>NC_068360.1:98228024-98592076 GCF_020536995.1 Dreissena polymorpha | reverse complement strand
CAGAGAGTACAACAAGTATGTATATTTTACGCACCTCTATTTCGACACAAACTATCATGTGTTATCAATGAATAATGTAACGAGAAGATAACTGTTGTGAGATTTCAACTGTGTATTATGTCTACCCCGGGTTGACTAGGGATTCAAAAGTCAATTGTAATCATTTATCTCTTTACAATTGGTCACCTTTCAATCCTTTAATCAACTCATTACAAAACATATCAAAATAAACCAAGGTACAAGTTCATACGGAATATTGCGAATGTTAATTGTTGCCGCCAGTTCTGTCAGTGGAACTTAATATCCAGTAAAACAAGATCTGACTTCATTAGTTGATTTCATCTGTAAAGAACAAAAATGAAGGTATTTATGATTTGCGAGTGTATGTTAGCACATACAAAACCTTTTCGCTGTTAAGCCATTGTCGGAAACGACGGTATATATTCCGTTGTCTCTACATTTATAACGTGCGATAAAGTTATAAATTACGAAGCTAGCACCGTCTAAATTAATTTATTGATTTTAAAACGATTGATTGGTGCATTTCCCTGCAGAGTTTGACACATAAACCGATGAGATGTATGGTGAATTATTCATAAATACGATGGTTTGCTTGATTCCCCATGGTCAATTGAGAAGCTTATTTGAGTAACTCGTTTTCCGTCGATGACGAGCAAGCACCAAACTACTCTCAGGATGTGCTTTCCAGTCATAAAATTAGCCATGTACAATTAGGTTGAGCTCATACTATAAAGGCAATTCTTAAAGCAGTTACTGTAAGTATTGCGTCTCCATCATGGTTTGCTTTAATCCATGTTTGCCTAGCGTCTAGAAAAAATGGCCTTGGCAAACAGCGTAGACCCAGATGAGAAGCCGCATGATGCGGCGTCTCATCAGGGTTTGCGCTGTTGCGAAAATATATTTCTGGAAGAAATATTCTAAATATAGAAATAAATATACTAGATATCCCTAATTTTGGAAATATATTGATCCAATTTAAAAGGATGGGAGAGTCCACTAGGCATACATGGGTTAATCGTCGTATTGCAAGTGTATGCCGGTAATGCGGATACTTTATAAAACGATGGCACTTGAACAGAGTACACAAAAGCCACGCGCGAGATGTGAGTTCTTCAGCTTTTTTGCATTTATGTTTTGTTTATTGGGTTTAAAACACGGAACTTGGTCGATTAATGGTAAATCTCTGCGTATTGAGAAGAAAGAAATTCTCGGCAAAACGGTCGATTTTATAAAAAAGGACGATATAATTCCATCGAAATCACCTGCAGTGAATGATTAGTACAAATTTCAACAAAATAAATTGCTTAGAAAATGCTTAGAAATTACTCAAGAACGTGTTTACTTTATGAATTAAAAATTTAATTAGTCTATAAATGTAACAACATTTTAACTTTGCAGACTAATGACGTATTGAGGAAATTCAACTGTTTTTAGTCCGATGCCACCTTTTCATGGACACATCTTAAGCCGATCATCTCAATGACAATTTAACAATTACTCAACACTTTTTAACAGATATAACACACAATTGCTAGTACACCAGATACAAAATTCTTTAGTGATTACTGCTATTGTAAGCAGGCAATGCTTTACCATTTTTGTACTGACGTAAATTATAACGATTCACCGAAAATTTGTTTCATTTTTTCGCATCCCTTTGGAATATGATCCTGATTTAGTTTTCCAAGGAGTATTCAATGAAGACACATCTTGAGGATTAAAATCTTACCCTTTTAGAGTGAAGTTTCATTCATTTTTCATATGGGTTGTTACGTTGAAGCTTACATATATATTCGTCTTGATGCCTGCTTCCTTGTACTTCAGTACTTCACCGGTACTCTCGCCGTCTACAGCACATCAGAGTACCAGATTTGTAAAGTCTTCGTTATCCGACGCGTCCGTTAACGGGAATCAACGTGTCTACAAAACCATGCATACTATCTAAACACATAACCCATGCTCTATCTTCGTTCATATTTCATTGAGTACTATCAACATTTCAGTATTTAAAATCGGGGCGCCCTCTGTATCCCGCTCGAACCCCCACTAACACCTCTTGGGGCGGAGAGCACAAAAACCACACACAAACTTTAAGGAATAAACATTAATGCCAATATGGATAATGCTAATCTAGAGATAAAAGGAATACTGCCAAAACCATTTCGATAAAAGGCAAACCACTACATAATCCATAAAAAACACAAAAACAACACAACACACAACAAAACACACAACAACAACAAAGCATCTAGACACATTAAGGTCTCATTGGCCATCGTGCTCTGATGTATACTATGAACTTATTTTCTCCCCTGAAGGGTCCAAGGGGCAGGTCGATACATCTGTAGTCGCGAAGGACGCGGGACGACCTGTAATAAATCTCAAACACCACACACCATTTCACAAGTTTAACCCTTAAAAGCGCTGAGCTGAATATTGAAAGGACTTGTGCAAACAGTTGGATCCAGATGGACGCCACAAAACGGGCCGTCTCATCAGATCCTACTGTTTGCTATTCTGATAGTATTGCTACTTGAAAAAGAAAATCGAAGAAAATGCTTATTTTAGAAATTCAGCAGACGACATTTATCAGACGACACAATTTCCCAGCATGCAAGGGTTAAATCACAGTGCTTATTGTACATACTGGAATAGCAAACACCCTTGGTAAGGTGGTAAGAATAGTAACAATATAAATAAGCGCATTTTAAGTAGAAGATAAAACAACGGACATCAGGTGCCTAATTAGTTTTAAAGTCTCCGTTATCCGACGTCTCCTTCAATAGGAAATCGAAGTGTCTACACCATCATGCATACCACCTATTGAAACATGCTCTATCTTCATTCAGATTTCATTTAGAACTATCAACATTTCATATTTTATCTAGAGCTATCAAAATTGATCATCAAGTTTATGCTGTTTCCCGATGAAATGTTCTATTTTTTTGCAAATACATACCTTTTTTTTCTTAAAGGGATCTTTTCACGGTTCGGTAAATTGACAAAATAAAAAAAAGTTGTTTCAGATTCGCAAATTTTCGGTTTAGTTATGATATTTGTGGCGAAACAGTATTATCGAACATTTGCCATGGTCTAATATATCCATTATATGCATCTTTTGACGATTTAAAAACCTAAAAATTATAAAGCGTTGCAACGCGAAACGATTTAATAATTTGGAGAGTTCTGTTGTTGTCGGTAAAATTTGTGAAACTACGAAAATTGCTTATATAAGGTATAAAATACGCGTCGTAAGTATGCGTGGCAAGATAGCTCAGTTGGCTAATGCGTTTTTACTTCAGGATTCCGGGGGTCACTGGTTTGAGCCCTGCTGCGGGCTACTTTTTTTTCCTTTTTTAAATTTTATTTTTTATTTTTAACTGAAGCTTTTAAAATTTAATGTTTACAGTAATCAATATATAGCATTTAATGACAAACTTCAAAACATGCCAAAATCTGTGATAAGGCCCCTATAAAATTCGTCCTTCACAATCCAAAGGATATACTTTTATCACCATGAACCGTGTCTGAAAAAAAACAATATTAAGGATATCCATTAAAAAAACTGAGAAACTAATATTTCGCGCATGGCTTTTGTTTTTCTCTGTTATCGAAGTGCCATCCGTTTTCCAAGTATCCGCATCACCAGCGAGAAGTGTGTTTCATCTAGCTGTCGCATCGCCCCTATGGTCTTTTTACTGCGACGTCTAAATGCAGTCTTGTCTTCATAATCGCACACAAAGTGATTTTAATTGCACCGTAGTGTTATTTACTTCGAAATACAGCGTTGTTAATTTCATGCATTAGCAGTCCCATCGAACATGTTTATCAAATTTCAACAATAGACAGCTAATTTAAACTTCCGAAATTATATCAGCGTGTTTTTATCATCATGACATTGCGTTTTCATTATCATACCGCGGTGTATCACCGTCGAACATCTGTGTTTTTGCCATAATATCACGGTATATTCAACATACTTCCATGTTTTGTATCACGGTAATGTTGTACTTTGCGATTATTCATGAATATTTTATTATATCAGTTTAACAAATACAACTTGTTGTCTTGCAGTTTTCCCTCACCATTTTGTTGATCGCGTTGTGTTCTCGCGACAGCACGTGCCAGACACCATACTGCACGAGATTTAATAATACAGGTATGTCACTTTAAAACGCATTCGATGCATGGCTGTCATAACCTGTATCTACTTGCAAACGGCATTAAATAGACCTGTTCACAGCTTTCCTAATGGACACATCTTATAAAGAGCTGCTATCATTTTTAAAACTTACAGAAAACAGTGAAATACAAATGAATGACTATCACACAAGAATATATAGTAGGTATGTCGGCGCAAATTCGTTTTCCTTTTAGTTTCCGTGTAATTTTCCACATTAATAAGAACGTGAAAGGAAAAGCAGAACTCGTCCAAATAATTTTTTGATTATAGTTCTTTAGGTAAATAGAGTAAATATGAGTCTTGTTCTGAAAAAACTGGGCTTAATGCATGTGCAGTCCGCACAGGCTAATCAGGGACGACACTTTCCGCCTAAACTTGATTTTCGGTAAGGAGCGACTTCCTTGAAACTAAAAATACCATAAAAGCGGAAAGTGTCGTCCCTGATAAGCATGTGCGGACTGCATAGGCTTATCTGGGACGGCACTTTACGCACATGATTAAGCCCAGTTTTCTCAGAACGCGGTTCATATGATCGAATGAACCAACAATGTGCGATAACTCAACTTGAAATACTTAAAAAGTGGTCGGCACAAAATATTAGAGTCAATCGGGTTAGTTGAAACATACACAACTGTTTGCGCTCAATACACAAATACTATTCGGTGATATTAACACTAATGTCGGTATCTATATAGGTAATGTCTGGGCCATCGAAACTGATATAAAATGATAATTGAATGAGAAAGAACGCTGATCAAATTATGGTAATTAACTCACATCTTTCCTCTTGGCAATGTTGTATTTCCGGATCTGTTTTAAAAAGGACACAGTCTACGATATCCTGAAACAAAGTATCGTTAGAAGTACATGTATTTTAAAATGTCTGCTTCATACACGGGTGCCTTTTTAGAATGAATTATTTTGATTAATATTTTAAAACTTAAATCCCTTAACATACTAGTACCTCGTAGTGCTTTTTATTGTTAAGATGAAGTAATATTCGCAAAAATGAAGTTTCTAACACACAAAAAACACCTCAATTTAAAGACACCAAAGTCATAACTATTTATCATTCACGGGTTAGTAGGCTTTTAGGGCGCCTTTACAAAAAAGCAACAAACAAACAAATCTAACACAACTGTTTGTACAATATGACAGAATAAAGCTGCGAAGGCTGTCAATATGAATCAAATTTTTATGGTTTCATCTGGTTCTCGGTCAATAATTACAATAATCGGAGCCGACACACTTATTAAATGAAACTTCGTGGTACACCTAAGTTTTCATATGCAGAGAACATAAAAATACATTCACTTACATGTTTGTATCCGTGTGACATTTTTGTTATTGGAATTGAATGTGTATGAAACATTTCAAACTTTGGAAAAACTTCACACACAATGGAGGCATGCTGTTTGATCTCCAAAATATACTATTTGGACGTTAACCCATATATGCCTAGTGGACTCTCCCATCCTTCACAATTGGATCATTTTATTTCCAAAATTAGGGATGTCTAGTATATTTATTTCTATATTTAGAATATTTCTTACAGAAATTCCTTCAAGCAAACAGCGCATACCCTGATGAGACGCCGCATCATGCGGCGTCTCATCTGGGTCTACGCTGTTTGCCAATGCCCTTTTTCTATACGCTAGGAATAAATGGGTTAATTAAACATATTATACAAAAATAAATCGCTATATCGACAGGACCGGACTTGCCGCAACTTCCGGACCAGTACCAGACGACGATCGAGGTGAACCTCGTGGATAAGGGGCAGACCATCACAGGGGCGGAGTACTATGACGGTCCCGGAAACCAGGCCACCCTGCAGATGCGGCAGAACAACTCTCTCTTCACGCTCGTCTATGATTACGAAAACGATCAACTGTTCTATATTTATGGAAGTACGTGATTTGTGGTTGTTTCAATTGTGTTGCGGACTATGAACATATACAGAAAGGCGGGTGATTTATCTTTCTTAACCCATGTATGCCTTGTGGACTCTCCCATCCTTCTAAATTGGATCAATTTATTTCCAAAATTAGGGATATCTAGTATATTTAACTCTATATTTAGAATATATCTTCCAGAAATTCCTTAAAGCAAACAGCGCAGACCCAGATGAGACGCCACATCATGCGGCGTCTCATCTGGGTCTACCCTGTTTGCCAAGGCCTTTTTTTCTAAACGCTAGGCATAAATGGGTTAAGTGATAATTATTTATTTAAAAAGGTTTCATTTTCTATCAAACATGTCGAGGGTCGTGGTAAAATATAAAATATCTTACTAAAGGTTAGACGGAAAATTGAAGTATACAGTTTTGGCGAGTAAAGAACACTTGTAAGATATATCTTCAAAGAATTAAACCAATATAGGAAATCACATACGATAGATCATTCAAAAATTGTCGAAAAGTAAATATGTCCCAAGCTAAAAAAGGTTTCTAATTAATAGGAATTATACCTCGAGCGCTTTAGCTCGTGTTCTTAAATAGCCATACATAAGGACGACTAAGAATTTTTTTACCTATTCATAACGATATTGCGAAAATTTTGATAATGTAATGGTTTGGTATTTGTAAACTTAAAATGAGAACCATATGTCATGATTTTGTTCTCGGGTTTGGTACTTTTGTGTTTTTTATCAGTAGTGTGACCATGCTATGTATATTTTTGAGCTCTAGGATCACACAAGAAACAATTTAGAATTAAGGACTCTGGCTTTTAAAATTAATGTATACTTATCTTGATCAATGCATGTGATAAATGCACATTTATAACATATACTCGTATTATACACGCAGATGGTACCTGTCTCACAGAGGAGTTAAGTACTGACTCGAACAATGTGTTCTTTGGGAACCGGACCATAGCTGGCATGCCCCACGTTTTCAGTACCGGCGGGGTCCTCCACTTCGCAAGCACTTTCGGCGAGGTCGGTGCAACTAAATAAATATAGTCGTCCAAGATCAGCCTGTGCAGTTCTCACAGGCTTATAAATGACGGCACTCTCACCTTAATTGGATTTTAGCTAAGAAGAAAAGAAAAATACAATAAAAGGAAAAAGTGTCGTCTCTAATTAGCCTGTGCGCACTGCACAGTCCAATATGTGACGACGTTTAACGTACATGCACATGCATTTAACCCCGTGTTCCCAGATCAAGGCTTTTACCAGTGATGCAGTATTGTTCATTCAGTGCGCTGATGTACATTTAAATATAATATTTACTCATAAGCAGGAACAACATATGTTTATTTGTGTTACAATGCTAATATTATCATTTAAACGGGATACAGCTTTAGAATTTTAATTGTATCTCTTTGCAGAGGTTAAAGAACGTTTCTTATCACACAAAATACAATCCAATGTCGTTTTATTAATTAATTTTGGCTATATGCTAAAATGATAGATTCAAACACTGACCTGACATTTCAATTCTATATTTTATAATAACGGAACTCTTAATACACAGGAATACATGGGTACCGCCACAGTGAGGGGTGTGCTGGTGGACCACTGGCGGAGCTGTCAATACTGGCCCCAGGTCAACTCGAACTTCACCCTAGACTACTACTTCTCCGGTAAGACTACTATTTTTCCGATAAGACTACTAATTCTCCGGTAAGACTACTACTTCTCCGGTAAGACTTCTACTTCTCCGGTAAGACTACTACTTCTCCGGTTAGACTTCTACTTCTCCGGTAAGACTACTACTTCTCTGGTATAACCACTACTTCTCCGGTAAGACTACTACTTTTCTCCGATTAGACTACTACCTCTCAGGTAAGACTACTACTTCTCCGATTAGACTACTACCTCTCAGGTAAGACTACTACTTCTCTCCGGTAAGACTACTACTTCTTCGGTAAGACTACTACTTCTCATGATTATAGCTCGCCCACATCCACACGATCCCATACGTTTTTCGTCATTTTTTTAGAATATATATTTTAATATTTAAAAATAAACATTTTGACACGTGCACATGTTTTATCGATTTAATTAAATTATGAATTAATGTATTTACATTTTAAGAACATATAAATTCTTCAAATATACATTTAATAAAATAAAAAACACCATACATTGATTTTAAGTGATTTTAAGTAAGTAAAAAACCCATAATTTATCTGAATTTTGTGTGTCAAGTCTTATTTTTGCATCAGTTCCTTAGAGCACAATCAAGCCTACCTCAGACGTCATGGCCACACTTAGACAAGAAAGGAAAAATTTAATCAAAAACAGCTTTCCCGGGCTGTGATTTTGTAGTTTATTACTTTGTTATTTTTTGTTTATTTTTTTTTATTTTTATTATTTCTAACCATCAATTTATATCATGAGGAGACTGAGTGTGTTTTGTATAACCCGTCTCATTACCTGAAAGGTCAAGGTCATATTTAGAGTTAAAAAGGCAATATTGCCATAACAAGCGTGTTTTCGACATAAGCAGTCTTGCTATAGAAGAAACAAACTGTTTATTTCCCCCAAAGTCGCTATGTTAATACGAGCCGAGGAAGTTGGAATGTAGGGTTCAAAATTGAGTGGAGTACGTACGTCACTATTGTGTAATTTTTATGCTTGCCAAATATGAGATTTCTTATATTCTGTGTTGAAAACCTGATGTGAATTGATTTCAGCCCGCAACTGGAGTGACCCTATCGCCATCCCTCAGATCCCGGTTCGAGCAGTGGCTAACGGTACCATGGCAACGTCGGGAGGCCCCTACAGTTTCCTGCACTATTACGACTTCATTGATTTTCGATTCTCCATCCCCGATGACTCCACAATATTTGAGGTGATAAAGGCTTAGTAATACACATATTATTATTTAAAAGATGTAGTAGTAGCGCATTTAAATAATTTATAAATTCTTTTTACTTGCAATTATCCTTAATGTGCTTTACTTTGGAAATCCCGCTGATCTGTGGGCAAAAATAACAAGTTTGCAAACTTAAAATACCACTCAAGTCACATGCCGTATAAACACGGCCGTTAATCACACGCGCCACCTCTTTTTTGAGATGCATTAATAAATGAGCTAATGCAACTTCCGAGGTGGCGCTCAGGCCCGGATGTTTAGGAATTTAACGGATAATTTAACAGGGTGATTAGGTTTAATATGTTTTTCAACACATTTCGCAATATTTTAAAAAATCGGCCAATGTAGTGCGATTCAGCGAATATGAATTCATCTAAAAATGTTCAGAAACATACAATCAAAACCAATTTGGAAACGTGAGGACCTTTATAGTTGTGGCATGATAGAAATTGTAAAATCAAATCGATGTCTTTTGCCTGTATGACGAGCAAATTCCCTGCAAATTAAATAGCTCATTACATAAAACGATTGCTTTGAAACTGTGCAAGTTAATGCGTGAACAAAAACATCGGCTTCTAGCCGATCTAATAGATAAATTTGTATTTTTCAAAAAGAGATGGAGCCAATGCCAAGGAGGTGGCGCTCAGATTAGGAGGTGGCGCCAATGCACATGTATAGCTATTTTAAAGTGAAATATTTTATGTTATGGTTTCTATTATGTTTACAGGACTTAAATATTTGTTTGTAAGTTGATTACTTCAGCACATTTGCGTCGCGTGCGTTTTAATTAGAAAAAGTAGTTTTCTAATAATGTATTGATCGATTTAAACGTTCGTCTTTGTAAGATAACAACATTTAACATGTGTTATACAAAAATGTTAACGGAAAAAGACCAAGCTAACTTCATTTATTTTGGAGTTGACAGTGGGAAAAACAACATTAATCAGCCTAATTTAGATTCGTTGACCTTGGCCTTTTAGTAAATTAAGCATTTGGATTAACAGCCACAAATCATAGTTTCAAGAAGAAGTGTCATATTATACTTACTACGTGAATTATCATACTGTATACAAATATTGATGTCGATGAACTATTTTGATAATGTTGAACATTAAGTTATTGGTTTGATTGAGTATTACACATTTTTGGTATACACCGTACCATATGTTTTATTCATCACTTATATAAAAAACGACATCTTATTTATTATAGATTGTGTTTATGTTCTGTAAAGATATGGGCATTCGTATGTACGTTCAAAAATAAATTTAATATAACAAATAACAGTATCTTTCAAATCTACGTCATGCGATAATGTCATTGTGGTACGACTGTTAATTGATACATCCTGCATTAGCGCCACCTCCTATCATTAGCGCCACCTCCTATCACTAGCGCCACCTCCTATCATTAGCGCCACCTCCTATCATTAGCGCCACCTCCTAAGCATTGGCTCCATCTCTTTTGGAAAAATGCAAAATTATCTACTAAGTCGGCAAGAAGCCAAAATTTTTGTGCATGCATCATCTAATGTATGTTTTACGCAATCGTTTGATGCCGTTAGCGATTTAAATGGGTGAACATTTTCTCGTCACACAGGAAAAAACTCATTGAAATGCTTTTTAAAACTCCACCATGCCAGAACTTATAAAGGTTCTCACGTTTTCAAATCGGGTGAGAATGTACGTGTCTGTACATTTTTAGACGAATCAATCTTCGCTGAATTGCACTACATTGTCCGATTTTAAAAATGATGCGAATTATGTTAAAAAAAACAAACATGTAAAATCTAATCACCCTGTAAAATTGTCCAGGAAATTTCAAAACATCCGGGCCTGAGCGTCACCTCGGAAGTTGCATTGGCTCATTTATTAATGCATCGCAAAAGAGGTTGCACGCGTAATTAACGGCCGTGATAAAGAAACCGTTTTTATATAACCTTAATTGGTTATAAATGGGTCTGCACGTTGTTTAGAACTACACATCAAGAGTTTTTCCAAAGTTTCGGGGTAGCGGATGACATCTGTTTTCACATAAATGTGATATATTTGTTTTATATACGAGTTTTGTTCGTTCTGAGAAAACTGGGCATAATGCATGTGCGTTAAGTGTCGTGCCAGATTAGCCTGTGAAGTCCTCACAGACTAATCAGGGACGACACTTTCCGCCTAAATTGGATTTTTGCTAAGAAGAGACTTTATTTAAACGAAAAATGTCATAAAAGCGGAAAATGTCGTCCCTGAATAGCCTGTGCGGACTGTACAGGCTAATCTGGGACGACACTTTACGCACATGCATTAAGCCCAGTTTTCTCAGAACGCGACTCATATAAGGGGTTTTAAACGATGATAGGAAACCGTACAAAACTGTAAATGGAAACCTAACATGTAACTGGAGTATGTAGAGAAATAGCATACTAATTCCTTCCAAATGTTAGACCCCTAAAGGAGTCATCTGTGCAAACCGGAAGGACGCTCAACCCGTTCCACAACTTCCGGATTTTTTCCACTATCGACAAGAGATCATCCTTCAGGGTCAAACAGCGGTTTTCCAAGCAGACGTAAGTCGTACCTTCTACTTTCTATTGCGGGTTTTCATAAGACGTTATTATCAGTATGAAGTTATCACCAGTATTTGTACGAGCGGTTTCCTAAGCAGACACAGTGGTATCACTAACAGAATGACGCCAATTTATAACTATAACTACTATACGACGCCAACCAGCTGTTTTACAAGCAGACTTTAGTCTTACCTATTGATGACCTTATGGCGTCAAAAACGGAATTTACCAACATGCACACGTCGTAACAAATATATTTTTTTATAATTGCATAAAACGGAGTTTTTTCGATCAGGCGAAATATTTATAAGCAACTTTATGCAAAAAAGTATATGACACACAACGCATTTTTTCAAAGGAAACATAATTTTTACATTGACTGCAATCAAATAAAAAGCGGATTTTCTCGTGTGTAAACCATACGGTGAGGTAATATCCCGTATTTTTAGTGTTGCTATGCATTTTATGACGACATCTACAGTTGTTAAATCCGTTGCTAGGTGTGGTACGACAAAACCTACAAGTACATCCGTTATGACTACCGGACGCTGTCGCCGAGTCCGCCCCTCAACACGACCAACCCAATTACAGAGATTCACGATTACAACTTCGGTAAGCTGTCGTCTACTACATCTATTACAACTAAAACAAACAGCAATGCTTGTTGTATGAAGTTTGTTTCAATGTTAAAGTTATGTGGCCTGTAAACATATGTTTACTTGGTTTCTTGAAGGTTTAAACAATCTACCTTTCATAGGTATAAATTCAACATTTTCATCCGCTTTCTTCCCGCGATAAATGTTGCATCATTTGGCCTTTATATAACAGATGTTTTTTATGCTAGTTTTTCAAGAGTTAATCAATTATTCGGGAGATGACGTTAACAAATAACTTTTATTCTACAGATATGTCTTCCTTTAGTATTATCGGCCCTACGGAGTTATTTACATTAATATACACAATCTTTGCGACGCATGAGTATCAAACGTCTACAAATTACAGACGTCCAAGATATTAACAAAACATTCCAAAAGAGTGTTTAAAATGTATTGTCTCCGCCGTCTTTACACAGGCGTGCGTTACGTGAAAGACCAGGTGACCGGGCGGTGCATATCCGGCGCTCTAGTCAACTCCACGTTCGACGTCTCCGAGAAGCAGACGGTGGCGATCAATGGTACCAACGTGTACGCCATCCACATGAAGAACCCCATGGCCCTGTTCTATCTGAATTCCGACTACGCCTACACCGGGAAGGTACGCGTATACCGGTAATCCGAACTCTATTGTAGGTCATCAGCATCGTCATCATTATAATCCCCATCACCGAGATCATCACCGACATTATAATTTCAGACAACACTGAAAAGAGCGCTTGCTATTGTTACCACATGTACATAAATTAGTTAAGAAACATGATTTTGCAAACATTTAATCTAACAAGTATTGCCAGGAGGCAATAAATATGTGATCAATAAGGGCACGTGGCGGCTTTTGCCTTAGAAAAAGGCCAATTGGCGCATCAGAACGGCGGCGTGGCGCAGCACCACGCTAAAGCGCCTTGGAAAACACTAATGGATATCTATCTTTTTGTCAGCGGACGGCACGTGGCCTAACTTGCAAGGTCTTTACGGCACTGCGACCTGACTACGATGCTGGTGATGGTAGCCGTCATTCCGCCATCTTTGAGTACTATTTCCTTGATGTAAGATCATTTTGTTTTTATTTTAATGTTGATATAGATAAGACAGTTTATTTTTGTCGGGGCTTAGTTAACATGCGCGTCAGCTTGGGTAACTCAATACACGGTAACCTATGGAGTCGAATATGGTACACCCTGATGCTGTGATGATGTCAACATTCTATGACGGCATGATATGAAAAAGGTGTCATGGCGTAAACAATAACTCATCGTGTCGACTAAAACTATGATGGCAAGTCATTTTCACAAGAGCATGACGCCAAACATTATGTTGATTTGTCGACTTAGATCATGTCGACCAAATATTTTTTCGGGTAAAGCCGAAAACATTTACGTTGAGACTTAAACTTAATGTCGTTATGACAAGTAAAACTTAGAGGGAAAAAACCTACAAAACTATGACGACATACCACGTTATTTCACAATAAGTCGATATAAACTAATCCGGCATGACCATATAATTAGGTTGAACCAGATACGCTTCCATAGGTAACCAGTACCGAAGAAACACAGTTAGCAACATAAGTATGAAATGTATAATAATTATGAAAAGTTTAATGTTCAAATGAAAAAAAACTTTTGTTCAAGTATAAATAAATGCCACTGCAATGAAATTTCGCCGGAGATCAACTTTGTTGAGAAATCTGGTTAATGACCCAATTGCGTTAAATATCCGCATTATTTTGAGGGGATCGAATACATTTGACATGTTTTACTTTTTTGCCGTCACACAGGATCAGTATTTCGAGGTCCCGGATGACGGAAGTACGTATCCGAAGGGTGTGCCCGTGTTTCTTGAAGTAACCGTCCAAGACGTGAGTACATCAGACTGGTATATGATGTTCCATCCCGTGTCAAATCTTTATAAGAAACTCTTAATGGCCTTGATTTTTAAATCGAAATGAGCCGTTCTCTGTGAAAACAGATTTTAATGCATATGCGTAAAGTGCCGTCGCCGATTAGCCTGTGCAGTCCGCACAGGCAAATTAGGGACGACACTTTCCGCTTTTATAATATTTGTCGTCTACAGAGAGTCTCTTCTTAGCAAAAATTCAGTTTTTGCGAAAAGTTTCGTCCCTCATTAACCTTTGCGGATTGCATAGGCTAATCTGGGACGACACTTTATGCACATGCTTTTAACCCCCTTTTCAAAGAACACGGGTCAAATGTTTATATACCGGTTTGTACATCGTGCATGCATATTAGATTAACATTTATCAACATAATGTAGAACATTATTTAAATAATATGAGGGCTTATTATTGAGTTTCCAATAAAATACAAACAAAAATGACCGATTAGTGACGAATAACTGATTCTAAAAGGTTCATTTTCTTTTTAGTATAAAAGCGATATATCAATCTTAGACATGTTTTTGTGTGTGGTTTTTCCTTTATGATGAGTGTGTTTCTGCAGCATGTTATGCACTTCATAGGAGAAAGTAGGAAGATGAAGTTTTTGGGTGTTTTTAAACTTGTACTCGGATTAAATTGAAATTTCAACGCCGAAACTTTGTTTTCTACCAGTGTTTGCATTAAGGCGAGATGATGCATTTCTAAGCAGTAACTATAAATTATCTTTGTTGACTGCAAATTTTCAAAGACGACATCTTTTAATAGACATTGGATTTAGTTGAATATAACCTTAAGGAAAACTATGGACCAGTCCTTATAGGACCACATTTTGTAAAACCACTATGTAGCTGTGCTATTGTTTGACATGTATTGCTTTTAAAGGAAAACGTTTTTTTCATGTCAAAACCTGTGTGTTTTCTGCATTTTTTTTTGAATGCGAAACCTTATTTGTCAGCTTAAGAATGTGTAAACCTGCCATTATCTTCTCACAATACATCCGAACGCAAAGACTCGTATTACTAGTACATGAAGTACGACTCGTATTACTATTACATGAAGTAGACTCGTATTACTAGCACATGAAGTACACTTCATTTCTGTCACTGTCTGCTATTGGTCCTGATATATTTTATTAGAAGTGTTATGACCTGCCGTTTGATGGCAATTGTTGGAAGGGGATATTGACACCAGGCTTGCACTTCCTGATTTGAAGGAGAGGCACGAAAATAGGCATTGCGTTGGCTGTTAATTTTAGGACACTATTGAATTTAGTGGAATCTAACCTAGCTAAAAGTAATCTTCATATGCCGGCGTGAAATGCTCGCTTCTTGTTCTCATTAGCTCGCCATTCACGTGATGTACAACTTTCTGGACTTCGACGAGGGTCACCCTGACTACTCGCTCTTCGACGTTTCCTCTTGCTACTCCGAGACTGCCAAGTTGCAGTTCCAGATCCGGTTTCCGGGTAGGTCTTTTGCGGTTTACCAATTGATTGCATACGTTATAATGTTCTCCCCCCCAAAAAAAACTTTTTAAATTAAATTTTCTGCACATTTGTTTCATAAACAACATATTTATCTAGCTAAATTTCAGTGCATTTTGAATACCACTAGATTTGACTAATTTTCCATTCGCCCCATTGGCAGTGTATTCACGCCGCGATTATATCAAAGGCTAAATACAAATTCCGGGCTTAAATTGTAAAACCGGATGTTAAAGTATATAAAATATTTGTTTCATTATTATTAACAGGCGCCTACAAAACGGGCACTTCCGGTCAACTTTTGGCCGACGCAGGAAGTGCTATCCGCGCAGCCGCAAACGTCAATCCGATCCGGGTACAGGATATCCGCCTTGACTATGACAACTCGCAGGTGTTTGTCTCCGGAACAATTATTGACAGATCTCCAGGACTGGGCAAGTCGGTTTACTAGTAGACAAGTGTCTTTCTATTTTACGCTATACTGGCATGGTAAATTTTAAAAAGTAATTTGCAATTTATCGTTGTTTAATGATCAATAAACAACACTTTTAAGTTTGGGAGGGCGTTTCACTTAAATGCGTAGATTTGCAAACATGTTTTACGTGCGCATACGATTTACGTATAAAATCATACAAATTGAATGATTACATTCATATTAGCATAAGCTGCATTAATTATTTGATTTTACAAAAGCTTCTAATTCTATTGTTTTGTTAACGCCCTTGTTGTTGCTGATGCGTATTTCATGTGAAAGTCTATATTTGAATTTTGTTTGTCTAGCCCAGTTCACCTTTCTGAGCGCCCAGGAGATCGAGAAAAACGACGAATTCACGTTCAGTAGTAACGCCGTCCATAACGTAACGGAGTGTGCGCAGAAGTGCGTGGGTTACTCGGATTTCGTCTGCCAGAGTTTCGATTTCTGCCCGCTCGATCCGGACAACGTGTGCCGACTGAGCAAGGCCCATATCGGCGACGGAGGCGTTGTCGTTAAGGCCAGCGCATGCAATCATTTCTCACGTATGTATGATAATACAGGTCACATTATAATAATGAATTTAGCTATCCAATGCTAAACTCTCTAAGCAATCATCTAGATTAACTGGAAGGCATCTTTTATTTTATTCTTTCCGGTGGTTTATACGGCAATATCAGTGAAATAAAACTTATATTTCACTGCTTTAAACAGTGAAAAATAACAGTGAAAATATTGATATTTTTACTCTTTGATGTGAAATGACGTCATATTTTTGGACAAAATGACGTCATAAATCCAGCGAAATTGTCCACTTAATCGGTGAAAAAGCATAAAAAAAATGTGTTTGCTTCAATGGAATAACGATTTTAATTCATTCTTGATCATAAAAAATATATTTTATATGATCACTCGTGAAATAAAATCGATATTGAATCGAATCCAACAAATATCCTCTATTTATTAAATTTTTTCCTCAACTATTGTTTTAGATATGAGACTACATGGGAAAACTTGCGCGAAGGCGGGTGGCACTCAACTAAAAATACTGAAAATACTTTAATACATGTCGAGTATTTTTTACATATAAAATGACCACCGCCCTCTTTTCTATTTTTTTAATTCATTAAGCAAAGAATGCTTTTGGTTGAGATATTGTATTAGTATGGGGGTCCCTGCAAAATGTTACAATTATGTTTGACTTAATTTTAAGTTTAACATAACGTATATCAGACTTGAAATGTGTATATTGTTGCCTTTATGAGTCGCCTTCCATAAACTATTACACATTTGTTTTCAAACGCAAAAATGTGTGTTATTATATTTCAATGAGCATTTTGGTGGGTTCTTTTTGCGATAAGAGGAATTTAATTATTTTAGCAATAGCTGGGAAGAAGTTTCAATTTTATGATTACATATTCGTTATAAACACTGACGTCTCAAAAACTATTAAACGCGTCGAAACTCTGATCTTACTGTTGTATATTAAACGTTTACTAATAAATGAAAAGTTCACTTTAAATCTAAAAATACAAAACGCAATGAAAAACAAATCTTAAACAAAAAAATCTTACAGATTAATACTTTTCAATTGTAATTGAATCTCAAAACGCATGATTGTATGTGTTATTTTTGTATCATTACTTCTTCACCCAATTAAAAAAAGATGAACAAGGTAACAATCCAGACAAACAAAACAAACTTCTTCATAAAGAACGAAACGGAACGTTAAACTATATCTTCATACAGGGACCGTCGTGAACCCGGGGCAGAGTGAGCCTTCGCTGACCGCGACGTTAGCGATGCTCCAGAATGCCGTCTACGGCGGTCAGATCACCGCTGACGTCAATATCGAGGGGCTCGACGACCCGGTGTGTATATGTCTCACAACGTTCATGTTTAGTTTATGCATTCTCCAATTTATTGTCTTTACGTGCACAAGCTGAAATAAACACGCATCAAAACCCTTAAAACAAAAACAAAATAAATTTAATCTTACCGATCAAAATACACAAACGCGCATATAAATATTTCAAACTATAACAATGCGGTTATAACTTATCGTATGGTTCCATGTTCACACACGCGTGAGGCTTGCAGATCCGCGTAAGCCTCTCTGAGACGAGTCAGATAAATTCAAGTCAACAAATACATTAACATTATATTCCAATTACCTACCATGTTTTGTTTTGAAAAAAACCCACAACAACGCCACAACACACATCAGAAAAACAAAAACATTTTATTGTTAAAAGAACTACCATCTGAAACGCAATATATTAAATGGAACTTACCTGGGCAGTATTATATAAAATATTTGGGATATTTACCGGTTCCTTCACTCGAAGTGTCCTTGACAGTCCCATACAGAAGCAGCGAAACAAGACAAAAAGCGCCACATGGTCTGGATTTACATTTAATCAAAATACCAAATATAAAACAATGAAGTAGAAAAGAGCTTTTAATCAAATACATATTGTTTCATCAAAACAAAAACAAAAATGCCGCTGTAAACTGTTCGTGTGCTTGATGAATCGGAATATGACTCGGCAATGATTCTTAGTTTTATTATATTAACTATTCTCCTGAATGATAAACCAAAGTCGTTTGGCACACATTTGCCTACTGGCATAACGTATTTATATCTCAGACCTTTACTGCTCAAGTTCTACTAACCTATGTTGTTGCAGCAATTTAAGAGGAACCATGTTGATTGTCGTCAAGTTTCGTTTGTACCTTTAATGGTTGGTTTACTGATTTGATCAGAAATGACCGAAATTCAACTTGGATTAAAACAGCAAATTATTGGTAGGTACAAAACATTGGATCGGTAGGGATAGTTGAAACCAACAACTTTTACGCCTTATAAATACGCAATTACATCAATTATCATGTTCGTAACGCATTATATACAGAATGTCGTCATGTATCATTTTGTTACGTTTTGAAGTAAACTGGCATTTTGTAAAGAACGCATAAAATCGCAGCCAAAAACTATTTTTAAAACGATAGAATTCGTAACGATACACTTTTATATTAATAAATTAATAACCACACATGGTTGTATTTTCAGATAACGTACACTGCCGTTGATATCCAAGTGACTTTCGGTAAGTGTTTGGCATATAGAACACGTGCTCTACGATTTTTACGATACATGTATATGTTGTTAACACAATACCAAAATACATCTTTAATGATCGGTTAATTTTTTTTAACATTCTGACGACGCTGCATGTACTATGACGAAATTCATGAACAACTAATAGATGGACAATGTATGTGACACGCCCCATTAACAAGCTTCTTCAGATACCCACGCCACTTGTACCAATTCCATTAGATTCTGTAATTCTAATACTGAGCTGTAACGGAAGTTATTAGTAGCACGTATCCGACGTTAAGATACACATTACATGCGACACGTGCAACACACTCCTTTAGTTTAAGTTTCTCTCGAGGTCGATTCGCGACCTGCAAAATTGAAATTACGAACTTTATTTCGTTGATTTCCAAGTTAATAAACAGCCACAACAACAGTAGCAACAGCTGCAATAACAGTAACAATAACAAAATAGAAAAACGGGACAAACTCGTCAGTCGGATCTCTGATATGTGTCTGGAAACACGCGACCGCGTTAAGTCTGAGAAAGTTAAGCCGCTTTATCGACGTTAGTCCTCTTTACGTTGGACACTAACAGTTTTGGCTGCTTTCAATCAGGAATACTTGAATAGGAGAATAGCAATGACCCACGAACACTATGATTTTGAAGTCTTTTTATGGAATACGGTTAGAGTAACATTAAATGTGGCATGTCGCCGTTGATGTCGACAAGTGGCAATGTTCGTGACACAAGACACAACGCCCGCTATTGCAACTCAATACACAACAATGAAGAACGAAGCACGATATTTTAATATTTAATAATAGAACTGTCTCGCTAGGTTAGTAAAAAAATGTGGCATCAAAATTGAGTGTCACAGTGGATGCCTGCTTATGGTCATGACGAGAATTTCCTGTCAAAAGGGAGAAATCAGCTGCAAACAACGTTTATTTTGGAGAATCAATACGTAATAGCCATCGATGACCCCTTCGACATGCTAGTTGTGATAACTTTGTTAACAAATAAGAAATAATTAATGTATCATTTCTTATCAAAAACTTTCGGAAAAAACGCAATTAAAATATTTACTTCAAACAGCGACAGGAGACATTAACCGAATTCTGTTCGTTAATCCTGCTACAACTTTTGCTATATGACAATGCTGGCATTCAAGGGATCGTGTTTCACTCTAGGCTATCTAACCCCTAAACCCCTTCCGACGCTGAGCGGACAGTTCTCGTACCACCTCGAGATCACCGTGCCGCAGTACCAGCAGGTCTTCAACTCGCACGTAAGTCACGTGCTTTATACTTGGGCCGTGCACTGTGAAATAGTTGTTTAATGCATGTGCGTTAAGTGTCGTACCAGATTAGCCTAGGCTAATCAGGGACGACACTTTCCGCTTTTATGATATTTTTCGTTTCAAGAAAGTATCTTCTTAGCAAAAATCAAGTATAGGCGGAAAGTGTCGTCCCTGATAAGACTGTGCGGACTGCCTTAAACCCCATTTTCACAGAGCGAGGCTCATTTGTAGTCTATGCTTGACAAATTTCCCTTCCCAAAGTTAAATATGGTTATAAAATCTTTTGTTAATAGTTCTGGTCTCCTTAATTAATAAAAGGTATGTGTGTGTATTTAATTTATTACGATACACTTGATATTTTTTATCAAATATGGTGAAGTAGGACGAATGACACTTTCAGGTTTGTGTGCAATTACATCTGTGACCAAACACTCGGATAAATGATGTGCGTGGAACTTTATAAAACTTCTTTCTAAAATACGAAAAAAGGATTTGAATCAGTGGTGAAGCATTCGACTTCAGATCAAGACGTCCCCGGTTCAAACCCGGATCCCTCCCTGTTTACTTTTTTTTTTTATAGAACCACGTTGAAGTTACGTGTTCTCCCTCTTTATGTCATACTTAAAGTAAATGTTCATGACGAAGGCCATTATGGTATTTTTATTTTAAAAATGTTTTCATAAGTATATTTAATCATAACTGATGATTCCATTAGGGCGCGGTAAAATAAGTAGCAGCAACACTACATGTAAAATAATTACAAGTTTTCTGTGGTGCAGTTCAATTGTTATTAATGAAATGTACATTATGTACCTCTTAATGATTAAGGTACTGCAATGGAAAACACACACATATTTTGAGTCAACTCACCCTTCTGTTTACGACCCCGTTTTCAGACGTGCGGGACCCATCAACGAATCTTTGTCTTTGTCTTTCGTTCATTTCATCCGCACGCACTAGCTTAACCCATTTATGCCTAGTGGACTCTCCTATCCTGCTAAATTGGATGAATTTATTTCCAAACTTAGGGATGTCTAGTATATTTATTTTTATATTTAGAATATTTCTAACAGAATTTCCTTTAAGCAAACAGCGCAGATCCTGATGAGACGCCGCATCATGTGGCGTCTCATCTCGGTCAATGCTGTTTGCGGAGGCTTTTTTTCTAGACGCTAGGCATAAATGGGTTAACTTACACACTTATAATTATGAACAAGCATGTGAACTTGCACAACTTCATATTTTGGTTCATATTTTACATTACTGGTGTTATGGTCATTTAAAAAAAAAAATTATATCGTCGCAGGTAAAGAAGTGGTGAAACTGTTTTGGCATATTTATAACATGCACGTAAACGTGCACAACGGAGTACATTTGTATAACGGTCCTTTCTTTTCGACATTATTGGCATTTTTATTAAAACAGTAGATTGTGGGAGAATTCGAGTCCTACTGACACATGTCTAGTTTCAATTTTATTATAAAATATATGTTATTTTAATAATTTTCATGTACTTTATGTTAAAGGTAATTTTAGTAAAAAAAACTAAAGAAAAAGCGTTTTGCTTAAAGCGGGACTTCACGATTTGTATATGTGTTAAATTGTAATATATTGATAAAAATATGTTACAATAACACGAAATAGGCAAGAAAAATTATACATTGAAAACGAATTTCATAAAATGCAGTGAAGACAAATTAGCGCCCCGAGCCGATTGTGACGAAGATATTTCGTAAATATTTTCCTACAATAACCGAAGCATTCGTCTTTTTATAAGGATCGGAGTAAGTGTTCGCGTGTCGTTTGAATAGATATCGTTGCAGGAAATTAAAATGATCCGCAAAACTGCTGGTGAATTCGACTGTACAGGCATTTTCGATTTCAGAATTAAATATCTGGCTTTTTTCGCATTTTTCGACACATGTTCTTCAATTTATTTACACATTTTATTTAAATTCATAAATATTTGACAAAATCGTGCAGTCCCACTTTACGCAAACGGTTGTTTTGACAGTTTCATATCGTACACGCGTGTACAACTATCAATAGATAGCTACACTATAGCATGAATGAAACGAGCTTGCGAACATGTTCATATCTGGCGACAGATGACACACAATTTGATATAAAATATACATATTTATAGCTAACATTTCATGTTTCATCTGGGGATATAGCTCAGTGCAAGAGCATTCGACTGCAGATCGAGAGGTCCCCGGTCTGAACCCGGGTGTTCCCTATTTTTACGTAAAAACTACGAGCCGCTAAAACCACAAACTCGGACATCATGTTCGAACCCGGATGTCCCATATGTTTTTTTTGTATTAATTTTATTTGTTGTTTGCAATTCGCGACCAATTATAAATAATGATTTTAACCATTTATGCCTAGCGTATAGAAAAAAGGCATTGGCAAACAGCGTAGACGCAGATGAGACGCCGCATAATGCGGCGTCTCATCAATATCAGCGCTGTTTGCTTAAAGGAATTTCTGTAAGAAATATTATAAATATAGAAATAATATACTAGACATCCCTAATTTTGGAAATAAATTGATCCAATTTTGAAGGATGGGAGAGTCCACTAGGCATAGATGGGTTAATGCGTATGATGACCACTAATTGAAGTTACACGTTGGTTCAATCTCCGTCCGCGTGTTATGTGAGTTTGGTTGTTGGTCACATGGAAGGTTCCGTTTCCTTTTGACCGGGTACTACCGTCTCTTCACCGTTCCCGACAACACGATAACACATCGAAACTGCATTGATTTCAGTAAATAATTAAATATCCGGAATGTGTAGCTATAAATGAGGTTATCGGTAGAAGTGCTGGATCACGCCTCTCGTCCTCATATATTTCAGACGCAGGCACGTCAATAACCTCATGACCCTCAAAACATTTACACTTAACCCATTTATGCCTAGATGAACTCTCCCATCCTTCTAAATTGGATCAATTAATTTCCAAAATTAGGGATGTCTAGTTTATTTATTTCTATATTTAGAATATTTTTTACAAACATTATTTTAAGGAAACAGCGCAGACCCAGATGAGACGCCGCATCATGCGGCGTTTCATCTGGGTCTACGCTGTTTGCCAAGGCCTTTTTTCTAGACACTTGGCATAAATGGGTTGAATATGATGCCTGTTTTAGTCAGAAATAAAATTACATATCGAGTCGAGAGATGAAAAAATAATCAGAAAACAACATTTTTGTAGAATTAAAACGCATAAGCCATCAATAACCCCTTCGCCATATTGTGCTCGTTTCGATTACTATGTTTTCAGATAAGAAACATTTTATCTAAATACAAATCTCCACAAAGGAATATAGCTCAGTGGTAGAACATTCCACTGAAGATCAAGAGGTCTCGGTTCGAACCCGGGTATCTCCTAATCATTCTGCACAATCTAAAGTTCTAAGCCAATGCTTCAAAGGAAACTGATTTTTTTCGCAGTTTGTATGGATGGTCTGTTTTGTATATAAAGAACTTTAAAAAAATACTGCAAGTATCTTCTGAGACTCAGATTGTATTGAATCTTAATATTTTCAGATCTATTACGACTCGGACTTCCAGCTGGTGCGCTATGACCTTGTGAACACACAACCAAGTCCTCCTCTCTTCACCATCGACCCTATATCCACTATACATGATTATAGCTCAGGTACTTGGAGTTTACTACCCCATATCCGTCAATTTTCTCAGTGATATGAATTATGTACGTAATATTAGCAACCCACGTATTGTCACAAAGTATAACGCAAACAAACGAAACACTCAAATAATTGAATCGTTTCTCGTTTTTGACGCTTTCAATTTGTACCAACTTCTACTGATGATAATGTATTTTCAGTATGTGTCTACTTCATAAGTGTTACTTTGCTTCTTTTGTTGTAGTGGTCTTTTTGCATTTGTGACAAAAAGGTGGAATATTGTAATTTCCACTATCTGTGAACAAGTCGCTTTATAAGTCAACATCCCACTCTGTATGATGTATCGACGCTAAAAGATTTTTTACATTCAACATTGTCCAACCTTACAATGAAGAAAAAGTAAATGTAATGCTGCAAAATAGTTTCAGAAATATGAAAATTATATTTGTTAAAGATTATACGATAAGAAATACAATGGAAAATTAATAAGATGTTGTATAGTAAAAACTTAACATTTAAGAAGAATGATGTTCTAATATATGTCTGAAGGCACATGTGCGGTAATGTTTATTAAATAAAGCTCTGTTTTAACTTATTTTTGAAAATAAATGTATGGGCTAACGAATACATAAAATATACAGGTAAGCATCCACATCATTGGTTAAACTGGCAAATATAAATCATAGCAGGATCAAGCAGCATTACTACAAAGAACATGTCGGCTAATAAATAAGACGTTAAACGCAAAATAAGTGCTTCTTTTAATAATTGTATCCGACGAGTAGCGCCCATATGAAAAACTAGATATTCTGACGGGGCCGAACTAGCTTAACTGCGCCAGAAGGTATATACATATATAAAACAAAGTTTGATTTGTTTTTCTGACTCCTTCCCCGGCCACAGGGTTGTCATATACACTGGACGTTGCTCAGGGCAACTGCACGATAGCGCCCATCGGAAATACGTCTTTTGACGTCGGCGTCACCGGAAACGCCGGCTATGTCGTCAAGATGAAAAGCCCCCTGGATCTGTTTTACCTCAATGGCTCTTACAAATACGCCGGGCAGGTAGGCCAGGGTTTCAGCGTTTAAATACTATTATTTTAGCAATTCCAGTGAGTTAACATTTTTTAACAAAAACTATTTAAAAAATAATTAAAACACAACTATTATTTTCGGATATTTTCCCCATAATTAAGCACTTTTACGAAAAGCATTTTTTCTTATAATACTTTAAGTTTTCAGTTTTCATCGATTTATTTACCCAAGTTATTTGCAACCGAGTACGAATTACACTACTAGCATTAAAATTTATATAATTTGATACACGGATGTCCCATCGATACCGGTAACTGTATTTGTACAAATTTGCACTTTGATATCTCAGCGTTTCGATGACATATGAGCTAGGGAGACCGGTGTTTCGCGCGACAGTACATGTACGTCTTCTCATTATGACCATTTGACGCAACTTGTAGCCTACAGTGGAACCCGTGGCAATGACCGTGACCTGTTATGCAGACATGTATTTGGTCCACGCGATGCAAACTTCTTAATGTCATAATGTGTGGCAAGTTGTTACATAATTGGCTTATAAATGGGAGAGATTCTTTTCAGACAAGCTGTATTATGGCCTTGACATTAGAGGTACGGACATATGGTGACTGTTTATGGATTGTTTTTGCTAAAGACTGATAGTTTTCAATCTGGAAAAGTGTTCCCGGCTAACGCACGGACGGAAGAAAAAATGAATTGCACAAACAGTCCACTTTTTACGGGAATCACAACGGTACCATTTCACTGAAATGGAATCGTTCATGGTCGTGAAACCTTTCAATGCTTAAAAAAACTCAATTCCAGCAAACTATCCGGGGTATATTATGCGATGTGTTTGAGACTGTCCGGACCGACTTCCGGTTTGGAAACAATCCCCTCAACCAACCAGCCGTGTTCCAGTTTTATTTTATGTCGGTAAGACCGGTTCCTCATATACCTGTTCAGATCTAGATATTCGATAAAAGATAATTATGTAATAGCAAACCATTAAATTATTCTTAAAATAGTTGATATTAAGTCTAATTAATCAATAACATATTGTTCTCGAACATGTTTTACAAAAAAACATACTTGGCTCACATGATCGTCATGTGACATGTGGAAGGCTAATATCGAGACCACTTAGACGTTGTCCTTGCTATGCCAGAGCTGTTTCAAAGCACACAATAAAGACTTCACCTTTTTTCTGCAATCTTAATGTCCCCGGTGTGTGTGAATGACCATGTATTCTTTGACGATTGTGATTAAGGGTGGGACTAGTAATTCCAGAGTTGTTGCCCCTTTTCTGTAACAAACAAGTTAATTAAGCTTTATTTGTCATCTCGGCTAAACGTTCACGGCATGTTGATCAGGTTAAGAATTAAAAACTGTCCAAAGGAACCCAGCACGAAACATCAAACATGGGTATCAACGTTTTTTTTTGCGATACAATTTTATTCAAAAATGTTATTTTTTTGTTGATGGAGGGGGCGTACGCTTAAGATACTTCTTTTTGTGATGAATTTTGAACGAAAATTACAAAGGTTTTGCAATTTCCTTTAATTTTGGACCTTTGGAATAATGTAATATATCAGAAATACTTAGCTGAGCATAAGAATTCAAAACTTATTATTTTGACTGTTATACAAATATAAGAGTTATTGCCCGTTGTTTTCAAGAAAATTAATGCAAAACTATCGACATCTAGAATCATGAAGACTTAATTGTGTGTCTTATCTTGACTAAACTTGTGCAGTTTGGTTTTAGGAAAAGGTCTCTGTACAATGCAATTTATTTATTGTTACCACCTTCATTTAACCCTTTCTCACTCAGAAGCAAAGTGCAAATGGCTATTTGCAAACAGCATATAACCAGAACAGCCTGTGAGTAACTCACAGTCTGTTCAGGTTTTTTATTTGATGCTCATCAGAAAATGAGGGTTGGAAATAAAGTCGTTAAATCTTGAATATAGTAATAAAGGTATTTAATTAAATGTTCTTTTCTATGGGACTACAAATGCGTCAACATACGTATCTACGTGGTAAAGGGCTAAACAGACGTATATCTTGTCGATAATAAAATACCTGCATGATGAAGGATTTGTAGGCATTCAGCTGTCATTACTTTTACCTGGGCGTGAACTTTTGTTTTAAATGTTGGTCGCGTCATGTTGTGTTTAACTTATTCTACAAAATGCGCATGTGTCGATAATTTCCGAATGTCTAACTTTTGAAAGAATCCGCGTTTCTGTGTTTTCAGTCCGACTGGCACGAGCTCTCCGAGGACAGTGGGGCCCCCGTTCTGTCGCAGCCGATAGCACTCGTAATCAGCTCTTCAGTGGTAAGTGGCAAAAACGGGTTCTACCCAAGATACGGACTCTATAATGTTTCTATCACTCTTGCCCTTGGATTTTTTATTACATCGAGCTAAAATGAAGGTTTGCACACAATAGCAAAGCTGTGTCTAGAAATATTGTATACCTAAATGGGTTTCCCAAACATCACGTAAAACTTGCTTCACTTACAATTATTTTAGTTAAATGACATGAAAGTCTGTGGCTTTATAAGCCTTCGGGAAAAGGTTTCAAGGGTAGTAGAATGTATTGATGTCTTTTTACTTGGAATGATATTGAAGCTCTCTCTGTCGTCGGTACGTCGGAAGAAACCGCGAACATATTGCGTAATCGTGTTCTTGATAACCGACTTAATAAATGTGTACAGCACAGCAATTGTATACGAGACATGTAGCACAAACGTTTTTCCTACTTCAGGCGTTTTAATGGTGATCTGATTGCTTATATGTATACAACGATGATACAACATATCATTATATTGCATACACTAAAATGATTTTAAAGAAACTTAACTGTAAATGTATACATTTTAGGGCGGGTTCACATTGACTTACGATTTCTACGACTTCAGTGAACAGCATCCAGATCTGTCCAACTTCGACATTCGACCTTGCTACGCTGGTCAACAACTACGGCACTTCCTTATTAAATTTGCAGGTGATCATAACACGGGTTGATAATAACACGATTTGATAATAACATGGCTTAATAATAACATTGTTTGATAGTAACACGGTTTGATAAAAACATGGTTTGATAATAACACTGTTTGATAATAACACGGTTTAATAATCACACGGTTTGTTAATCACACGGTTTGATAATAACACGGTTTGATAATAACACGGTTTGATAATAACACGATTTGATAATTACACGGCTTAATAATAACATGGTTTGATAGTAACACGGTTTGATAATAACATGGTTTGATAATAACACTGTTTGATAAAAACACGGTTTGATAATCACACCGTTTGATAATCACACGGTTTGATAATCACACGGTTTAATAATAACAAGGTTGGATAATAACACGGTTTGATAATAACATGGTTTGATAGTAACACGGTTTTGATAATAACATGGCTTGATTATAACACGGTTTGACAATAACACGGTTTGATAATCACACGGTTTGATTATAACATGGTTTGATAGTAACACGGTTTGATAATAACATGTTTTGATAGTAACACGGTTTGATTATCACACGGTTTGATAACAACACGGTTTGATAATAACACAGTTTGATAGTAACACGATTTGATAATAACACGGTTTAATAATAACATGGTTTGATAGTAACCCAGTTTGATAATAATTCGGTTTGATAATCACACTGTTTGATAATCTCACTGTTTGATAATAACACGGTTTGATAATAACATGGTGTGATAGTAACACGGTTTGATAATAACATGTTTTGATAGTAACATGGTTTGATAATCACACGGTTTGATAATCACACGGTTGGATAATAACACGGTTTTATAATAACATGTTTTGATAGTAACACGGTTTGATAATAACACGGTTTGATAATAACACCGTTTGATAATAACACGGTTTGATAATAACACGGTTTGATAATAACACAGTTTGATAATAACATGGTTTGGTAATAACATAGTTTGATAATAACATGTTTTGATAGTAACACGGTTTGAATATCACACGGTTTGATAATAACACGGTTTGATTATAACACAGTGGGATAATAACACGGTTTGATATTAACATGGTTTGATAGTTATACGGTTTTGATAATAACATGGCTTGATAATAACACGGTTTGATAATAACACTGTTTGATAATCACACAGTTTGATTATAACATGGTTTGATAGTAACCCGGTTTGATAATCACAAGGTTTGATAATAACACGGTTTGATAATAACACAATTTGATAGTATCACGGTTTGATAATAACACGGGTTGATAATAACACGGTTTGATAAAAATACGGTTTGATAATAACACGGTTTGATAATAACACGGTTTGATAATAACATGGTTTCCCTCACTCACATACTGGTTTACATGTTCAATGTTTCTAATGTCCATATCAAACAACTTTCCACTCAATCTGCATGCCAGTCACCATACTAAAAATAGTAACGGAAACGTCACTGCGTTATTTACACGGCACTTTACTCAAATGTATTCGGTAGCGTTATGACTCCGACGTAAAGATTTCCATAAAGGAAAAACAATTTTGCATAAACCCACCTTAGACCACTCGTTAGGTTTGCAGTCATAGCCCAGCGCTAGGTTTCGCACTGTTTCCGACGCCATAGCTAGGGTTTGGCGCTACAGTCTTATCCCAGCGCTTGGTTTCGCACTGTTTCCGATGCCATAGCTAGGGTTTGGCGCTACAGTCTTATCCCAGCGCTTGGTTTCGCACTGTTTCCGATGCCATAGCGAGGTTTGCCGTTACAGTCTTATCCCAGCGTTTGGTTTCGCACTGATTTTGCCAATGCCATAGTAATGGTTCATATTATGTCCGACCCCATATCTAGGTTTGGTATTTTGCTCATTCCCACAACAATGTTTCAGTCATCATTCAGTGCAGCTGTTATTATACATTTCTTCCTAATCGCCACCAAGGTTCACATAGCCAAACATTTTAGTAAAACCAACGTGCATTCACTCGTATACACGAAATGGTAAGTTTTATAATGCGTTTTTTCCTGAAAGCCATGAACTTGACATTACAAACATCTCATGCATGATGCACATGTTTAGGTAATTATCACCCCACTCTGGACACGAACCTCAAGAAGTTCACAAAGAATGTACAGCAGATGTTGTCGTTTTACACGACGGCGTCCTTCATACGTTTCCAAGACCCGACGATTACGTATTCGGACGACGGCTACGTCTATTACCTAGCAACGATGGTGGAACAAGCACCGTATTTATGTGAGTATTAGTTATTAACAAACAATTTGTTATTTTGTCTTCTTTCGTGTTCATGGCTCGCCTTTATTATAAACGGAATTAGAAAACCGCGGCGATAATGAGTGCATACTTTTGTAACTTCAACCTATTGCAAATCTTACATCGTTAAACGTTAAATTCGTTTTCAAAGTTTTACAAATATGTTTATGATTTCAATTATTTGTTATACACTAATGTTAAAATACCGATACAAATAGACCGAACCGTAACTTTTACTTTTGAAACTAGTCATCGTCAGACGTTTAACCCATTTATGCCTATTGGACTCTCCCATCCTTCTAAATTGGATCAATTTATTTCCAAAATTAGGGATGTCTAGTATATGTATTTCTATATTTAGAATAATTCTTACAGAAATTCCTTTAAGCAAAAAGCGCAGACCCAGATGAGACGCCGCATCGTGCGGCGCCTCATCTTTGTCTACGCTGTTTGCCAAGGCCTTTTTTCTAGAAGCTAGGCATAAATGAGTTAATTGAAATACATGTTATGTAAAGTTTAACGACTTCTCGTTTAAAAAGTCAATTTAAGTGAGAACCCTTATCACGATTTCGGCAGCAAACGAAGCGTTCACTGTTACCAATTTTGGAAATGAAATAATACACTACCAATCTAGATCTTTTAAACATTCTACAAATACGATTCCAGTGGACTTTACTAAGACGTCAAACAACGTGGCCGTCTACAACGCCGACAAGATCATCAGTGACGTCACGTCGCCCTTCACGTGCGCGGCGTTTTGTCGTAACGAGACGACGTTCTCGTGCGAGGGGTTTGACTACTGCCAGTCGGCCGGGAAGTGTCAGCTGAGTCAGAAACACGCCGCCCAGAGTGGCCAAGCGATTAGACCCAGCGATATATGTGATCACTATTCAAGTACGCATGCCAAAATTGTACTGATGATTATCAATTTTTTTGGAGGTGTGCCGTTATGTTGAGGCCTGTGATGAGCTTTCATGACGTTGTTTATAGTTTATAAACATACACAACCCTTTCAAGGGGCCTTTTCACGTTTGGGTAAATTGACAAACTTGAAAAAAAGTTGTTTCAGATTCGCAAATTTTCGTTTTAGTTATGATATTTGTGAGGAAACAGTAATACTGAACATTTACCATGCTCTAAAATAGCCATTATGTGCAGCTTTCGACGATTTTAAAACCAGAAAATTATAAAGCGTTGCAACGCGAAACGAATGAATAATTTGAAGAGTTCTGTTGCTGTCGTTATATTTTGTGAACCTACGAGGATTGGTTATATCAAGTTTAAAATACAACTGTTATTGATTCCGTAATTATAGCCGAGTGGTCTAACTGGGAGACTTTTTACTCCAGGACTCCATGGGTCAGTGGTTCGAGCCCTGCTGAGGGTTACCTTTTTTTTTCTTTTTAAATTTTATTCTTGATTTTTTTTACTGGAGCTTTGTATATCCAATGTTAACATTTATCAATATAAAGCATTTAATGACACACATCAAAACATGCCAAAATCTGTGAAAAGGCCCATTTTAGGCATTTTTTTAGTTAACCTAGATTTTCTCGGGCTGTGATTTAAATTTGCGTTTTCAAACGAGTATTAATTTATTTTTGTTCGAGTATCAACTAGCCATATTTATTTATTGCGAAGATGTCCTTAATTGTATCTGGATTGGAATAAGTTTCGGATGTTCAGTTCAACATCACAAGGTTGCAAACTTCGGTCAAAATATATCCGCTGTTTAAATTGATTAACAAAGGGTTGAAATGACTGAATTAACCACTTGCACTAATATAAACCCGCATTATATGTTGTTTTAATTTTAAGTAAATTGAGTATTATTTAACTATAAGCCATTTTTGCCCAATGAAATATCAATTGGTAAGTGGAAAAAAATCATTGACTAACAAGCGGTAATAGCACCATTAGGCAAAGGATGTTTTTATAAAACAAATTTAGTAAAATCTTTTTGCGTTGCCATTCGCTTGTAGAGACGGTGGATAACGTTGCCCCAGTGGAGCCGACAGTCGGTGAGGCGTTCATCATTCTCAAGGACGTCGTCTACGGCATTGGCCTCAACGTCACCGTACACGATGACGTCACGGGACAGGTGAGACCATCGACGTCATGTGTTCTTATGACGTATATAAAACTTATTTGATTGAAATGGACGGCAATCATCTTGACTTTTATTACAATAGTATGTGAAATTACAAGTTTAAAGTCTATTTCTATTTATTTATTGTACATAATGATGTATGATTAGACGTGATATACGGGGTATGATATTTAAGGGCTTTTAAAGAATTCGTTCACTGTTTGGCAAAATGACAATTTTCAAGACAAATTGTTCATTATATGCAAACTAGCGAAATAACAGGTCTAACTATGAACAATGTTATAAAAGGTCTCTTCTGTCATTTAAATAATCATCAATCGAAATCGGCGAAACAATAAAGCGTTTGCAACGCTATTCGTCGACAATAAAAAAAGGTTTTTCTATGTCCCCCACCACTATAGTGGGGGACATATTGTTTTTACCCTGTCTGTTGGTTGGTTGGTTGGTTTGTGTGTTTGTTTGTGCAAACTTTAACGTTTGCCATAACGTTTGCAATATTGAAGATAGCAAATTGATATTTGGCATACATGTGTATCTCATGAAGCTGCACATTTTGAGTGGTGAAAGGTCAAGGTCAAGGTTATCCTTCAAGGTCAAAGGTCAAATATATGGGGATATAGTATTTCACAAACACATCGCTTTTTTATTATATAGCGTTTAAAATAGACTGTTTTTTAGGGAAACTTAAAAGCCTAAATGTTCCAGTGATGACGAGTAGCTTTTTTAGCTCTACTGGCCGAAGGCCTGAAGAGCTTATGTCATGGCGTGGTTTCCGTCGTCCGTCCGTCCGTGCGTGCGTGCGTTAGACTTTTTCTTGTTTACGCGATTAAGTCCACAGTTTTCATCCGATTCTTTTCAAACTTGTTCAGTGTCTTCATATTAATGAGGACTCAAACCCTATTGAAAATGGGTTACAGCAGAGTAAAAAGTCCAGAATTAACTCCCCTTGAATTTGAGATATTGTGAAATAAGGCTTGTTTACGCAATAAAGTCCACAGTTTTCATCCAATTATTTCCCAAATTGCACAGTGTCTTTATCTGAATGATGAGTCAAACCCTATTGAAAATGAGCAATATCGAAGTCCAGAATTATCTCCTATTGAATTTGAGAAAAAAAAATGAAAATTCAGTTTTTTTAATGTGATTAAGTCCATAATTTACATCCAACTCTTGGCAAACTTGCACAGTGTCTTTGTATCAATGAGGACTCAAATCCTTTTTTAAAAAGTGCAATATCGAAGCAATAAGTCCAGAATGACTTTCCCTTGAATATGAGAAAATTTTGAAATCCCGCTTGTTTACGCAATTAATTCCACAGTTTTCATCCAATTATTTCCAAATTTTCACAGTATCTTTATATCAATGAGGACTTGAACTCTATTGAATATGAGCAGTATCGGAAAAATAAGTGCACAATAATCTCCCCTTGAATTTGAGAAAATACTCCTTGTTTGCGCGATTAAGTACACAGTTTCCATCTTATTATTTCCAAACTTGCACAGTGTTTATAGCAGTAGAACGATTCAGGCCCTCATGGGCCTCTTGTTTTCTCTACCGATGGTCCATTGTTCGAATCCTGAATAATGCAGAGTGTTTATCAAAACTTTCTTCTTCATTATTTTATAATAAATTTCTACTATATTAAATATTCAAGTTTTGAAGGTAAAACAGATTTTTTTTTAAGATTACAAAATTCTGTGAACAAGTCCTTTAAATATTCTGGTATTCCAAGCTATGTAAGCATTACTATTTTGAATTCAGATTATAAAATACAACAACATAAACTATCAGTGTGTACTGCATGGTGACTGCATTACATTTGATTTCACAAAGATTAAACTCTTTTTGCTTAGTACAATTTACAGCATTGCATTTTAAACTTTCAGAACGTTGTGTACAAAGCGCTTCTATTTGACGAGGACATCTTGAGACCTGATAGCACTGCCACCACAAGTAAATATCGCGTTCCCCATCATAAACAACAACGATGAAAAACTAAAAATAACAACAACAACAATAAAACAACAGTCATTTTCATAAATAATCATGCCATATTCTTCATAATCGCCATAGTCATCAATTGTTTTCTTCTTTTCCATGGTCAGAATCTGCATCATGATAAGAAGCAGGCCCTTTGCTAAACATAGTTGTCTTAGTTACAATTTATACGAGTATTGTATTCATAAGCTTTTTTGTTTGCTGATATCTTGAACTTTCTTACAGTAGCCGAGAGAACAACCATCAACAGTATGAACTATACCAACAATGTCCTATGATTCATAACAAATAACATGTAAAAGAAAAGGTCAAAAATACAGTAAAATGCAATAATAACATCTTATTTCAGGTACAAATCTCGCGCACTTCATTCCCGCGCGCCACGGTGTCATAGTGACGTCACCAGACGCGCAACTGACGGGCGTTTCCGTGGACCAGTGCGCCGCCAGGTGTCTCTCCGAGGCGACGTTCGACTGCCAGTCGTTCGGATACTGCTTCGACACCGGACGCTGCTACCTGAGCACTCAGCGACCGGATCAGCGAATGAACGTGACGCAGACGCGCATGCCTTGTGATTTGTACTCACGTAAGGACTCTAGCTGAGACGGACGTTTGAACATATTTTTTAATTGAAATATTTTGCTAAACATAAATTTATATAATAACATTGTAAAGTATGTATTTAATATTTTCTGTAAACACGTCGCTGTAAAAAAAATCTTTCGATAAATAGTTTTTGCTTTGATTTGATAATGTCCGCAAATTTAACTTCGGTGTCGATCGACTTTCAATTTCACATACTTAAGCTAGATAAGTTATAATGCCGCGATTTTAACTCGTTGTATATGGAGAAAAAAATAATTTATTTTCAGCGTTCATTTGGGCCCTTTTCTTTGTAACTGTTTGTAACTCCTGTGAAGTTAACAATACTGCCAACAATCCTCGAAACTGATTTGTCTGTGACCAAACGATATCGTCGGCTTCGATCATATTGTCATCAAAATTTGCCAGCGCTGATTTGTCAAATGTTTGTCACTTGACATTGGCATTTATCCGCTGCTGATGTAGGTTTAAGCTCTACCTTGACCAACGTACACGCACGTGTATATCCCATTAATAACCGGCACAAAGTCTTACTTTTAAACGTCAGAGAATCTTTAAAAAAATCAAAAACTCCTCGCATCGGGCCTGCCCTGTAGATTAACGGTTACCACTGACTGATGTTTTTTGTTGTATCTGGTTAATTATTTAATAAAAAAGATTTAACATTTATGCTCAATCAAATTTGTAAATGTATAATTTGCAATCAAAAATGAAAAACAAAACAAATAACAGAAATTAACAAATTAAGACCATAAAAAATACGAAAAAATAATCACATGTTTTTTATGAGGACAGGAATTTGCTCAGAGCTTCGCTTGTTGAAATTCATTGTGTCGAATAAAGGTTCATTATTCTGTTTATTAATCTTATAATGTTTTTAAATTCATAGGCTCCTACGTCGACAATTACGTCCCCTACCCTGGACAAACGCTGCAGGCGCAAGGTGACGTCACCATCACGGACGTCCAATCGGTGAACTTCTGCGCAGAAAGATGCTCCAAGAGTACCACCGCCGATGGGGACGGGATCGCGTGCAAGTCTTTCGACTACTGCTATCAGGCAAACGTGTGCATTCTTAAAAGCAAGCATCTCCTGGACATGGCATCCTCGACCCTCAAATCGTCCGGTGGCTCGTGCTCACATTTTTCACGTACGTTCTATTAATTAAAACGATTGTACGGCCTGTAAGCATTGGCGATGTTATTTTTTGTTCGAAGCGACGCTTGTTTCACAAATTACAGAAGTCCGCATGGTGAGGTTCTAAAACATTTAATCTACATGCATGTGTCATAAAAATCTGTTCTAAGGGGAAATACATTGTCTGAGTTTTTACAGAGAAATTAAACTCATGTGTATTATGAAGCAATTTAGACCTACCTCTTTGCCTGTTTAACGTTTTTTATTTCCAAATTCTACATGTCAGGTGTAGCTGAATTTTCGATCAGCAACATTTAAAGATTTTTGGCTGAAGTGTTTACAGACCATGTAAAAGTTGATAACACAGACTGGCTTAAGATTCATCATGTTGAATCTTGTTGTTGTTTTTGTCGATTGTTGAAAGTTTTGAGCGTGTCCGTAAACTTGACTGTTCGTTTTGGGAAAATAATACGGTATGCAATTTTCCCATTATGATGTTTATAAGGGCATCGTATCGATGCATATAACGCTCAAGGCCTGATTGCCATGACATATTTGTGTACTTTCTTTTATTAGAATTGGAAATTCATTTTTCACAGTAGCCAATATAATAAATTCAATCAGTTTATATACATAACAGGTAAATACATCAGCGACTTTGACCAAACCACGGGCCGCGTGTTCACAACGTCCGTCGACCTACAGTTCAGCAACGTCTCAAAGGACGCATGCGCGAAACTCTGCATGGAGTACACAGCTGACGCTTGTCGGGCGTTCACGTACTGTATGAGTTCGTCCGTCTGTGTGATAACAGCGCTTGACCCGAAACTTAACCGGAACAATATCTCCGCGAACGCTTCCTGTGATGTATACACAAGTACGTCTATTTTTACTGAGAATATGTTTGTTTCAGGGAAAAAAATCGCCTTTTTTACTAGCGTGATCAAGGACTATATTTTCACTCCACCAAGAGTAGATGAGACTTGTGGTGGTGGTGATGATGATGATGATGATGATGATGATGATGATGATGATGATGATGATGATGATGATGATGATGATGACGATGATGATGATGGTGATGGTGATTATGTTGGTGAATATGATGATAATTTTTATTAAATAGTATCATTATTTTAGTATTATTTTATTATAACGATAACTGTGGCGATGATAATGATGATTAAAGTAAGGATAACGCAGGTTATGTTGTCTAAGACCTTGATATTGATGACGGTGAAATTGATGATTGCAGAATAACATGGAGTAAATGATGGCGATGATCATGATCATAACGTTTATAAAGATGATGATTATGATGATTATGATGATGATTGCTCTTCTGTCATTCGTAGGGAACTACTTTTCTTCGAACTCCGGTAACACCAGTCCCCAGTCGCAACAACAAGCCTCGACACGGATGTCAAGTGGATACAGTGGCGGTAAAAAATACCTTTTACCGTCAGCCGAGATAAAATAGTGCTTAATATTGTAAAACTATGTATAAAAGGAATAGCTTGTGTCAACTGTCCAGCAATATTTAGGAAAATGATAAACCTCATTCGTACACTTCAAAGTTTGGAATATAGCGTATAAGTTTTATTACCAGTCTTGATTCTCGATTTCAAGCAGACCTTCAAAACATTGACAATTTCAACACGTCGGACATATCGCAATATGTAGCATTAATGCGTCAGCATTTAACAGTAAATTGCTTTTGATACAAAAATCGTTAATGTTAAAAACATAAAATGTATCACGTGTTTGACGTTTTATTTTCTACATGAATAAGTTTATAGATAAATTAAAAAAAGAGTAAAGTTTTGTTCTGTTAAGCGTGTGCATACATGTACCTATTGCACGTTTGGTTAGGTATTTAGAAAATAAATACGTTCACCGAAAACTTATTTCATAGATGTTTTTTTTCAGTCATGCAGAAACACGAGAATGCAACAACTATATATAAAATTAAAATGTATCAAAGATAATTTTTATTCTTGTTTTATTGCATGTGTTAATTAGTGAACGTTTTTTCGTTTGAGTCGCGACTAAAATTTAAACTTCACTCACTTTTGATAACAGATTAATAATCACAAGAAATAACTGGACGCAGAATGTTAGAAACTGTTGATGATTTAATCAGATTGGACTTCGAGCATCGCTTTAATCGCAGGGAAAAATGCACTTTGAATAGTTGTAACTATTGAAGTAACTCCATTAGAGTGTTTATCGAGCACTGATTTGATCGCACGAAATTACTGTTCAATGAATAGTTAAAACCCTATGCGTCACATTACATGAAATAACTTTACGCTGCATAGTAATAAGAATAGTAAATATTTTGTAGTTATGATATTGTGTAGCAAAAGTCGTAATTATCCAAGTTAATAAACTGGAAGCTAACTGTGTGTATCTACCTGTATTCCCCAGGTGCGATGGCGGGTCTCGCGTTCGCAATGCTGATCCCGGGCATGGTTATAGGTGCGGCCCTCCTCTACTTCCTGCGCACCAAGCGACTCGTGCGCGAAGAACAACTGCGCATGGGCTTCATCCCCAGATTCGGAACAGGCGGCCGACGACTAAACGAGAAGATGGACGGCGATATGGAGCCCATCGATGATCCCCATGACGCCCCGCCAGCACATGTACACGCGTACGATTCGCCGCAATGATATTACCTTTTGTGATTTACGTGTATGGTGGTTAATAGATAATTACGCTCGTTCACAAAACACACTTTATGTTAAAGTTTATTTGCTTAAAGGTGATAAATGTCTCGGTTAATAACGCGATGGTTGTGATGGTGGATTTCGAAGAAAGACATCCTTTTTACCGAAACTCTTTAATATTGATTTCGTTCGTTCTGTAAATGAAGAAATTTGTGTTTTGGTTAACAGCATTACAACATAAAAGTATAGATGCATTCTTTTGTTAATGTTGCAGACAATATTTTATGCATTTAAATGGTCTTTCGGTCGTTGATATACATTTTTTTTGAAACCCCAAACATGTCCGATAGTTGTGTTAAATTATAACTTATAAAATAGTAAAGTGCCAGATCCGAATATTCCGATGCAATAAACCGATACAAAAAGAAACACGTTACACAATTGTGGATGAGCATGTGATCTGTGATCAAGTTGCATTTGTGATGCATTTGCTATATTAACTAATTGTATTATTACTTTGACATTATTTTTCTAATATAATTAATTATCTAAATTGTATAATAATGTTTCAGATGCTATGCTTGCTTATTATGATGTGTGTTCGTATAACTTGTATTAAAAATTTCAATACTTTCACGTGGTATTATTATTTGATATGTCAGAAATATTCACGTATACACGCACTCTTTTTGACTGTAATCGTTGATTGCAAAGTTAAGCTGTTAATGATAGGACACAGTAGAGGTACAATTAGGCTTCTGGCTCACGGACGTTTCCCGGTCGTTTCCCGTTCGTTTCCCTTTCGTTTCCCTTCCGTAAAGAAATATACTAAAGCAGTTTTCCTTTCATGTCAACATGAAGTAACCACAATTTTATAAATTTATGGTCTTTCCTTAACCATAAATATAAAACAAGTATTAAAACTTTCGAATAACACCTTAACCATGAAACTTTAATTTTCTTATTATCGTGACGGGGCGGCTGGAGGACTTTCGATCGTTTAGGCCTATGCAAAATATTCTCCTTTTATATGTCTAATTTCAAAGTCTTGGTAAACAGTGTCGTTTGGTTTGATCATTCCGAGTAAAAAAGCGTGGGTATCTTGAAAAGATATTATTTATTCCAGTTCCACAGAAAGGTTAAGCTTTCCCTTAGATATTCGCCTATCGACTTTAGACCTTGAAGAAACGTGTTTATGCCCTCCCACCCTCCATTAGCTTCAACCCACGGAGTAACATTCTGTTTAAGCCATATCTCCGTAAACTCTGAAAAAATCTGGGTCGTATTTGGATTTGGAAATCCACCACCACAAGATGAGCATCTTAATACATTTTTACAAAATTTAAAATTTGCACAAAAAGCATGACATTCAAAAGTCATAAACCTGTTACAAACAGTTGTATGTATGATTATCGTATTATGACTTTAGTAGATTATAAAAGGGATTAAGGTTCATTTCCAAACCCAAACTGGGTTTGAAAATGACTATTACAAGGCTATAAGGCTTTTATTGTCAACCCATGAATTAAACGAGTCGAGATAACCGAGCTACTTGACTAAAGACTTGTTTTCGCGTTTTCGAATAACTTTTCAATTCTATATACTTCTTGACTTGTCTTTTGAAGTTCTCTTTTATAAAACGTACCTTGTATTTCGTCACCATTATGATCAGTGATTTTATACGTTGGCGGATCCGTATATTGAACTTGTGACACATGTAAACATTTCCTAAGTCCATCTAGGCGTATTTCCTTTTTCAAATATTCCCCTTTTCTTAGTGATTCTCACCTTATCGCCGACTTTAAATAGTGGCTTACCGTACTTTTGAGGGTGTTTGGAATACAAATTGAACCAAACAAAGCTTTCGTTCTTTTTATCACTAGCATCAACAGGTGTCAGTTTGATTGATGAATGCTTTGTGTTGTTATAATCATTGATCATTTCATCTAAGACATCGATATATTTTCTGGTAGAGTTGGCTGAAAAATATTTAAACATCTTTTCCTTTATTGTTCTGTTCCACCGCTCTACCACGGAACTTTTCTCTTCGTTTTCTGAGGAATACAACTCGACTCCCAAAGCCATTACATTTTTATTGTAGAACTCTTTTTCTTTATCGACCCACAACTTTTGGGGTTGCCTTTCCTTTAATATTTTGTGAAATGCTTCTGCAACCTCAACTCCGGTTTTACTCTTTAATGGAACAATCTACCCATATTTTGAAAATACATCTACAACTGTTAGCAAGTATTTTACACCATTATTAAACTTAGCAAAAGCTTGCATGTCTACTAAATCAGCAGCCCATATTTTATCAATGCTAAGGGCAACGACTATTCTTTTTCTAAAACTTTTTACAACGGGTCTATGCAGTTTGTCTGCGTGCTGATCAGTCCATTTTAGTTATTAAGCCACGACTTTTTTCCCCCTTATAACCTAACCCAAACTTTGCCTTGGTAGATATTATTGGCTTTATTATACTACGCTCAATTCTTTCACGGATCGTTGGGTCTTTAATAGCATCCATTTGTTCAAGCATAATTTTATCAGCTGCGTTTCTACTTGCTGTATCTGGAAAGTGTTGGTAAGCTAAATCATGATGGTAGGCAGCATTATCAATCTCAATCAACTGGTTTAATCCAGTCTTTATAAGCACCCGTTGAAGTTAATCGTTCGTTTAAATTAGTTCCAGGTCCTGCAAAGTTTCCTGGAATATGCATTTCACCGGGAAATTTAGCCCAGGGAAGCTTTACTTCACTAGTTACCGAATTCAACGAAGAAACCAAGTCTCCTCCAGTTTTAGTATGCATTTTTACAAACTGTGTTTTAACACAACCGCAAACGACGCGCTTTCCGCGAAGCATTCGTTTTGTGTTTTTACTTACAACATTTTGCACATCAACTGTTTCAGTTTTGCTTTTGAACTTTACGCAAAACATTTTTAAATGAAAAAATAATTTATATTTAAAATGGAAGTTACAGATCTTTCGTGGAATGATGTAATTTCAAAAAGATGTAACAGTAGACTTTTACCGAGATCAATACGAGGTCGTATTATTGGTAAAAGCGGATGCGGAAAAACTATACTATTGTTAAACCTTTTACTACGACCAGGATGGTTAGACTACAACAACTTGCAAGATTTTGGCAAGTCGCTATTTCAGCCGGAGTACAGAATTATTAAGAAAGCGTTTGAAGAAAAGCTGCCGAATAAAGAGATTATGAAATTGTTTGCCGAACAAGACTATATAATAGAGAATGACGTTTCACCAGCTCTTTTAGTTGAAGAAATGGCTAAATGTTTCGATAGGCCAGCTGATATTGAATGTAATTTTTTTGAAACGTCTGATGATGTACCTGATCCTAGAGACTTGTGTAGCTCTAAAAAGAATTTACTGATTTTTGACGACCTTCAGTTGGAAAAACAAAACAAATGTGAAACTTATTACATAAGAGGACGCCACAGCAATGTAGACTGCTTTTATCTCGCACAAAACTACTTTAAACTTCCAAGACAAACAATACGTGGAAATGAAAACTTTAAATGTTTGTTCCCACAGGACATGAAAAATATTAATCACATCTACAACGATCACGTTTCAACTGATATGTCAAAAGAAGAATTTAGAAATTTTTGTAAAGTAGCCTGGTACCGTCCTCGTGGATTTGCTGTTATAGATCTTACTAGTGAAAAAAATAATGGTAAGTATAGACCAGGATTTGACTATTTTTACATACCTCACTAATATTTTTTTCTATATAAAAATGGAAACAAGAGTGCTCGAACACATGTTATCAGAATTAAAACAAATTAGGATTAATACAAGTCCGAAGAATTCTTTTCACATTATATCGAGAGGAAATAGCTCTCGAATTTGTACTTCATTAAGTCCAACAATTCAACTAGATGTAGACAAAAAATACGAAATGACCTTAGTTAATTTGGAGACCTTCTATTCATTTCCAAATATAGACTCGTTAAACAACAATTTTCGCTATAGTCCTGACAACGGAGTTTGGGTTGATATAAATATTCCCAAAGGTTCATACGAAGTTGATGATATTAACTTTTACGTCCAACGAATAATGAGGAAAAATGGACATGACAACTCTGTCTGGGACGAGTACGCTATAACGCTAGAGTCAAACGACAGCAAACTTAAAACAGTACTAAAAATAGCACCAAATTATAAAATAGACCTGACACCTGCAAACTCTATCAGAACGGTATTGGGGTTTAATGAAGAAGTACACGCATCAGGATATCACGAGTCAGAAAATATTGTAAATATATTAAGTATTAGTAGCTTGAGAGTAACTTGTGATATAATTTACTCATCATATGTTTACAATTCCACTGACAACGTTATACATAGTTTTTTTTTCCATCAATCGGATCTGGTTATAAAATTATGGAAACACCAGTTAATTTGGTTCATCTACCTGTTCATTTATCGACAATTTCGTCAATTGAGACAAAACTCACTGATCAAAACGAGAAACTTGTAAATTTACGCGGTGAAGATCTTTCGATAAGATTTCATATAATAGAAAAATAAAAATAAATTAAATCCTATATAAAATGAGTCGTTACGAGCATGTAAAAGTAAATATTAGCGAAGGTCAGAGGGAAACAATTAAAAAAGCTATTCTAGCAGGAGAGGCAGTGTCTATCCGTTTATCACATAAGGATATATCCGGAGAAGATGTGTTAGCCCTCACTCAAGCACAGATCAACAAAATAACAAAAGCGTACCAAAGTGGAAAAGGAGTGACGATTAAAATGTCAAAAACACAAAAAGAACACAACGAAAAGTTGAAGGGGGATTTATTGGAGCTATTTGCCGATGTTGGCAACCGCGGGTAAATTTCTTATGTCAAGCGTTTTACCAGGACTTGCAACCGGCTTACTAACCGGCGTAGGCGCCGCAGCCGGTAGTAAAGTTGTCGACAAAATAAGTGGATCGGGTGTTTTGTATTTAAAGAAAAAAGGTAGAGGTTGTAAAGTAACACAAGCAGGTAAAGGATTGTATTTAACTCCATGGAAGAAAGGTAGTTCGTTAGGAGAGGGACTGTATCTTAAATCTGGAAAAGGAATATACATGAGAACGGGAACAGGATTGCTACTAGGACCGAATTCACCATTTACCAGTATTCCAATATTAGGGATGCTTCTATACAAATATTTACATATATTAAATGCAAAGATATAGTATGCCAATTCACAAATTTATCCACAAGTCTAAACGACCACCACTAGCGTCAGTTAAATGGTTACCACACGAGAATCTTGCACATCCTGCAGAACCTCTGTATGGTAAGTGGATCATTTTTGCGCAACTATCGATCACTATTCAACCGAAAGCAGCACTAACTATTGCATAAGGAATAGGTGTAAGCTTTTTCAAGGTGTTTGTTCGGTATCGCTCAGACAAAGTTTAAAAGAAAAGAGATGTAGTTTACAAGATGGAACTATTGCGGAATCTGTTAACGACATAATTGTAACAATTCAAAACAACTCAGACGCTGCAGTAGATATTGATGAAGGTGAATCTTTATGTTTTGTTACACATCAGTCGTTTAAAAAAATATTTTTTAAAATATTAAAATGGAGTACAAAGATTTAAAATGTAACGCATACGATACGTATGCTAGTGACGCTAAACTATATCCATCTCTACCACCAGTTGTCGTTGCGTCGGCTCCCGAACTTATTAGAGTTGAAGGAAGTGCTCAGTCATACAGACTTCAAAAGATTAACAAAATTCAGAAAGATCTTGCCGCAGAAAGAGACAAGCGTGCAAACTTGTCTAAAAAGTATCAGAGAGCAGTGAGAATTGTAGCAGGAGTAGACAACGCTCTTGTTGTTTCTTTAATGGTGTTAGGTGCTACGGGGATAGGAGTATTGAGTTCAATCATTGCAGCGCCAGTTGCAATAGCAATGGAAGGTACTGCCTTAGGTTTAGGACTATTGTCTATCGTTGGAGTTCAAACCAATAAAAAGCTATCAATGAAAGCTGAAAAACACGAAAAAATTCAATACACTTGCAGATGCAAAGTTGAATACAATAAGTGATCTTATATCAAAGGCGTTAGCAGACGATCAAATTTCGGCTGAAGAATACTCACTGATTCTAAGTAAAAAATTCAATCAAATGAAAGAGGGAATAAGATCTAAAATACGAGTAGGTATAGACGAGGAGACAAACAGTCTCTTATTGCAAATGGGCATGAAGATGCAATTTATCGTTTCAAAACATGTTAAGTAGAAAAAAGACGAACACCTCTCAATCAACGTATAACGTCTCAAATCACGTTGAAAATAACGTCTAAAATCACGTCAAAAATCACGTTGAAAATTACGTTTAAAATCACGTTGAAAATTACGTCTAAAATCACGTCTAAAAACATTATTATTTCTTTTTAAAAATGTCGGTTTTAAAGATAACAGATCCGGAAAAAGGGACTCCATGGTGCATGAGTATCTTATGTTAAGAAATAAAATTCTTCAAGACTCTTTATCTGAAAAGATAGGAGACATTGATCAAGACAGAGAACTAACAAAACTTAACAAACCTATCACCGATTCGTAAAGAGAATTAAAAGAAGCAGCGTCAAGTGCGATACAAGCACTGCCAACAGCATTAGCAGCTACAACACCTAATGCCATTACTTTCCCTCAATACCTAAGCATACAAGCAGAAGAGGATAAAAGACCGAAAGAAACATTAATAGAACTAGGTTCAATAGCAACTGAATACTTGAGATCGATGGCAGGCAAACAATTAACCGATAACACATTTGGACTGTATGATAAAGGTGCGCTTTTTATATTGGAGATTCAGAGGTTAAACTATCTGGAGATGATATTGTTGGAGAAACAAAATGTAATGGAACCCTAGAACTTTGGGAGCTAAGAACATCGAAATATTCTGATTTTGATAACTATACTTCACAAGACATTGACTCCTACAAAACAATTTTACTAAACACCAATGCTATTGTGAATCTTGACACGGGTAAGGTTAGAGAAGTACAGAAAAATTATTAAACCAATCTATGAAGCATATTTAAAACCTAAAAAGGCACTTAAAACAACGACATTATTCAAAAAGAAAGGAGAAGGAATGGCGTTAATGCCTTCTGATCCAAACAGACTCGTTGAAATGCTTACATTACGAGTAATAGTTATAATGCAGGTAATACTGGAGTAAAAAATGAAATCATAGACATAGCAGATGAACTGTTGAGACAAGCGGTAATAGATAAAGAATATTATAAAAAAAATAATGTTACGTATTTAAAAAATGATTGTTAGACGAAGGTATATAAAAAAACCCGTTATCGGCGGTTCTGGAATGTTTATTACCGTCTCAAATTAATTTAAGCGAATGGTAGGTTAACAGCGGCGAAAACTGCTGCTAATGTCGCAAAAACGGTGGCATCAAAAGTGAGTAGCGCATCGAAAACAGAAATAGGTAAAACGGCTATCGAAGCCGGAAAATCGGTTGTAAAAGAAGTTGGTTTAAAAGCTATTGATGTTGGAAAAGATGTAGCTATAGCCAAAGCTAAAGCTTTGATTGATGGATATAATGCACCAAAAAAATCGCGAAATAACGCAATAATCGAGGGACGCGTTAGCGTCTCTCATAAATATGGGTTCTAATAAAGCAACAAACATTAACAACTTGATTGCGGGTTCCGGCGTTGGGGTGAAGAAAGGTACTGCAAGGGCAAACGCAATTCTAGATCTTGTAAATGGTTGAACACAGGATCCGGTCTTCGTCTGGCTTAAGAATGTTTTTCTTTTATAATTAAAATAGCAACAATATCGAGCGATTTTTAAATTTTACGGAAGCTGCACCTATTGACGAATCCATTGAAAAATATGAGTTTAAGGCGTATGAGCCTGTAAATGGTACGAATTTAAATTCATCGGGTACCATAACTATCGATATCGGGTTTTATGATGCCTCTGCTCATCCTGTGGAATCGTACCTACTCATTGAAGGTAGACTAACTAAAATTAATGGGACTGCATACGCAGACGATAATGCAGTAACGTTAACAAACAATGGACGCATTTGTTTTCCAATATTACGTATAAGCTATCCGATCAACAATGTACAATCGTTGAATCATCTTGGACAGGCTACGACCATGATTGGAATGCTCAAGTATCCGTGTGGTTTTGAAAAAGCGCAAGGACTCAATCAGCTTTGGACTAAAGATTCGACGGCAACAGCGGTTATTGCAGACAACATAGGCTTTGCTATCAGGCAGGCATACTTTATTCAGAAGCCAAACCCCAAGGGAACATTCTCGTTCGTTGTTCCGCTGAAACACATTTTCACTTCAACTTGGATGGGTATAAGGATTGCTCAAACTGGAATATGCATATGAGAGAGGCTTATCAGCAGTGTCCTATTAGCGTATAATTAACACGCCATAAAGACAGTTGGCATATTTTTTTTACTTAGGGCCATATGCGATTACCAGATGCTCTTATCAAGCAGACATTTTCTTGAAAATTGCGTTTCTCCAGATCTCAGAGTATATTTTACATGAAATGTGCAGGAATTTGAAACCAAAGAAATTGTTTTAGAACAATTTAATATCCAATTTAAATTAATAGATGACGTTACACGGATGTACAGTGAAAGCAATGAAAATAATGTCACAATGAACATTCAATATTAAACAGTAGTTACATACAGTTGTTAGGTAAAGTATGTAATTTTGCCACATTGTACTTCTAGTAAGTTGTACTTTTTTAACAAAACAATAAATATATACTACTTTAATGCTCGATTGGTCAATAAATATATACTACTTTAGTGCTCGATTGGTCATTGTCGGCTCGGGTAATACATGTACCCAGGGTACTCTAAAGTATACTTACATGTGCCCCGGGTACGGTAAATATACTAAAACGTACCCGGGAAATTTAACGCTAAATCGGTCGTTGTCGGCTATTTATTTAAATCAATTTTATTCACATTTATGTCAATTTTCTGTAAAATGGACTCTATATTATCGAAATTCGTACTCAAAAAGCATGTTGATGCAGTTTTTTAAAAGAGGAGTTTGTTTAAGATAATCGGTAGCGCGTTTTACGACAACGGAATACAACTCGGGTACAGTCTAATATCGACTGGGTATGAATAAGAATATTTACCGCTACCGGGGTGCATGTAAGTATACTTAAGAGTACCCGGGTACAAGTAAGTAGTACCCGAGCCGACAATGACTAATCGAGCACTACTAATATTTAACATATTATTTTAAAAGTTTTGATTACTGGTATTTAGTTCATAAGAAGTGAAAAATGTGAAATATAATTTCAGTTAAAAAAATATATTTAGTTGTAAGAGAAACTGAATTTAGTAAAGACATAGAGAATAATAGGTTGGTGACTTGGATGGAGAATGGTTATCTGGCAAGTCGGACGAATTTATCGGGTGACCCGAAGGCGAACCTGATAAGATCCTCCGACGAGCCAGATAACCATTCTCCATCCACGTCACCAACATATTATTCTATTTATCGTGTCACATTTACAACATTCGTTGAAATGTTTCTAAAATATCTAGTTTTCGAGTATTTTGTGTTTAAATATTTAATATGGTAAACATCACGCGCGAAAAAAACATGGTGACGTCACGTCAGGCAAAGCGCTTAGGCTAGCTTCCATCTTGTTAAGACACACAGAAATCGAGTAACTCGTTATTAATTCAATACACAAAGACGAAATTATGCTAGTTAAATAATAATGTTTAAACAAACAGTTCTTTAAATTCATAATTTGTAATTTGTAATTAATAATTATTAATTTGGTATTTTATGAATAGAAAAATGTATATTTTATTAATAGAAAATAGTAAATGCATGCGAACCATGCGCATGCGCGGATAGCAACTGACGGATATTCGAGGTCACGTGGTCATCTAGCCTAATATCTTTTGGGATATTAGGTTACCTGGTTATCGGGCTGATTTAAAGGCATGTGACAGGATAAAGCAAAATATTAACCTCTAGACTGTGCCATAATATCAAATCATTTTTAAGTATATTACATTCTTCTGATGTTTACAAACACAGTTGTATGTCCCATCACAGTCTTCCTGGTGCCATGATTCTGATTTTTGCGTCAAACGGGAGACCTTGTAGTGTGATAGGAAGGGTGCAAAGCTGGTTCGATCTCACCACCCCAGGAAGTGGGTCGGTCTTAAACCGCCACCGAACAAGGATGTCAAGCATAAGTATGAGATGACAGTCCCTGAGCCGTGCTTGGTCTTTAGGCCCAGTGGTGGATATTTATGAAAGCTCATGTTTTTTTGAAATATGTATTGTAGTAGCACAAATCTTCATTTGCCTTTTCTTTAATTTTCTGTTCAGCTACTGACAAGCAGGTTGTCGCTCCAGATTGTGCTGTAATATCGAAAACAGAATTCACATGCTTATGTTCTATCAACAGACTGTCAGTATTTGCTTGTTGGAAAATACCTATGAAATGTTTGTTGTACACATGAAATAATCCATCATACAAGCGATATAACTTTTGCAATTGTTGGTTCAAAAAAATAGTTGAATCCTTGGCTTTGATAAGAGAGCTTTTTGTTAGCAAATACACCAAGTAGAAGTTGTATTTCTGGAGGAATTTCCAAGTACCACTCTTGCAGAATGTCAAATTGCCGCAGCAACAGAGGCCAAATTGTAGTGCTCTGGAAGCACGATTCACAGCTACCATTTTCATGCGTTTGTGTTTCACTGTATATCAGGTCATAAGCATGCTATGTAATGAAAATATCCTTGAACGCCTGATTCTAATTCATCCCTTTAATGAAACCTGGATATATCACCACCAGTATAGAAATCACTCAAACTGTCATTAAACACACAAAATATTGTCTCAGCATTCACAAAATGTCGTTGTTGTACAAAGTAAAACATTCGTTTACATATATCGTCATGCTCAAATCAAAGATTGGAATCACACAATTTAATAACAACCTGGATGATATTGTTTTTGACTGATTGAGTTGTGTCAAATGCGACTATGTTCTGTATTTTGTTGCCACAATACTTCTGTAAAACAGAGAGAATGCCATTACCTAGTGTATGGGCAATATGTGTCTTTTCGCAATTTAAATCTACTCTATGTTAAACATTTGATTTTCAATTCGACACAAGCTGTCCTTTATGTTTTTTAGGGTTATGCCTTTTAGTGTCTGAGCACATTTCGTGGCTCTCAGAAGACACTCAAACTTAGAATATTTCAGGGAAATAACGTCTTCATGCTCACGCGATATAAAGTTTGCTTTGCTGATTTTTTAAAGTGGTATTCGAACCAACATATCTTATGCCACTCAAGTGATGTAAATGATGATTTATGGTGTTCTACTAATGTTTCTATTATAGACTCTTCTATTTTGATATTTTCATTTGGAAATTGTGATTGTTTGAAATCACATTTTGCTATTTTCTGGAAAAGGTCAAACGACGTTTTTTAGCTTCGTTTTTCTTTTGATTTCACACAAGCTCCTGTTCAACACAAGTTGCAAGTAATTTACATCCTGTTCACGATTCTGCGTAATTAAATATTTATTTGATTATAGATTGTACACTGACCACCTCTCTACCGCAGACTGTGTCTATTCCCCCTTTTTATCCTTTTAGTGTTCTCTTTACATTAAATTTTCTAACACTATCATCTTTCTGTTTTTAAAAATCAAAACAATCTTCACAATATATGTAATTTTGATCACTGTTTTCAACACTAAACACTTCAAAAGTCCTTGCGAATTTCATTCTTATGATATCTGCAGAAAAACTGAAATAATTAAACATAAACAATGATAATCAATGATTTTGCATATTGGTTAATAAAATGTGATTTATTAACTTCGGAAAAGATATAGTTATGCTAATGTCCGATTTGTTTTTACTGATAATAAATTTACAAACATATTTAAACGCATCTTAATGCAGGCTTAATACTGGCTGTCATATTGTATTTGAAATAAAGTTGTACTTGAACACAGTCTGCATGGGGTTCAATTACTGAATGCAGCCCATTCAAGATATATTTCATAACAAATGTACAAGTTTTGTTAGTCTTAATAATTTTACTTTACAATTATTTTATCATATTAAATATTCGAATACGACACATGGAATTCCTTCTATAAATGTACATAGAAACCACCTATAGAAAGGAATATCCGTTAAAAGTATGTTACTTGGTGGTGTTTACTTATATGGTAAAAGTTTTTAAAGAGAAATCATTAAAATTAACAAATCTTGTTCATTTTAATAAGAAAAAAAATCCGATCAGGCTAAATATTCAGTAATTGAAATTCTACTATTAAAGTTTGCAAAAAGAAATATTGAATAAGCACTTACCTGCTGAATCTTCAAATGTAGCATTCTCATCATGAACACAAAATGAAAACAAAATGAAAATCACATATTTATTGTTTGAGACTGAGCATTCATATTTGTCTTGTCCAGTGTTGTATGAACTTAATTATGATATTTTTATCTGCAACTGTTATCAGAACATAGGAGTTCTGTTTCCTAAGCTCCCAGAGCAGAATGCTATAAATTAGCCATGTGGCACAATCTGGGGTCAGTTTTATTACTTGTTAATTATACGCTGCGAATAAGCCTCTCTCATATGCATATTCCAGTTTGAGCAAACTGATACCCATCCAGGGGAGGGTGTTTTCGGCTTTTGCGACTGCTATGACAAGATTGTGTATTGATTTAAACATACGCTAGCACTTGTTAGAAAACCTGACAACGATTCCATCTTTCGAGAAGGTGGAGAAGATGACGGTTAAGTAAGCCTTGATAAAATGTAATGGTTTATGCCTCAGATTTTACCTGCAGATATGGAAAATTTGCAGCGATACAAATCCATTCAAGCAAAGGTAACAGTACCCGTCGCTTTAAGTTCTAGACATAATGAAAGAATGACAGTTCCACAGTCTACGTCGTTCAACTGGAGACTTAGTGATAGAACACCAACCGAAGAACCGCGATACAGTTTGGTAGGATTCCAAACTGATCGCAAAAATAATCAAACAAGAAATACATCGATATTCGATCATTGCAATCTAAATAACATATATGTGACTGTTAACAATCAGCGATACCCTGAAGCTGATTACAACTTTTCTTTTCCAAACCAAAAGTTCTCACGAGCTTACTATGATGCGGCCAGATTTAGCGAAAAGTTTCATGGAATGGATCCGCTTATAACACAAAGTAACATTACACCGGCGGATTTCAAAGACCTATTTCCAATTATGGTGTTTGATGTCAGCAAACAAAGTGAGCGGTTAAAATATGTATCGGTAGAAATGCAAATCCAAACGACATTTCACCAGAATGTGCCAGCGGGAACAGAAGCGTACGCAGTTGTTATTTCCGACCAAATGATAAAATTTACCTCTGACGGATTTCAAAATGTATATAGTGATGAAATAAAAAATTGAATTGACTAAAGTAATTTATTTACCATTATAAAATAATGAATCGAATTGTAATAAGTTTGCGTGGTGTAGCGTCAACGGTCTGAAGCACGTCGAGGTATATGTGGTCTTCCATATGTTTTGATGATGATTGGAAATGTAGGGAATGGGAAATGGAAGTGAAAAAAATACTAGAAAAAAAAACAAAATGAATATTTGAATGGCTAGACGGGGGCAGACCCATGACAGAAAAAGATGAATATTTGGATTTGCTGGAAAAGAAAAAATGACTATTTGGAATGGCTAGAAAAGAAAAAGAACGAACAAACATATAGAAAAGGGACAAAAAATAATATTATGTTTGGCTAGACAAGAAAAACGATGAATATTTGGATTGGCTAAACAAGAACAAAGATTTATATTTTGAATAGCAAGATTGGGCATACAACGACCAATGTCAACAAGAAAAAGACAAAAGATGGGATGATGATGATGAAGATGATGAAGATGAAGATGAAGGTACTGTAGAATCGCTGAAGCAGCTTAAAAAATGAAAACGACTTAAAGTATTTTATTTTTATTATAAAAAATAAGATACACGAAGAAAGTGCTAATTATCATGTTAAATGATATCAACATTACTGCAACGACTAATCAGAGTATAATGGAGTTAATGTTGATTGCAAAGGAGAACGAATTAGATTGGACTCGAAAGGATATTGTTATTCCAGAACCTAATGCCGATGAAAAAAGACCGCGAGGTAGACTTAGAGAGTTTTCGCCAAAAGTAATTGTTATATTAACGAATGTTGAGACTGGAGAGGAAACAACCTATAGTTCAAAATACCAAGCAATAAAAGCGCTTGGTTGTAATATAAAAAAGAAAAACAACGGACAAGTGGTAAATAGAATGAGGTATGACGTAACGTTTTTATAAGCAAAATATATGCTTATAAAAATGGAATAAACTTTAATAATTTTTAATATGAATAAAATGAATACCAAAACTGTGAAAAAGTTGAAAAAAGCCGCAGAAGATCAAGATCTGCGCGGATATTCGAAGCTCACAAAAGCTGAGCTGATAGCGAGGCTGAGCGCACGTAACGATGAGGATGATGATGTATGGGAAGATGCGAGGGGTGATGCAAGGGCTGATGATGTATGGGAAGATGCGAGGGATGATGCAAGGGCTGAACCAACTCAAAATCCTACTATGATAAATAGGTTATTTAATTGGGCTGTTAGACCTGTAAAGACAGCTGTAAAGAATAGCTATGGTTGGATAATTAAGCATACACCAGAGCCTGTAAAGAGAACGATAAGCAAAAAGGCTGAGGCGTTTAAAGCAGAAGTCAGATCTATATATAATAAATATTACCATAAGAAGCCGCGAAAAAAGTGAACGTGATATTGAAATTAGTAAAAGTTCTATAGTAATTAGAGAAAGTGAATATGCACTTAGACGTTTTGCAAGACAATATGTTATTGATGGAGTTGAAGGAACTGATGCTCCAACATTTTTAGATATTGTTAGGCCTGAAGTTGTAAACATCGTCAAATAAAAATGAATATAGTGCTCATGTGTAAAATGGAGCGGCATTCCATGGTACTTGAGACTGGTGAAATCAAAGAAATACCGTTTGTTTCGAAAACTAAAATAGTATTGGAGGGAACTGATGTCGGTGAATTATTTACCCAAATGATAGATAGGATTTTGGAATCGTTTGCAAATGTTTAAATGAAAGGAAGCAATTGGAGACTAAAGTCCGTCATTGGACTGGTAGTTAACACCGTAACGTATAAGCCAATAAAAGGTAAATCATACATTTCATTGCCGGGTAAGTTGGCTGCTAGAAAGGCAATTATTAACATGAAGAATGAAGATGACGAATGTTTCAAGTGGTGCGTCGCGAGATCATTAAATCCAGTTGTAACAAACTCCGAAAGAATAACCGAACAATTAAAAGAACAAGCAAAGTTGCTTCATTAGGATGGTATTGAATTTCCAGTTGCAGTGGATGAAAATGTTATAAGTAAATTTGAAAGAAACAACAACTTAAGCATCAATATATTCGGTTATGATTCTAAAGAAAATGATATTTACCCACTAATTATTAGTAAAAACAAAAATGAAAAAGCTATTGATTGATTGTTGATTTCAAATGGAAAAACAAAGCATTATTGCTTGATAAGAAATTTTAACAAATTTGCATCGGGACGAACTAAAACCGGTCACAATAAAATGTATTATTGTAAAAGATGCTTAACAGGACATCGAACAGTATAGGGTCTTCAAAGACACAATGAATATTGTTCATTACACAGCACACAAAAATAGTAATGCCAGCAGAGGGAACCGCAGAGTATTTCAAGCATAACTGTAGATCAATGAGGGTTCCGTGTGTGATATATGCAGACTTCGAATCGTTTATCGAGCCTATTAGTTCTTGTTACACAAATTCAACGATGTCGTTTACACACAAGTTCCAGAAGCATACACCGAGCGCGTTTTGTTATCACGTAGTATGCTATAATGGCTCATTGTATAGTCGAGAGCCTGTAGCATATTCAGCTTAGAATCAAACAGATGATGTCGCGCAATTATTTGTTAATTCTGTTGAACAAACCACTAAGGATATTTACAACACGTTTAAATTTCCCAAGGAAATGATATTTACAAAAGATGATAAAACTGAATACGATGCTGCGACCACATGTCATATATGCGACGGTGCTGAAGGGGAGTTCCGATTAGAAGGCAACAATGATAGCTATATAAAGGTTAGCGATCATTGTCACTTGACTGGAAAGTTTAGAGGAGCAGCACATTCAAAATGTAATTTAGGGTATAAAATTCCTAAATTTATTCCTGTATTACTACACAATCTTTCTGGATATGACAGTCTTTTATTTATTAAAAGTTAGGTAATGGAGGACAAATTAGCTGCATTCCAAATAACGAGGAGAAGTATATTTCGTTCTGTAAGAAGATTGTTGTTGAGACGTATACAAACAAAAAAGGAAAGGAAACAAACGCCTATTTATCGTAAAATAAGATTTATCGATAGCTTTAGGTTTATGCAATCGAGTTTGGATGCTTTATCAGGAAATCTTACCGACGATCAGTTTCCTGAACTGGCTAAGGTCTATAGCGGTGATGAGTTTACACTCTTGAAACAAAAAGGATTCTTTCCATATGATTATGTGAGCTCTGTTGAAAAACTCGCAGAAACATCACTACCCCCGAAGGAAGCATTCTACTCAATGCTCACGGGTAAAGCTATAAGTAATGATGATTATGAATTTGCAAACAAAGTATGGAAGGCTTTTGACTGTTAAACAATAAGAGACTACCTTGAAATCTACATAAAGAGTGATGTCTTGCTGCTAGCCGACGTTTTCGAAAACTTCAGAGATGCTAGCAATAAATAGTATAAACTAGATCTAGCATGGTATTATACATCGCCAGAAGTATCTATGGATGCGTGTCTTAAGTTGACAAAGGTAAAACTTGAGCTTGTAAACGATTATGACGTGTTGCTAATGTTAAGGCAAGGTATTCGAGGTGGGTTTCGTACAATTTCAACGCGTCTTGGTTGTGGAAACAATAAGTATATGGATGATGATTATGATGAAAGCAAAGAACCATCTTTTATAATTTATCTGGATGCTAACAATCTCTACGGCTGCGCGATCAGTAAGCCACTTCCAACAGGGGAGTTTAAGTGGATGAATGAAAATAAGCTTAACAATTGGAAAAACATTTCATGCACAGAAGATAAGTGGTGTATTTTAGAAGTTGACTTGGAATATCCTGATGAATTACATGATCTTCATAATGACTATCCGCTAGCCCCTGAAAACATTATACCTGAGGGATCAAAAGTTAAAAAGCTTATTCCAAACTTGAACAACAAAAGTATGTAGTACATTATGAAAATTTGCAGCAGTACGAAAAGCTAGGGCTCATAGTTACCTACATTCATATAGGAATTAAGTTTGTTGAAAGCCCTTGGTTGAAAACATATATCGACTTGAACACTGAATTGCAAACAGCTGCAACTAACAACTTTGAAAAAGACTTCTTCAAGTTGATGAACAACAGTGTGTTTGGTAAAACAATGGAGAACATCGAGAATCGTGTTGATATCCGATTGGTTACCAATAATGCACAAGCGAAAAAGCTCGCTGCAAAGGTTAATTATAAACGCTGTACTATATTTGATGAAAATTTAACAGCGCTACATATGAGAAGAACCAAGTTATGTTATTACAAACCCATTTATCTTGGAAGGTCTATTCCAGACTTAAGCAAGACAATAATGTACGAGTTCCACTATAACTACATCAAGGCTAAATTTGGAAATAGAGCAAAGTTATTGTTTACGGACACAGATAGTCTTCTCTGCGAAATTATAACTAATAACTAAAGATTTTTATGCAGACATTTCAAACAATTTTGAAAAAACTGTTTGATACGAGTGAGTATCCAAAAGATCACCCCTCCAGAATAAAAACTGGTGTAAACAAAAAGGTTCTCGGAATGTTCAAAGATGAGGCAGCTGGAAAACAAATAGAGGAATTTGTAGGATTCCGAGCTAAACTATATTCGTGTAAAATGTATGAAGGGAAGAAAAACAAAAAGTGTAAGGGGGTAAAAAAGAGCGTTGTCGAAAACACCATTACAAACGACGATTATAAGAACGCGCTGTTTCTCGCCAAGAATTGCTAAGGTCAATGAACGTTATCAGATCATACGCGCATGAAATGTATACTGTAACGGTTAACAAAGTAACTCTAAGCGCAAATGATGATAAACGTATTATACAAAAAAGACGGTATTCACACACTGGCTTATGGAAATAAATTCCTAAGAAAAAAACAAAATGAGCAATAATCTCACAGACGATCAGAAGATAATGAAGAAGTTTAAGAGCGTGGATGGGCGTGTCGTACCCATTTACAGCACGTTCTCAAGCACATCACAACTTATTGACGTTGCAAAGCAACTAAAAAGTTCAAACGTTAGAGTAAGGTATATACGTGACAACCATCCACGTCATCCCAATATGCCGGGTACACACTGGACGGCATGGATCAAAAACGGTAATGAAGAAAATATACTTTGACACTTATAGTTTAGAGCCACCACTTGAACGTGTATCTAAACGATCAAATGAAAATAAAACATTGATAGCACTATATACAATGAGTTTTAATACTGAAAAATATATTAATGTTGAAGGAGTTGTATTACCAAACGAACCTCTATCCAATTTTCAGTTGATAGATGCTGCTAAAAAGTTAAAAAGTTAAAACTTTAGAGGTGTCTATGTCGCGATGAGCTTCCGAAAAGCCCCAAAAAAGGTAGAATGTGGAATTCTAAATGTATGCGACTCGCGAGTAAATGGTACACACTGGACTGTATGGATTAAAAACCGGTCATGAAAAACTGTACTTTCACAGTTATGGGTTAGCACCGCCAGTTGAACTCGTTAACTATATAAGGAATCCTGTGTATTATAATAGCGAAAGAGTACAGACGGATGGTGAGGTGTTTTGCGGACACCTGTGTCTTTACATTCTTAAACAATGTGAGAGCGTAAGCTTTCAACATGTAATAAAATCATTATATTAAGAAATGTGTATATAAAAATGTATGTTAACAACGTCGGATGAAGCAACTAATAATAATAAACAGTATATAGATGATCAAGATGCTGTTACTTAATATTATGCTAATAATTTAACTAAAAAATGTTATGCGGTTTATGTTCAAATTTTGGAGGATAATATTAGTAGAACTGGATTTGTAACAACTGCAAGTTCAGTTACTGATGATAAATTTAGAGCAAACGGTGCATTTAATAGTCTTAACGATGATGGGTCCAATGGAAGCTTGGTTACACCTTAAAAACCTGGTCGGCTTCAAATTAAATGTCCTGAACCCGTGACAATTTGGAGAGTGGCGTTAAAAGCTAGAGCTATAGATGGTAAAAATTAAACTTGATGGACTATTAGTGGAAGCCATCATGGAAAATAATTTGAACCACTGTTGACATCTAACTAAATTGTTTGTATCTGCTAATGCTCCTTTGTTTTTCGATGTTTCAACTACTAAAGCATACCAGTATTATAGACTCAATATAACAGCAAGTTCTGGAGCCGGAGATCTTGGAGTTCAAGTTATGTAGTTGCATGTTTTATCAACCTGATTTAAGAGTACCAAAATTTAATATAAAAAATGAAATTTTATCCGTTTTTTTCTAGAATGTAGTAAGCGCGAAACTGATTAGGAAAATAAGAGGTATTTGGAACTTCTTGGTTTTGGAAAATGTGGTATGATTATTGAAAATGACGATGGAACGTCTACCTTATTAAATTTAATAAAACGTTTAAAATACCAAAACCATACAGCGTCCAACTGCGTGATGAACTTAATCAAATGCTCTGGACTAAAACAAGATGAGTTTGAAAAGATGGAAGCAACCATTAAAGAGTCAATAACACAGGGGAACAAAGTTAAAAAACGGGATCAACTAAGGTTGATTAATAAATACGTATTAAAATTAGAGTGTGTTATGAAGGAGAAAAAATATCGCCAATGTGCTATTACTACGGCATTCTTACTCGGTATGATCAAACAAAACGACATTGTTTACCAAGACTTTGAAATTAAACATATAAAAGGAACATATTTTGCATAGGCCTAAACGGTCGAAAGTCCTCCAGCCGCCCCGTCACGATAATAAGAAAATTGAATTTTCATGGTTAAGGTGTTATTCGAAAGTTTTAATTCTTGTTTTAAATGTATGGTTAAGGAAAGACCATAAATTTATAAACTTGAGGTTACTTCATGTTGACATGAAAGGAAAACTGCTTTAGTATATTTCTTTACGGAAGGGAAACGAAAGGGAAACGAACGGGAAACGACCGGAAAACGTCCGTGAGCCAGAAGCCTAATTTTACCTCTACTGGACACACATTCCAATATTTTAAAAGTGATCGATATTTGTTGAGGCGTCCACTACAGCACAACTGTAAGGGTCTATATCGATTATTGAGTCAATAAGCATACATGTACAGATGATGTACATACATTTTCTATTCGAAAAATAGTAAAATTTAACGGCACATCAAACATTAGCATGTAAAATGAAGCATCGGTCGAAAATGAATTACAATAATGTAATGCATACAACGATTACACAATATTATTAATAATTGCATAACTTAAACAACAGCAATACTTCAAAAGAGGATGTCGTATATATTTTTAAACACTATGCTAGAATTTATTTTGAAATATTTTCAGGGTTTAAATAATTGAGTCAAGTCTGTTCGCAAAGCAAGTCCAATGACACCGTTTATCGTTGTGTATATTTATTGCAATTCAATTCTAACACACGTGCATATATCCGTTTACAAATACAATACGGCTGATCAAATTTCATTTTTTTGCAAATTTTCCAATGTTCAATTCGGGAAATATGAGGCAATCATTTTATTTGCAAAAAGTGTAAACTTCTGAACGTTCATATCGGTACAAAACGTACGTGATATTAAAGCAATCAAGAACATATTTCATAAGCAGCAACATCAATGCTAAAGCGGAATTTGATCCTATGTCTAATTTAACTGATCATTTGCAGTCATTTTGTAACAACGAATTTTATTGCGTTTATGTTCGTATCGTAAGCAGAAAAAACAGACCCTTAATTGACTTGAACACATAATGCTAAAATTCTAATAATTGTTTTAACATGTACGTTGTTGTTGAAAATAACGTTAATAGTATGATCGTATTTGTATTGATAGAGTGTGAAGATTACCGAAGCATAATTTATCTGATTCCAATTTCGTATTTAAATATTAAGCTGTCAACGTTAAAATCTAATCATTTATTAATCCTTTATCTCGACTGTATACAGGTGCCAACCTGATAGCCGGTTTACCCATGCTGACTACAATATAAACTGAATGTATAGACGGTCGATGTATATTTACACAATTATCCCATTTTAATTCTTTAAGCTGGAGAATGTTAAAGAAAAAGAACCTAAGTGCTCTTTACAATGAGATAAACATAGAGAGAACATTAAATAATAATGTGGATCTTTACAATTATTGCGGAAGATTGGTTTGTGCGTGTTTTGGGCTAGGATATAATTGAATCGAACAGTCGATAATTTGGTGTATAAATATTTAAAAACGTTGTAACGGGCAGTTTGCAATATCTATACGATTGTTAGATGAAGGCGTATTATTTGTTGAGCATTTTGGACTGGTGGCATGTATTTATATAAAATATATATGAAAACATATGTTGGTTGTTCCATAAATAATTAACGTTGGATGCAAGTCTCATTATTAGATCTAAATAATTTTCGAAAGGTTCGGCACGCTAATAATATCGGTGATAAAGTGTTTTATTAACAAGGATATATAAAGACTACTCTCGGAATAAATATACACAACATTTACGTTACCATGGAGGTTGCTATGCGAACAGACGTGACGTTACGCGAGGAGTACGTGTTGAAACTCTGGGATACGTACATTAACGAGAACTTGGTGCAATCAACGCCTTGCAAGGCGGCCATTTATGACGCCTGCTCACTAAGACTGGTAATCGCCAGCGACGGATTCTATCTCCTTAACAACGAGATTCACAACATGTCTGAAGGAATGAGGTACCCAGAGGTAGCGTATAGAAACGGTATTGACATCCAAAGCCGCCATTATGACGTTAGGTTAGCCGACGGCAGAAACGGCATCTACGCTAGAGATGGATCAGACGGCTGTACCGTGTGCAAGACGTCAACGTTGTTGATAGTCGGCGTCAGTGACCAGAAAGTTAAAAGTGAAGAATGTAATGAGCAAATCATGAAACTCGGGGATTACTTCAGAAAAATTGGATTGTAGTATCTGAACGCTTTGGTCTGATTTTACATGTAGATATCATATCATTCTTTAAGGTCGTGTATAAGAATACTACATAGTAAGCTAATGATATATTTGATCCTGACTGCTGGCTATTTTTACAATACAATTAAAAGTCGATTATATAATGAAATCATATAGTCCAATAATCATACAATTATTTTAGATAATTTCATGCCTGTATGCTGGGTTCCATTATATGAATTGTAGAACTGTTTATTGTATTAAATGTACGAGTATTAAACTTTTCCTTGGCATTTCGACTTTCTACATCTTTATCTATATACTGTTATGTACGAGATTTAATAAAGGATATTTCACTCCCATGATTAATTCTAATGATGATTTAAAGTCAAATATACCCTCGTTAATGAAGTTGTGCGACCAAAATGGAAGTATTTAAAATATACCTGTTCTACATATGCATGTCTAATCTAGTTTTATTAAAAAAAATATTTTTTAATTTACATTGTTATTAATGCTGCTTTTATGCATTATAATAATTAATCAAATTAGTTAACATGCGTAGAGTATGGATAACGCTTATATGCTTTGTTTACTACGAACGATGTTTGCACGTGTTAAATACACAATTAAAATAACGAACTCAAAAGAGTGAGTATATTTTATTCGATATTTTTAACGTTATAATGCCAAGTATCTTCAAATCTGACGTTTATCTGCGTTAAGTTTAGGTTGCAATTCATGCGGATTCAGTCAAAATACATGTCGAGGGTAACGATTTTGGCAATAGTATTTATTCATCTTATTCAATGAAAAATTTTGATATGATAAGGTGAACCATTTATTATTACTTATTCTAAACATGTATGCGCATTTAGTGTATTGACATTAAACAAAATGTACATGCAGTCGATGTTAATTGCGCGATTATCCCATTAAAATTGTTTAAAATGGCAAATTTATAATAAAATAGATGTATTTCTCTTGAAATAAAATGCTTGCACCGAGATAACTATTTAATGCAGAAATTGAGGATAATGATACAACCAAGCGGTTTTGTTGAGAAAAGAAATAAAAGAAAATTACAGACATGTATATCTATAATTCGATGATACATATTTTATATAATACATCATGCTTCTAGGCCATGTGTGCATCACATCTGGTGTTTGTATACATATGTTTATGAAAATATGACTTTATAATGGATTATACGTTTTAAATTATAAATCATATGTTATTGTATCTGTGGATTATACCCTCGTTGGCATATTTATAAACAACGTAAAAGCCGATTTCATAGCCGATGAAAGATCTGCGGTTGAGTATGTTTCATGCGTTTATCGAATGTTATTACACCGTTTTATAATATTTAAAGTTGAATTATTTTTAACAATTTATCACCACGTCATCTTCGCATGTGTTCTCATCTGGCCGGCAACCAGCTTTTTTAGGCGTCTCGGTTCTTGGCGAGTCTATTCAGCTGCCCCTCCACGTTTTTCTTTTGGTTAGCATCTGCATCCGCGCAGGTCGCGGCGCCACGTGTTTCTATGCTGCAATGTCTTCCTTATCACTTGGAGGTTCAAGTTGAAAAGTTTCCCTTTAGTATTGGATGCAGGATTGCCAAGGATGTGACCCTCCCATCGCCAATGTCACTGGAGGATGTCTTCTATAACCGCCTGCTGCTTTATTCTTCTCCATAATTCTTCGTTGGAGTTGCTGTCTGTCAAGTCTTGGTGGTGATGCCGATATCGCTGGATCCACAGATTTTCTTTAATTGATGGACTTCTGCTCGTGCTTTACTGATGCTGGTTCTGACGTCTGCATCCGTTCCTCCATGGTTGTCCAGGAAGATGTCCACCTCCTCCAGTGCCTTGCTTCGGCCATTGATAGTGTGTCGTTCGATGCGTTGGTCGTGAACACCTTGCTCTTCCCTGTGTTGATGGTTAGGACCTGTCTAGCTGAGTTGTCCAGTATCATGTAAGTATTTTCCTGCATCTATTGTTGAGTGAAAGAAAAGAGTTAGATCGTCGGCAAAGTCGATGTCTTCCAACCCTAGTAGATTTCTAGTCCGACTAACCATACGGCGAACATATTAGATAAACACTTCTTTTGCAACTTGAAAGATCAAGACACGCTGTAAGAACTCCAAAGAGTTGACAACACGTCAAAGGAAGTATAAATTAGTTGTCGTGGCCGAGTGCTTAAGGCGATGGATTAGAAATCCATTGGGATCTTCCCGCGTAGGTTCAAATCCCGCCGACAACGATAGATATTTTGAAATGGTATAAACTAAAACTTTTTCCAAAACAGGTTGCTTACTTGACTCCTTTAATCTAAGGTTGCAATGTATGCTAGTTCAGTAGAACATAGTTTCTATCCATCGAGATTGACGATTATGTCAACTATTTATTTGTATGATTTAGCGACATATTTTGCTATGATCAGTAGAACATTGACTTATCTCTGATCTCAATAGTTATGCCCAATTAGCAGCATCCAAAACTATGTTGACATTAAAAAATGTACATATGGTCGATGCAAATATACGCCATTATATCATTACAAAATTACCAGCAAAATTTGGATTGAAAGGACATAAAAGGTTCGATTGAAATAATTTTTTTTTTATCGACAGTACAATTAAATACAGATCTTCACTACAAGTATTATACCAAGCGGGTTTGTTGATAAAAGAATTAAAAGAACATACTTCAGTGGTGTCTTGGCCATATTACTTTTTTTATAAATGTTCTTGGCCAAATGCAGAATGCCGGATTGCAAATATACTTTGAAACGTGAACTAAAATATAATATATTGTTTTTAATATGTGCATATCTGGTGTTGGCATATTTTAAAACCTACATACAAGTCGATTTTTATTTATAATAGTGCGTGGTATACGATTGGGTATTTTTAATATTTCGTATGTTATTAACTGTGTCATTGCATCATTTTTAAACACTTTTCGCGCTTTATTTTACAATATGAAATGACGCTTTGCAATAAGTGGCTCCATACAAGAGCAAACACTAAAATATTTCGTTGTGGACAGGATTAGAAACTGCGCGTGAAGATTCCAATGGATTTCCAGTCCATCGCCTTAACAACATTGAAATCTTCTATACATAATTTCGTTTTATAGCTCTTAAAAGTGTGTGACATACGGACATCATGCATTACCAATATAAATTATTAAAGAAAGATTAGGGTTGTGGTTATTGTGCATAGCACGTCTCCTAATTTATATCGACAGATCATTGACGTTTTATGTGTAAATCTTATATTTTCATAGATATAGACCTGCACAATTTGTAACAGCCGGACGGACGAACGGATACAGCCACAAAAATATCTCTCCGCCTTCGTCAGGGGCTAATAATTCACAATATATAAATGCCATTTTACTAAAAGTATGGTTCTACTGACCAAATCCGAACGCTGAGGTCAATATACAGTTTGGGGTTGCCTTGCAGGTCAGCATGATATCGTAAACCACGGATTTTCTATTTTTTATATTTTACCGAACATTTATCAACTATTTGAGTACGCAACGATATTTTCAGCACTAACACACATTGACAAAACTTGCATAAATCTTTTATTAATCAAGAACATATTTTCACGATTGAATATGTGTCTTATACGATGTATGATTTTTAAAATATTGTTAGTAATAATTTAAGAAGAATGTTTTTAGTGACAACGTAGAAAATAAGTAAATTGATTCCGCTTTTTCAAAACCTATTGAGATTTTTCCCCGCAAGTACAAATCCTGCCGACAACGATACATGTGTTGAAACACCGCGTAACTTAATCGATTTTAAGGGAACAATGTTAAAGACATAATGTGTTTTCTTCGCAAATAAAGTTGCTTATTTTGTAATTTTTATTTCATCAAAACTATTTCTATACATTACATGTGTTTATAAAATCTGGTGTTGGCTTTTTTTAAACCACGCAAATATCGGTTTTAGATACTAGTAAGTGATAAACGATTGAGCCATTTTCAAGCAATATCTCGAATGTTATCAATAGTGTGATGCACTTGATGTTACAATGTGTAATGACACTCTTCAACAAATCTTTACATACAAGAGTGAACACTAAAACATTACGTTGTCGGCAGGATTCGAACCTGCGCGGGAAGATCCCAATGGATTTCTAGTCCATCGCCTTAACCACTCGGCCACGACAACTGCTTGTTTAGGTAAACACTACGGTATCTCACACTTTATTATATTATATAATATTAATGCTGTTACATCTATTTAAGTTGTTAAAATATCAGGTAAATAAACTCTGGATAGACAGCATGATCATAGTTGACGCCGCCGTTCGTTCAGACGATGGACTAGAAATCATTTCCGAAATTTCCGCGCAGGTTTGAATCCTGTCGACAACGATACATATGTTGAAATACAATCTAAAAATGAATCTCTTTATAGGGAATACAGAACACAAATGTTTATGCTGTCAGACACATAAAGTTGCTTGTTCTTGTTATATGTTTATATATTTTTTTATTAAAATGTGAAAAATACGTTTTAAAGCATATTCACTAAATCACAAAATTATATATAACTATCTTAGTAATTCATAACCCACTAAAGCTTTGAAATGTTTCATATAACATGTTAGATTTTAAGAATACTTTCAGTAATATGCTTTTATTTTAGTTTTAAACAATCGTCATTGAAATATCGAACGCTTCCATACAATGCACTTATAATGCTTTTTTTGATCCGGGCGATGACGTCACACTTAAATATTTTGAACGCGCGGTCCATATAAAAACTAGTGACCGGTCCATATACTCCTGATTGCCTTAATTGTATTTTACGACCCTTCACTGGTCATTGATAAAAAAGGACAAAATAATGTAATAACAATATTAACGATTATAGACAGATGGGGATGTAAAATGTCCAAGGCGTGGTTTATTAAATTAAGTGACGGAAGTGATGTCTCATAAGTTGAATTAGACACATGACATATCGATAGTAAGCCCCACTGTTTCGTACTTGCGCGGGAAGATTCTTATACATCTTACGACTGTCCGCACACAATAAACAGTGTTTTAATGCGTGTGGTTTGGGCATAATTAAACTTTTGAATTTAAGATAATGATTAAATATAATATGTGCGCTTCACCTGAAAGTCGCTTATTTCGAAATAGAAACTTTGATTTTAGATAATGAGTGTATATTTCCTACGCGATAGTTTGAATGTCCACTATTTATACTTGATTTACAATAAACTGCTGGTAACAATACGTCAAAATTAGTCTCGTTGTCGGCAGGATTCGAACCTGCGCGGGATGATCCCAATGGATTTCTAGTCCATCGCCTTAACCACTCGGCCACGACAACTATTTCTCAAAGATATTCGCTCAATATAAAGATACATCATAAATGCGGTAGAAAAGGACGTAATTCTGTTCAACCGATCTAATTCCACATTCAAAAACTTTGAAGTGAACATACCCAAAAAAGTTAATAAATCAGTTGTCGTGTCCGAGGGGTCAATGCGATCGACCAGAAATCCATTGGGATCTTCCTGCGCAAGTTCGAAACCTACCGACAACGATAAACGTTTTGACAGATCAAGCACATGCAAATAATTATAAAATTATACACTTTTCTAGTTATTCAAAAAGGCGTATGAAGAATGAACTTTCTCGATTCGGAAAATGCGGTTTTATGTTGAAATCGTGCATGTTATTAAGTGTGTTAAAGGTTTAGCGCGGAAAATGCTGGGGTTTTTCGTTTTGGCATTTATGAACGTTGTAAATCTATTTATATGCCATTCGAGGTGTCTATTTGGCGGGGATAAAATATAGAGAAAGAAAAAGAAATGATAGTTAAACCGTCTTACCATTCCTTAATTTGTTCGTCTGTTAAATGATCATCCACCTGTACTTAAGTTTATTTTCAGTTTAAGTTCTTTTTCATGTCAGATGGGACCTTTAGACGATCCGTTCCATTACTGGTATAAAGGATGTCGCGACGTAAACGGACGCTCTAAATATTCTTCAACTGAGCGGTGGTACAAAGTTGATCACCGTTGCACATTAAAGACATAAGAGCGACAGATGAAGTTTGTTTGTAATAGTGTGTACGGTCAAATACGAATGCCTTACTGCAAACGGCAATACCTACTCATGAGAACTACGTTTTTGATGCTTAAAAACTGCAATTAATAGACGTCAGAACTGCAATAAATACTGATCAGAACTTTAATTGCGAAGCAATGAAAACTGTGATTCCAACACATCGGAACTGCAATTCCTATATATGGAAACTGCTATTTAAACTCATTAGAACTGAATAAACTCTTAAAAACTGCGATTGCAACTCATTAAAACTACAATTCCGTAAGACAGGCAGTGCCGAATTAGTACCGTGGGGGTATATAGACAGATAAACTTTTGGAGCTCATGTCCGAGGTCAGTAGAAGGCCTAGTGCTTACTAGAACGCCAGTACCAAGTCGATTTCACTCGTGTTTTTTTTCTAACACATTTTTTTTCGAAATTGAAAACAAGTACATGTATAATATGAATTTTAACAATTATGATTTGCAATCGTAAACACAAAAACACGCATGTAGTACAACCAACTCATATCTAAAGTTATATATAGTAATATTCAACAACAGACAAAGCAAAGTTTTGTGTTGAAAACAAACATGTACAAAGTACATAAAAAGGAAACAAACATCATCCAGTCTGAAAGGACAACACATAATGTGTATATTGTAATAACAGATAGAAAAGGCATAACAAAGCAATAATAGGTGCATATAGTTATAGTTTATACTAAATAGGTCCTACAGTAACTTTGCACTTTAAATAGAATTTGTAAAAAGTGCTTAAAACTACAACAATCATCAAATTGGAATTTAAAGTTTGTGAGACAAATAGCATTAAAGGTTCCCATTCACGGTCAAAAGAATCTTACTTTTTTTTTTAAATTGATAATTTTCTCAAGTTATCATATTCATACTTAATTAAAATCATTGCTCCTTTAATGCGTGAATGCATTTTTTCAATTTATACTTGTACAATTATAACTTAATAAACCAAATAAAATTATGTATGTCTCTTAATTAAGACTTAATTAAATATCCATGTAAAGATTGCCATGTTAATGAAAGGAAAAAAATGTTCTGGTTACATTTCATCAATAACTGCTTTAGATATCTTACATTCTGATAATTAATGCTCTAAATTGCCCTGACTTTGTTTGCAAAATGAACATAAAAGGCCATCAGTATTTTAATTTTATTCAAAAGACTATTTGTTCCCAATATCCTGTGAATTAACCTATATTAGAACCACTGAACCTTTACATCACTGTCTATTAAAAAGGATAGCTAAAAAAGCAATGCTATTCTTTTTCATTAATTATGTTATTAAAGTTTGCACACTATTGTGCTTTACCTAATGGTTGTTCATTATTTTTATTTAGAATGGTGTATAGTCTGTTTGCACCGGAATCTTTTTTTTAGTACACGTTGAAAAAATGGGGGATAAAGGGGTTTGATAATTTGCTGTGTATGGCAAGATATACAATAACAAATCAGTCATGGACGTAGCTAAATACGAATTATATCACTTTATTATTCTAAATGTCGCTAGCACTTATATTTTAGGATTCTGCGAATCCGAAGTGAAAATGACTTAGTATTTTGCTGATCCAATCATATTGACTTAGGATTGCAACAATCAATCAAATGCATTTATTAATCCCAAATCTTAAACAATAGTTCTCTAAATATTCAATAATAACATAATATTTTAACTAACAATACCATTTTAAGAGCATATGCAGATAAACAAAACATTAGGCATTTAACAATAAACAATTAAACTTTCATCTAACGTAAGTACATTTTAAGTTATGACAGAGAGGAAATAGTTCTGGAACAAAATATCCTAAATTATGCCACGGCTAAATAGTTATTGTAAGAATGGCAACATTAACGCAACTAACAACACATATGAACATTTAAATTAACTATAAGTCGCATTTATATTTATTTGCAATGTTACATCACTTAGATATGACTACAACCGATATAATCATTGAAAAATGACGGTGGGGATAGCATTCTTGCACTTCAGACATGGACAGTAAGTATTCAAGTCCACGTTCTGTTCATCATCACTAGATATTTCAATGATTTTGTTTTCAGTCTATATAACACTATAACACTGTGATAAAATTTGACAGTTTGTTTACTCCGAGGCCTTACGGTACTAGCTTACCTAAACTAAGAAAGTTTTGAAACTTAATCAGGACAGATATTCTTGGAACATTTAGCGGTTGTTTACTTGCCGCGTCCTGTAACAATTATAATAAAAACAGCGAAACTGCCAATTGGTGCAAGACTGACAAGGCATAAAGCAACTCCGTCGATCATGTAGCTAATGTTCTTCCACGTGATACTCTCTCTAACAGTTAGATCTGTTGGTTGTTTCTCAAAAATATTGTCATTTTCAGCCTTAGAGATAGCCTTTACAGTTTGTATCCTGATCGCTGTTGATGTTTTCCTGAATAACTTTCTCATCTACAAAGGTCCCATTTTTCGCTTGCGACAAAGGGCGCAGGTCAATATCCGGTAAATTGCGATCATCCATTTCGGAACGGGACTGTCCGGATCCTTGATGTAGATACGAAGGTTAAGAATGGCCATAACGGTAATAGCCGAACTTAAAGCAATATCTATCATAAGTGTGAAGGAGATAATCGTAGCGGGTTTTGAGGTTCTTGGTAGCATAGCGCTATCTATTGTCATGAAGACCGCGATGGAAAGGAGGACGGTAATACAGTACGCAATCCGCTCACCTGACTCCGGCACCAAAAGGAACACCAACATATTCAGGACGCTTAGGAAAAGAATGGGCAGTAATACATTCACGATAACATATTCCGGTTTTCTCTTGAGTTTGAAACCAAAAATCACTTGCCAACTTGGCCTGTATTGTTCGGATGAGGCTTGGGTGTCAAATACGTCCCACATAGGGTGCTCTGTAAATAACGTCATGTTAGCTTGGTCCGATTCTGGAATGACGAATACTTCATTAAACTCGTACCCATTTGCGCTAAACGAGAGCTTGCACATCTGTATATCGAACGGGTAAATTTCGACGTCTACTGCGCACGTGGCCTTAACAATTTGACCGTACTCCAAACTGCGGTTCCATCGGCATAATACCGGATGCGATTCCAAGTCGCCCCTAGGCTCTCGACGTCGTCTGACGGCTACGTCGAAATAAGTTCTGGCACCCAAACGTCATAATAGGATGTCAGAATTTGATAAGCATCACCATAACACGCAGGGTCCCACATCATACTTTCGTCCTTCCAGATTATCAAAAAAACAGCCACAACCGAGAACTTTTCACTGACTTCATCGAACTCCTGAATCGACTTGACGTACATTTGAACGGTGACGTTAACATTGTCATCCTGTTTTCGTACAGGTCGCACATTTTTGTTGTACCCGCTAAGCAGGTATCGTAATAAAGTCTTTGTGTCATCTATCATCGCTCCAGAAACACGGTTAATGCATGTTACACAGAGAAACAAGGCGATACCTGAAACCCTTACCATGGTTATATTGCGTATGCTTGTATGTTTTGATGCTATATTGTCAGTGTACAAAAAACGTCATTTAAGTAAGTTTCGTGTTCGATAGTTTCCAGGCTTTATGATCATAGCGGTAACAAGAACCTTTATCACATTTACCTTTAGTAGCGTTCTTGTATGTGTCAGTTACTTTAATATTCAGTTATAACAATCGTATGCCAAGTTTGTTCTCGGCGCATAACATATAACACTAACATTAGTATTTTGAAAAAAAATACTACAATAAAAATCGCAAACGTCAACGACAGTGTCTGGACGTCAAATAATACTGATTTTAGTATCTCAGTGCAAAGCCTTTGTGATCTTTTAAAAAGATATTCACGCTTTTTGACGTTTAACGCGAATAACGATCTAGATTAATTATTTGAATAGTTTATTAGTTCATGATCCCTTTAATAATTGTCTATTCGATCCCTTTGCAAACTATTTAAGACCGGCTTTTTACTCACGCCAATTAAACAAACTCAATCAATAACACGTTGAAATACCCAGAGGTCGGACTGAGCGCTGGGGGCAAAATAATGTGATTTGCCGACTTGTATTGAAACAGCAACATCATCTATCTAGATTGGATATTTATAACACTGACGTTATGCTTCATGAGTTGAATCAAATCTCCGTTGTTCAATGCTACAAATGACCAAATGAGTTTGATTTCTGTATTACTCTGTGTGAAATGTATGTGAAAACGAGTCTAAAACATTCCCTATAATGTATTACATAAATACTCTTAAATTTTCTATATCGGTGCTTGACTTTTGGGTGCATATCTGTCTGATACAATCTGCACTGTCTTGCTTATATGATACTTTAGACGGCGGAATTCAATTGAACATGCGATGCATCAATTATTCATGATATAGATCAGGAAAAAACAATTCATGAATAAATGTATACAAATATATGATAATCTTTTGCGAATTTAAATTCTTAAATATTTACCTGTATTGTACAAACTGTTGACGTTGGAATTTCGACAGAGATTTTTTTCACCGTGCCTTCAGTTATGTATTAATATAGGTTCTAGATGACCGCCAGATATTACCGCAAATCAGTCAAAGGCAAACGTCAAATGCATTCTTGCGAGATTTATGCGCAAATCTTACAAATATTGTATATCCAGATGTCTGTGCCAATTGAGATAAATACATAGTCGAAAAAAGTCGATATAAATATGTTATTGGCATCACACCAATAAACGAATGAACGATGGTCATATGAAATCAATTGTGATCTTTCCGTGCCAGTTCGAATCCTGCCGTCAGGACGTTAAAGGACCCTCTGAAGATTCTTCAAGATATTAAAGACACAAGAGCGACAGAAGAATGTTGTTTAAATGTATGTGTGGAAAGTCCGGTCAGATACAATCAAGAATGCCTCTTTGCAAAATCCATCTCCTTCTCGTCAGAACTGCGTTTTTATGTATAAAAACGGCAAATCATGCATTTCAGAATTCCAGTACCAACTGATCAAAATTTCTATCCAAAGCAATCAAAACTGTGATTCCTACACATTGAAATGCAACCTCACAAGACCTGCACTTCAAACTAATCACAACTGCACTTCCTCAACTTTAACTGCAATTAAAACTCAACAGAATTGAAATAAAAACTCTTAAAACCTGCGATCATAATTCATTAGAACTAAAATTGTAACACATTATAACGAACTGCATATTAGAGCTGCGATTCCAAATAGTAAGATCTGCAATTCCTACTCATCAGCATAACTGCAATCCATACGTATATGTATATGCCTAATTAAAAGGAAGCACAGTGCTAGAACCATAACTTATGCCGTTATATTATGGAGATGTTACCCATATTTAATTGTTATATCTAAAGTTTTGGCTATTTGTATAGTAGAGAGTAACCTGCGATTTCAATCGGGACTCCTCGGACAATTCCGCCATAACGGCGATCGTCTCTCGGGTGTATTTGGTGGAAGGATATGTCTAACGCCTCTAGGCGGAAGATATTACACTGAAAATATAGTTCGGGTTACACACCAGTAAATTTTCACTAAAATAACCGATAATAAAGATATATAAGGACCAATATCTTTAAGGAGTAATAAAATAGAATATTTATTAATGTTATTGTTTAAAATTAGATATTATTGCATGCAAACTATTCAAATTTTAATAAAATGTTAAGAAAGCCAATTAGTTGTTTATTGAAGTGAAAACAACAACATTATTCAAATTTTAAAGAATCAGTATTTCTTAAATTATATTCATTGCAACATTGCTGATGTTCGGCTTCAGGCGACAAACTTTGAGATTTAATCAATATGTTTATGTTTTATACCATAAACAATCGTACAACACTGTAAAGTGGTACAGAGAAAACTCTTCGGTGTAATATAAGAAATAGTAAACTCTACGTTGTTCCCAATGGCATTATAGTGACCAGCCAGACAGTCACAAACTGTATCTCAATGTCAGAGAACTAATCGTGTGGGGCTTGATTGAATTTGAAAAACGATTCTTTCTGTACATTTGATGATGGCAACCCTTCATTACTTCTGGCAGATATTGTTTATATTTTATCCTAGGCATTTTAATTCCAGATGTTGTTATCCCGGCCAGGCAACTAGCTTTTCAAAGCCTTAAACAATCCAGTACCATTAAAATTAGGGACAGTGTAACAATGTTCAGTTTGGTAATATTAATATATTAAGGCATAACTTTGCCCTTGGAAAGGAACTCAATTCAGAATGGCCTCTCAAAATAAGACATACTGTATCGGAAATGTTAAAACTGAGCAGTGGTGTTGTTAAAATTTATATTATTTATCTTTAAAGAAACTTTAAGATACATATCACAGGCATGCCCATGGTTTTGGGTCGGTACTCTTTAGATGGGAAACAAAAACACTAAATATGGTCGACAGTGCAGGCAACAATTGTAAAAAGATATTTTCCATCCCTGACTGCCATTACTGACATGAAGTAATTTAACTGTAATATGTCTGGAAACAGTGTCAGTCACACTTTTCTAAATATTGAATTATTCATGCATATGTATATATATGTCATACAAGTACAGATCATACGATCATAAATTTACAACATTTAACAATTGGAAAACAATCATCACAGGTTTTGGATCACAATGCATTGATATATCACATTTTGAATATCACAGTCAAAGTTAATCAGTTAAATTCAGTTACAAGTAACTAGTCAATGTATTTAGCAGAGATCTGAAATAACAAGTAGTTTCAAGATGTTGAAATCAAGACATGATATATATACCACAGGATGTCCCATGAAAGTTTTGCGACTTATTTCCAATAGGGTCCTATATATGGATGACAAATGTACAAAAATGGTGGCATTAATACACATAAAAAATCATTCATTTAAACTTGAGACGATAGTCTTGAGATCAAATAGTAATTAGCATGTATTATTAGAGAGCACTGGTTATACTATTATCTTGTTATCACATTTAGATGTATGTTTTCATGTAACATATTCGGGCCTACAGCTCAAAAAATGCTAGCTACGCCCCTGAATAATCTTATTCTTGAGTTCACCTTTTTAATAATATTATTAACAATAGATGTAGCAGAAAAATCAGTGTCGAATATTGAACCAAGGTGTTCAACATATGATTGAGAAACAATAGTGTGATTTTACATAAAAATTATGAAGTTTAGATAATTTCCTTTTGGAACCAAACACTATACATTCAGTTTTTCCAAGGTGTAATGACGGTTTGTTATCCACTAACCATTTAATACAATTTTCAAGTCCTTTACAAAAAAACACTACTGATGACACAAGGATCTTTGTAAAAATAAAGGATGACACTTTCATCAGCATATAGAATAAGTTTACATAAATACAATAATAAAAAATCACTAATATCCTATATCAGTGTTAAGGCATTATGAAATGGAAATGGGTGTGACAAGTAACAAGAACCCTACACATTTACATCACAAAACATCTGATATCTACAATTACTGGATATAATATATATGTTGAAAGTTAATATAAAGAGGGCAATACAAAAGAATGTACAAAAGTAGTAATAAAGACAAAACAACCAGTTTACAATGTTAAGATTTATGCAGTTGTTGGCAATAAGAGAACAATTACCATTCTTAACTTTGAATTTGGCAAGTGTAAATACATGTATGTAAATCAGAACACAAGAATTTGTTTCCCGGTCACTTTGAGCTATATAAGTGCCCAATGTTTACACTCAGTGAATTTTTAAAACCAACTTATATGTGCTAACTGTCTGTCCGAAAACTTAAACATTTCCTATAACTTTTGCAATATTGAAGATAGCAACTTGATATTTGGCATACATGTGGATCTTATGGAGCTGCACATTTTGAGTACTCAAAGGTCAAGGTTATCCTTAAAGGTCAAATGTATGGCTTCAAAGCGGCGCAATTGGGGGCATTATGTTTCTGACAAACACATCTCTTATTTTTACATGAAAAACCACAGACATTGTTGGAATTTGCCACATATAAGGCATTGTGTATACATTTTTAAACTCAATTTTCCACACAATGAAACAACTTTTCAAAAAGGCACCAACAAATGTTCCTCCATCCCCTTTGCATGCTAAACAAAGAATCAGTTTTTAGCTCCACTGGCCAAATTCGTTCAAATTATGCCCCTGGGTCAAATTTGACCCTGCCTCGGGGTCACACAATTGAAAATTGCTTATTTAAGGCCTATTTTGTGAAAACTTTCAAAATCTTCTCGCCCATAACCATTGAACCTAGGGCTATCAAATTTGGTATGTAGAGACATCTAATAGTCCTCTACCAAATTTGTTCAAATTATGCCCCTGGGGTCAAATTTGACACTGCCCCGGGGGTCACAAAATTGAACATATGCGTATATAAGGCCTATTTAGTGAAAACTTTAAAAACTTCTTGTCCATAACCACTGGGCCTAGGGCTACCAAATTTGGTATTTAGTGGCATCTTATAGTCCTCTACCAAGTTTGTTCAAATTATGTACCTGGGGTCAAGTTTTACCCTGTCCCGAGGGTCACAACATTGAACATATGCTTATATAAGGCCTATTTTGTAAAAACTTTAAACATTTCTTGTCCATATCCATTGGGCCTAGGGCTACTAAATTTGGTATGTAGTGGCATATAAAGTCCTCTACCAAGTTTGTTCAAATTATGCCCCTGGGGTCAAGTTTGACCCTGTTCCGGGGTTCACAAAATTGAATATATGCTTATAAAGTGCTTATTTTGTGAAAACTTTAAAAATCTTTTGTCCAAATCCATTGGGCCTAGGGCTACCAAATTTGGTATGTAGTGACATCTTATAGTCCTCTACCAAGTTTGTTCAAATTATGCCCCTGGGGTCAAATTTGACCCTGCCCTGGGGGTCACAAAATTGAACATACGCTTATATGGAGCCTTTTTTGTGAAAACTTTAAAAACTTCTTGTCCATAAACGTCCGGCCTAGGGCTACCAAATTTGGTATGTAGAGACATCTTAAAGTTCTCTACCTAATTTGTTCAAATTGTATCCCTGGGGTCAAATTTGACCCTGCCCCGGGGGGTCACACAATTGAACATATGCTTATATAAGGCCTATTTTGTGAAAACTTCAAATATATTCTTGTCCATAACCATCCGGCCTAGGGCTATCAAAATTGGTATGTAGTGACATCTAATAGTCCTCTACCAAATTTATTCACATTTTATCCCTGGGGTCACATTTGACCCTGCCCCGGGGGTCACAAAATTGAACATATGCTTATATTATGCCTATTTTGTGAAAATTTAAAAAAAAATCTTGTCCATAACCATTAGGCCTTGGGCTACACAATTTGGTATGTAGTGACATTGTATAGTCCTCTACTTAGTATGTTCAAATTATGCCCACGGGTCAAATTTGACCCTGCCCTAGGGGCCACAAAATCGATTATATGCTAATATAGTGCCTATTTTGTGAAAACTTTAATAATCTTCTTGTCCTTAACCATAAGGCATAGGGCTACCAAATTTGGTATGTAGTGACATCTAATAGTTTTCTATCAAGTTTGTTCAAATTATGCCCCTTGGGTCAAATTTGACTCTGCCCGGGGGGTCACAAAACTGAACATACGCTTATATGGGGCCTATTTTGTGAAAACTTTAATAATCTTTTTGTTCATAACCATTGGGCCTAGGGCTACCAAATTTTGTATGTAGTGGCATCTAATAAACCTCTACCAAATTTCTTCAAATAATGCCTCTGGGGTCAACTTTGACCCTGCCCCAGGGGTCACAAAATTGAGTAAACGCTTATAAAGCGCCCATTTTGTGAAATCTTTAAACATCTTCTTGTTGAAAATCATTCGGACTACGGCTACCAAATTTGGTATGCAGTAACATCTTATAGTCCTCTACCAAGTTTGTTCAAATTATGCCCATTGGGTCAAATTTGACCCTGACCCGCGGGTCACAAAATGTAACGCTAAATCGGTCTTTGTCGGCTACTTTTTGAAAATTATTATATTCACATGTATGTCAATTTTCTTTAAGATGGCCTCTATATTATTGAAACTCATACTTCAAAAGCATGTTGATGCAGTTTTGTTAAAAGAGAAGTTTTTTAAAGGTAATCGGTAGCGCGTTTTACGACATCGGATTTTGGGCGGGAATATAACTCGGGTACAGTCTAAAATCGACCGGGTACGATTAAGTATATTTACCGTACCCGGGGTACATGTAAGTATAATTAAGAGTACCCGGGGTACATGTAAGTAGTACCCGAGCCGACAATGACCAATCGAGCAAAAGTAAACGTCAAATGGGCTCGAACCATTGACACCATGGAGTCTACCGTTTGGACCACTCGGCCATCCATGCTCATACAATGAGTGATGTGTTTCATACTTAATCAAGTTTAGGTAAGCAATCCTCGTACCTCGCAAAATATAACGAAAACAGTCGATTTAATTTTAAAATTTACTCGATGTCAATACTATAACTTATAAGTACTCCTATCAGTTACACGTATGTCAGTAATGGCATCTTTAAATTTCAACAAGTTTTTAAGTACTTTGTGGGAATTCACAGATCTACAATAAATTATTACTTAAAGAATGTTATCTTGAAAAAGACGAGCTAAAACACACGTTTAATTTTTCATCTTTACGAGGGGGCCGCCATCTTGTTTTCTAAAGTAGTTCCAAATCCAATATGACGGCCGCCTACGTACATCAGAGAGACGGTGTGGTGTAGCCCACTGTCCGATGCGTTCAGATTGCTGCGATTTTCTCGTTACGCATTTTTGTCAGCACAAATTACTGTTAAGTGGCTTGTCAAATGTCGACCGCTATTAGGGTTGGTAACCAATAGCCTCATATCTGCACGTGTATGTGTTGAATTTCAAAGTCCTGCTGCAGATTTCGCAGCCAAATCAGATCTCCCTTCCACCCCAAGCTGTACTACCAGAAATCAGTAAAGCGCTATCAGCTTGGTTACGCAAGAGACGCATGATAATGTATTGCAATCTCGACAGAAGTAGTTTTATTTTCCCAGATCTATTAATAGCTCCTGCTTTGGAATGGACTGTGCTGCGCAAAAATACCACTTGAATGACGTAGCACCCAGTGGACTTTTTAAATAATTCATACACATACTCTTCCGCGACACGTATAGCTAAAAATTGATTTTTGACTTATATACTTATTTTGATTAATTTAAACAGGGTGTAGAATCAATGGGTTTTCCCGGGTTTTACACACGGGAAGGACAGAATGTAAACACACCGTTAAGAACTTTATTTTTGCAGATATCTCAAGTTATTGAAAAGCATTTGCAAAATTCGTTAGTGCATACAAAATAGCTTTTCTTGCGGTTTGTTCCGCTATATCAATGCATAGGAATAAATCCTTGAATACGTCTGAAATTGTTGACAACATTTCACGTTGCGTGAAGCATATCCGTTTTCAAGGAATGCAGTAGATACCGAATTTGTGAACAAGAGCAAAGGCTTATTAAAGTTACTCCGATGTATTTCACATTGCCATAAGCTGCATACAAATATTTTTTTGCACAAGTTGAAATTCTTAAGAAACATAATTTTAAAAATTTATTTGAAATAAAGCACCACTTATCGTCGTGTAAACATCCATTAAAGTTCAAAGGGGAACCCCATAAAGTCACGTGATCCTGAGCCATGTGAACGATCCTTTCAAAATTATTTCATTTAACACGATATGCTTATTATGTTTCATTTTGTAACTGATTGTAGTTCAAGAACTGAAACAACGCCGCAAATTATTTCTCGGCGCGTATGCAGTCAGTGATCGGGTTTCGGGTCATGATCAAAGCTGTCTTGCAAAACTTGCTCTTAACCTTAGTTGTTCGCAAGCGAACAACTTACAATGTTTAACAAGGTCAAGTTAAGGTTAAACATGCGATAAGCGGAAGTCCTGCGAGCAGGATTACATGCACTCAGTTGTATTATAAATACCCATTATGTATACTGCAAAAAGTGTGCATTTACTTCGATTTGGAGGTGGATGTGTAAGCAGGTACAAAACAACGATGTTCTTTGCATTTCATATAAAAAAAACATTATTTAAGATTCTGTTCCTGTTATTTTACTGGATATATCTAAAGTCGTTTATTCTAAGTTATTGCTTAACGAAAACTTAATGAAAATTGTATAAATGCTATGAAATCTGTAAACAAGTCATTAACAGATTAATCCCAAACACTTTTAATTCAAAAATTGAAACATTCAATTTTTGATGATATTTAAATCACTTTATCAAAACGTTGTCTTTAAAAAATCAGTTTAAATACATCATTTATAATTTCGTGTATACTCTACTATTGTGGAAAGACGTTCCTGAATTTTCGGCGTAGTATGATGTAAATGTATGGTGAGGTCTTGAATGTTGTCGTTTAGTACTTTATTTTTGAACGAAAAATTATATGTAGTTAACATTTGGCGCGTGTTGCACAGGTTTTACGTACATGATTTAATGATTAAATACATCGCATGTGATAAATATATATATATATATATATATATATATATATATATATATATATATATATATATATATATATATATATATATATATATATATATATATATATATATATTATACAATTTCATTATAGTCATTAATTTAAAATAAGCTTGACTTTTATATACTTTATGTACTATATATAAATATATATATAGCACATAGAGTGTATTAAACTGTATAATATTATATATCATTATGTACCAATTGTAAACGTATATACAGAGTATTTTATCATAGCTGTAAATAACAGTATTATGCCCTGAACATAACAGAAATTATTCATTGCATTTAGGAATATTACGCAATGATATTTCGCTAGTAGCTTAACTGATACAACGGAAATATGGATCATATATATGTCTATGCAACCAAATACATACATGTGTAATGTTACCCGATACATAGAGTTTGAATGCGGCAATGTCACACAGTATATTTGTGAATAATTTCATGCATCATGAGAGAAATTATCAAATTATTTCTAATGCTCTTTAATTTAATTCAAACGCAGCTACACCGTTTTGAATTTCGCGCCATTGTTTGCAACAGGCTTTTTCAAGCATTGTATCGCTTTGATGAATCCTCGACACATCTTGTAAAACCAGTACAGATTCAGCGCGTCCAGAACGAAGCATGGTATGTACATGATCAGCTGGATGTGTCCAAGCTTTAAGACAGCCTCTGTGCCAGTAATCAGCCAGATCTGGTACCAGTATATCGGCATGGTGACCATTCGGAAGAAGAAAAAGGTCGCCACCATCAGCAGTCCGTTGAGCAGTACGCAGCAGTTAGAACGCGGGACGTCTAGAATGTCGAAGAACCACCTGGAGCGTTAGCGAACAAGCCAGGTAAAATGACAATGAATTTATTATTTGTGTTGTTATTAATAGTTGGACTGCACGATTTTTATATGTTTTAAATTGTAATATAATGATAAAAATATGTTACGGTAACACAATATAGGCAAGAAAAATTATGCATTGCAGACGAATTTCATTAAAGGCAGCAAACACAAATTAGCGCCCGAGCCGATTGTGACGAAGATATTTACATATTTTCCTACAATAACCGAAGCATTCGTCTTTTTATTCGGATCGGAGTAAGTGTTCGTGTGTCGTATGAATAGATATCGTTGCAGGAAATTAAAATGATCCGTAAAACTAAATTTAGATTCACATCGTACATTTTCGTTCTTGCAACGAATTCGAATTTCAGGCGTTCCGCGCCGACGCATGACACAAATACAGCTTGAAGTCAAGCCGCCGGAATTATCTTAGAGGGCAACATATTGTAAAAAGAAGAATTGACCCTTGCCTAAACACATGTTAACCTCCGCACTTTTGAAATCATGCAATTTTAAGTGAATAACAACATTCATGTATAAGTATCACCTTCCATAGTATCAAAATAATTAAGAATAATGATATGGTAACTTCTTTACAATAAACACGATTGGCTGTTGGGAATAAAACAAATAAAAACTAGAGCTTTGTAACAGACTTGACGAATACCCCCACATGCGGCAATGACACAATATTTTCCAGGTTGTCTTTACATAAAACAGCGGACACCATGCTTAATGTTTAAAACGCACTAAGTGACCCCGTGACCTAGTTTTTGCCCGGCATTGCCTATGTTCGTACTTTACGTACACATCATCTAGATACAAGTTCTTATCAAGTGTGGTGAAACTCGGATGAAAACTACTTGAATACGAGAGCGGACACCATGCTGAATGTTTCAAACGCACTAAAAGACCCCATGATCTAGTTTTTGCTCTAGCATGAACCATATTCGAACTTGACCTAGACATCATCTAGATACAACATCTGACCAAGTTTGGTGAAAATCGGATGAAAAAAACTTGAATTAGAGAGCGGAAACTTAAAACGGACCGACCGACAGACCGACAGACCGACCGATAGACCGACCGACCGACCGACCGACAAGCTCACTCCTATTTACCCCCCTAAACTTCGTTTGTGGGGGTATAAGATAAGACAATGGTGCTATATAAGTACAATGCCGTCTCATATACCATCGTAATAAGCGTTAATAATTTTTTATTTAAGTAAAATTGCTAAACACATACATCTATGATATGTTAACTTCAGTTATGACATTTTCTTTCTAATGCTAATTTGAAAAAAATCGTTATTGCAAATTAAAAAAAAAATGTTAATTTATATGGACTTGAACCTCCACTTTTCTGTATGGTTAAGGAGGGCCTTGGTCTAGAAGACGTACATTTGGTTAACAGGCGGGGTAGAGACTTCCGCTACTAGAAGACGTACCTTTGGTTAACAGGCGGGGTAGAGACTTCCGTTATGAGTCGCAGCATCCCGGAGTAACACAGCACGCCGTAGTCCTGTTATACAGTTAAACACGATAACTGACAAAAAAATGATTCACATGTACCGTTTATGATTACCTACGACAACAAAAGTATAGAATTTTACCCTTATGTAAAAAATCTTTTTACATTGGGAATGCAATGAAATTCAACATTTCTGGTCGGAAGAAACACTCATGATGTTGGGAATGTGCATATGGTACGTTGCTTTCGCGCCATTGCGCGGAACGTCACGTGACGTTAACGTCATATCTTTGAGTTCGTTGTTTATATTCATTAAAATTTGAAATAGATTCAGAACTAGACGCAACGCTTTCTTCCTTTTATACGATCACAAGACATTTTGGTGCCGTTACAAACTAGTCAAGAGTCGAAATATGCAGCTGAACAAGCTCATTGCGATGCGCGACGGTCATCGTCGCCTTATATCCAGAGAAGAATTAGAGAGATTCGACTCAACCGAGTTAACGACATCAGAGTTCGAGAGATTACTTCACCTGATTATGGAAGGAGCAGAAGAAGTGAGAACGCTGAACGATAAGATCGTTAACCATAACGATATCGAAGATTTATTATCGGAACTTGTCGAAGGAAAATCATATTCATTCGACCTAGAGTTAAAGATACAAAGACTTAGAGATAATCTGAATAAACGTATCGGAAACAAAAAAGAAATTACATCGAACGTTTCACAAGACGAAAACAACAGTTGGCAACCGAAATCCGATACAGAAATTGTTTGTGCATTAGTCAAAATACAACCAGGTCTTCGAGAATTGAATCGGCACACACTTGAGGTATTTACCACGAAGGAGATGACCAACCAGTGTTTCGTTTCAAAAGTTGCCGAAATTATCTCTTCCGTCGTTCCACGGGGATAAAGTAGAGTGGCAGACGTTCTGGGACAGTTTCGAATGTTCTGTACACAAAAACCAGGCATTATCAGACGTGCAGAAATTTGCATATCTTCGTGCATTAGTTCATGGCGCAGCGAGTTCATGTATAGCGGGATTCCAGTTAACAAACGTGAACTATATGAAAGCTATCGAGCTACTAAAACAACGATTCAGACAGCCAGAAAATATAGTAGAGGTGCTGATGCAATCGCTGATCCAATAAGATCCACCAAAGAACAATCCGGATAGTCTTCAAGCATTTTATGATAGACTAGAGACCAGCGTAAGAGGATTAGAATCACTAGAAGAGTGCCAACAGACATATGGGAATCTGTTGGTGCCTATCATAAGAGACAAGTTACCGACCGCAGTACGTCAAAGTATGGCACGTGATCATGGGACCAATCGCTGGAAGCTTCCCGACCTACGATGTGCTATTGAGAAAGAGATTGCCATCATGCGAGAAAGCGACACACGGAGACTTCCGGTTTACGACTCACATATGCTGACTGCGTCATTCCATACCGGAAGAAGATGTCCGAGGAAAAAACTCATGCCGTCAAGATCAAATGAAGACATTAAACATCGTAAGGTGACCTGTCATTTCTGCGATGGATAACATTTTACAACAAATTGTAACAAGACAACCAACGACAGGGTTCAAATTGTTAAACAGAACAAATTGTGTTTCAACTGTCTGTCAAACTCACACCAAGTATCATTGTGTAAATCCACAGATGTCGCAACTGTCAGCGAAAACATCATACCGCAATCTGTGAGCAGAGGAATGAGAGCTCTTCCCTGAATCCGGATGCCTCTCCATTCCAAGGCAGCGCTACGGGACATACGATTCTGCAATCTTCCACACAGGTAAGATCTTATGTTCTCATGAAGACCGCCGTTGGCAAAGTAAGTACCCACAACTGTATTATTGAAGCAAATATCTTGTTCGATGAAGGTGCTCAGAGAAATTTTATCACAGAGAAACTTGCGAATGAATTTAATGTTAAAGAGACTGGTACAGAGACAATCTACTTGGCAGCATTTGGTCATTCATCTCAAAATATACTAATAATGGAAACCGCCACAGTGCACGTTATCACTGACCGGAAGGAGCGGCTCCCGATTGACGTCCTTATTACGACCACCAAACGTCCCGCTTCCGAACTTACAGTACCTTCGAGGTTACAAATTAGCACACCCAGTTACTGCTCATGAGAAGTTTGATATTGCGATGCTGATTGGTGCAGATGCTTATTTGAAGATAGTTCAGAATCACGTTGTTAGAGGCAACGGACCAACGGCAGTACAATCAAAACTGGGGTATCTTCTTTCTGGCCCGCTGATATATACAAGCGCAGGGACAATACACCATATGCTGAACATTATGACGTCACCTTTGAAAACCGTTGACATCAAGCGATTTTGGAAATTAGAGTCCATAGGAATTACGCCGGAAGAGGAGGTGACTTTTGGTCCGAAAGAACTTCAGACATATATGGATGTCTGCATATATTACTAGGGTAACCAATACAGCGTGAAACTGCCATGGAAAGAAGACCAACCACTTTTACCAACGAATTACGATGTAGCCGTCAGTGGTACTCAGAACATGATAAAACGTCTACGAACAGACCCGTACATGTTCCAGAAATACGACGATATTATAAATGAACAGCGATAACGTGGATTTATAGAAACCGTTGACGAAAATTTAAAGACAGGCCAACCGGTTCACTATATTCCACATCACAGCGTGCGAAAAGAATCACTGACAACCCCGATACGAATCGTTTACGATTGTAGCTGTCAATGATCGTCCAACGAACCCAGCCCTAACGACTGTCTTCAATCGATTCCACCGGAACTGAACGACCAAACTGGTATTCTAATGCGCTTCCGATTTAACAAGTACGCCGTTACAACGGACATGGAAAAAGCATTCCTGAATATTGCCCTAGATGAGGGAGATCGCGATGCTACCCGGTTCCTAGGGTTACGAGATCCTCGAGATCCAGACAGTCCATTGATGACGTACCGGTTTAAAACGGTTTTGTTTGGCGCAACATGCTCGCCCTTCATTTTGTGTGCGACCATCTTAAAACACCTAGACTACAACAAGGAAAACTGGGTGAGTAACCATGTTCGCCGCGATAAATATGTTGATAACGTCGTTTCCGGTTTCCAGGAGGAGAGTGACATCATGAAATTTTATCACGATACACGGGAATTGATGTCAACTGCAAACTTCAATCTACGCTCCTGGAACTCCAATAGCAAAATTTTGCGTGACATAGCTAGTGTTGACTGTGTACTCGACACTGATGAACAGACAAATATTCTCGGAATGAGGTGGAACTCAGATGAGGACACATTGTGCTTTCCACTAAGACTCATTCCTGTTGTTGAAACTGTGACAAAGAGAGAAATATTACAGCATATTTCGAAAATTTACGACCCCCTTTGCATTCTTTCACCGGTGACTATTCGTGCAAAGATATTGTTACAAGAACTGTGGAAAATGAAGTATTCATGGGACACTCCAGTATCACCAGAGTTATACCGGTAGTGGAGCGACTTGGCGTAAATCGTTACTTGTTAAATAACACATCATCAAGAAATAATGTACACATTTCTCTTCAAGTGTTTTGTGACGCAAGTATGACGTCATATGGTGCTGCAGTTTATATCTGTACCGGACATGAATGCACCCTGTTGATTGCGAAGTCCCGCGTCGCTCCTCTCAAATCCATTACCCTACCACGATTGGAACTGATGGCTGGCCTCAATGGGGCGCAACTAACCAAACACGTACAAAAAGAATTGCAGATTGAGAATGTACAACTATGGTCTGACAGTCAAATAGTATTGCACTGGTTAGCTTCTACACGTGCTCTACCAAGATTTGTGAAAACCCGTGTTGCTTAAATAAGTTCACTTCTTCCAAATCATGAGTGGCGATATTGTCCTTCACAAGATAATCCCGCCGACTTGTTAACCCGCGGAATCTCAGCAGAGAAGTTCATGCAAAGCGATCTTTAGGTCAAAGGACCACGTTGGGTAACGGAACCCGGAAGTTGACCGATATGGGAACATGTTGCCATCCATCAATGCAAGCGGTTATTGAACCAGATCAACCGGACGTTCATGGAGTTCAAGCGATTATCTGCATGGAGAAATACGGTAATTTACAGCAGTTACTGCACGTGACAGCATATGTATTACGATTTATCGAGAGATGCAAGAACAAAAGCCTATCACAGTCTAGATCATTGACCGCATCTGAGCTACTTGATGCAGAAAGTATGGATATCGAGTGTTCAACTCTCTTCATATAAAGAAGAAATTCAATGTCTTCGAGATGGTCATTCACGAGCGACACTGGTAAAACAACTGATATTGTTCATTGATGATAGGGTCTTACTGCGATGTTGAGGACGTATACATAATGCCCCAGTTACAGAGACTGTGAAGTTTCCGTATCTATTACCACAGAGACATTTATTAACTCGACTAGTGGTGATGGACGCTCATGAAAGAATTCTACATTCTGGCCCAAACTCGATAGTGACTTTCATACGTCAGAAATACTGGATTCCTGCAATTAGACGATGAGTACAGCATGTGCTTAAGAAATGCGTGCAATGTAAAAGAGTTGTAGGCAAGCCATACTCTGCACCGGATCCACCACCGTTAAACGCTGTGAGAGTGGAAGAAGCGGACCCATTCACTGTGACTGGTGTTGACTATTCCGGAGCGTTACATGTACGTAGTACAGACGGTCAGGACACGAAGGCATACATTTGCCTGTTTACATATGCGTCCACCCATGCAGTACATCTGGAGCTGGTACCCGATTTGTCCACAGAGACGTTCTTACAAGCCTATCGCAGATTCTGTAGTCGACGCTTAGTACCACGGATGATGATTTCAGACAAAGGAACAACATTTGTAGGTGCAGCGAACCAAATTAAGAATCTTTTCGCGTCCGAGAGAATCGATACGGAACTAAGCAGAAGAGGAACAGAATGGCGCTTTATCATCAAACGTGCTCCATGGTAAGGAGGCTGGTGGGAGCGTTTGATTGGGGTAACGAAAACGTCTATCAAGAAAGTGCTAGGACGCTCTTACGTTTACTACCATATGTTATCGACTGTAATCACGGAAATAGAAGCTGTTATAAATAATCGACCTCTGACCTACATCAGCACCGCGCAGAGTGACTTGCAGCCGCTGACCCCTTCTCATCTTGTGTCCGGTCTCTGAATCACAGTGCTCCCCTACAGCTGTGACGTGGATTTGGATTCTCAAAATATCACCAGAGAGAACATTTCCAAACGAGCGCGAATGCAGCAAATCTCATCGACGATTTCCGCTCTAGATGGAGAAGAGAATACCTCACAGCTTTACGCAAAAACCAGCGGATTTCCGGGCATAATGAGCAGACGATTAAAGTCGGCGACATCGTCATGGTACACGATGAAGGTCCACGGTCAAGATGGAAATTGGCAAGGGTCGAGGCGCTCATCCAAGGCAACGACGGACGAGTACGAGCCGCAAACATTCGGACTGACGGGCGAATTACGAATCGCCCAGTTACCAAACTATATCCATTGGAGGTCGGAGACGAAACAGTGTCATAAATTGACTGATAAATGTTGTAGTGAAAGACAATAATCGTGATAAGAACGTTTTTGTTTAAAATGTATTTTCGTCCCTGATAAAACATTAATGTTGAATTTATAAAATTATTTGTTAAATGCTTCGATATTTTAAGTGCATATTGATGTATTTCTATGTGTTTATTCACATTTTGCGGCCCCGAGTATGTTGAGTTTGTTGTTTATATACATTAAAATTTGAAATAGATTCAGAACTAGACACAACGCTTTCTTCTTTTTATACGATCACAAGACACATAATACATAACAAATTTGGTTTGGAACATAACAAGCACATTACCTTTGAAATTATTTCCCTTTGTAATCTTAAGTGCACACAGGTACAAAAAATAATGCAATTAATTTAATCATTCTTTTAGCCAAATACTTTATCTTTAAAGGTAAATGCGAAAGCACCGCCCCTAAACTCCCACAATATATGAGCTACTTAACCCATAGGCTAAAAATAGAGGAAACAATATCACACAAAAACACACATATGAATTTATGTAGTCAACGATGGAGCTTATTCTTAGAAAATACAGCCGTATGAACACGCCAATCTCTTCTTAACATAAAACTTTTAATAGACCCAACTGAATCAAGACCGCCTACTCCTTTCTTTTCTCCACACCATAATATTCTGAAACCACTTTTTAAAGTTACAATTGTTAGAAATTACATTCTCAAACATCTATGATAGTTTTTATGACTGTATGTTTTCAGAAATAAAATGTTATGGAAAAAAACAGTGTGTGTTCAGCAATGCACTAACCAAAGCCGAAAAACCAGACCTGCGCCCATTATGAGAAACAAAAATGGCTCTGGGAAACTTTGCAAGCCACATCATACAATCATGTAGAGAAGTTTTAATTGATACACTATAAACACTTCCACCATTTACACGCATTATGCCATGATCATCAACAGAGATGCCAATCACTTTCTGAGCTTCGGAAGAAATTGGCACTGTTGTCTTCACATATGTCGAGAACTTTAAACCCGTCTTCAAATGCACAATAGCAATTTGAGTAATATCAGGCATTACTGTACCTCGAACTGAAATACAAAATTAAATTCACACAATGCTTATTTCATGAATTTTATTATTCCCCTTTAAGTTTCATTCTGACGCCTTATATGATCGTTTGTTATAAGAAAAAATCAATGTTTAGCCCAACAAGCACATTACATATTGACAAGTTGTTGAACTCAAATTATCGCTTGTGAAAAGAATTCACCATTTATATGAATAGCTCAGAATTTTAAGAATTTTAATATACCTTTGCTCCTTCATAAGATTTATTTCTAAAAGTAATGCATTTCTTTAAAAAAATGTAATATTTGGAACAGCTTTTAATATTTATAAAAACAAACACAAATATTTTTAATAATGTGCCTGCCCTGGGGCTCTAACCAAAAATCTTTAAAAAAAATAATTTTACCAAACTATGAACACAGTGCCTTTAATAAAACAATTATTATTAATATGTTTCATGCTTATCTGGAATAGGAAATCAAAAGAAAGTTGATGAGAAAATATACTATAATTTGGCACTAGTATAGTCAATAACATTGTATTAAAAGTTAGTTTTTACACTTACTCCATTTCTTTCTCATAAGCATCAATTGCAGCCTTGTTAGACGACGCAGTTGAGATTTTCTTGATGGCCTGCCCAGCACGAGCCTCCATCTTCTTAAGATTTCTATTTGCAATAAGCGTTATGTTTAGAGTGGTTAGGAAGTTATTTACCTTCACCGGCCAGCCCAAACTGACTTTCATTGCTGAAAAGAGAATTGAAAATGATAAGAACATGAAAACAAAATAAGGCCGTAGTTACTTAATAATGACGTCACAATGTATTTTCATAAAATCCATTCATATCATCATTACATTATTAAATAACATGAATGAGCAATCAATTGGATTTAACAACAAAAAGGCGAAACTAAATTTGAAAACTGAATATGATGGACGCCGGAATGTTTCCTTATATATTACATGATAAGCAAATATTCACTGGGAATGACACTTGGAATTTTAAGGGGTCTGAAAATGTGTAAAAAGTCCAAAGATCAATGGCAATTGTACAATGATTAAACATTGATAGAAATGGCAGGTTGAAAAATGAAGACATGCATACCTGTTCCAAGCTTGGTATTTACGTCAAAGCATGGCATTCCCCTGATCTTGAGATGGTGATGCTTTCCATAAGCAACACGGTTTACTTTTCTACTGTACAGTCAGGGTTTTCACAAACAACGTACAAATAACCACTGAGGCCATTTTGTATTTCGCGAACAATGTTTTATATTGTCAAAGGAATGGGACGCAGATTAAAAAACTGACCATACTGTAATTTGTTTAGCAAAACCTCCAGCTCAACGAGTCAATCAATCTTCTTCCATCCCCCACCCACTTCTGCTTACTCTTTTCACGCCATTTAGCAAATGCGAATAGCTTTTACGTGAGTCATTTTCACAAAATCGCCATCGCAGAACTCGGTAAATGAATACGTGTTATCGAACACAACGTTGTCGATCGGTGTTTGTTTCTTTTTCGATTTTGCAAATCGCTCGCTTTTATTTCGCACTTTCATTTTGCTAAGAAAATGTCAACAACCGTGACGTCATGAACACAAATATTTTATGAAAAGAATTAATTTTACTTATATTTGTATTGTATAGTTATTAAATCTTAAAGAGATAAGCAAATTTAACTCTTAAATAAAAAATACAAATTTATTTCGTGTATTTAGTATAATTTCCGGACTTTACCGTAGATATCGCTTATAGCCAAAACGCTTTCCGAATACGGCGATATCGACCGACTATTCCCGATCTCACTAGGACCTACTGCCTTAATAAGTGACTGTAGTGTAACGGTTATCAATAGAGCAATAAACCGTGTATTTACAGTAATAGTTGTCGTCTTGTAAAATTGAAGAAAATACGCGTTAACCAAGACTCGAAGAGCAAAAGTCTGCGCTATTGTTAGAAAAACCACAAAATTAATATATTTTGATTATGTTTTGTTTTTATACAAAACCAGAAAGTTTCGCGTATTTGCCCAGTCTCTGTGATCTTTCCCCTGTGATCAGTTATTATTTAAAACAATTAGCTTTGCATTATTGGCAAAACATGTTGTAATTAATGTAATAGTCACAAATGCAGTACTTATTTACACTAATTTACACAAAAATCACCACTATGCAAGATATTCTTAAAATAAAAATATATACATTGATCGGTAAAATAACTTCTCCTCCGATAAGCGAAAAAAAAAACGCATTACATATTAGTCGTCGCACTCCAGTGCGACGCCAACAATAACTCTAAATAGGCAAGAAAAAATATACATTGAAAACGAATTTCATAAATGCAGTAAAGACAAATTAGCGCCCGAGTCGATTGCGACGAAGACATTTCGTACATATTTTCCTACAATAACCGAAGCATTCGTCTTTTTAGTAGGATCGGAGTTAGTGTTCGTGTGTTGTATGAATAGATATTGTTGCAGAAAATTAAAATGATCCGTAAAACTAAATTTAGTTTCACATCGTACATGCATGATATACATGCTGGCGAAATCGACTGTACATACATGTTCGATTTAAGAATTAAATATCTGGCTTATTTCGCAATTTTCGACACATGTTCTTCTTAACTTTTATCTTAATTTATATTGAAATATATTAATAATACTTTTTTTGGACATTTTATCTTAATTCATAAATATTTGACAAAATCCTAAAATCTCCCTTTAAAACAGATTTGTATTGAATTGTTCTATCGATGTAAGCATTGTATTTTAAGAGCACTTAAGCTTAATCAACTTGATGATTTGCCGTAGGAACAAAATAATTGGATAATGGCGTATATTTACTTCGAACAAGTGTACATTTCTTTGAATTTCATATCACTTTTTGGAAATTGAAGTTCATATTAAGATTTCATGAATTGTTCTACTTTTCTTACAAATGTGTTTGTTCAGTAACTGTCAACATCGATGTATATTACATTACTTGAATTTTTTTCCAGTATATTCGGTAATAAAATTACGCGATGTGAAATCAAAAGAAAAGTACATCGCAATAATATGTGACATAACGATATACACACTATAAATAACGCAAGCAAAATGATCATTATATATATATATAGTAAAAAAAATTGTTACCGAATATACTGAAAATATGAAAACTTAACAACTTTTTCAAGTAATGTAATATCCAGTCGTGATATTCTTTTAATCAATATAAACTAATAATTGTAAAAAATACGGTGTTATAGAACTTTTCTTTTTTCGTCGTTTGTGGTTGACGGTCCCTTAAAGGAAAACTTCAAAAGCCATCAGAACACAAACGGTAAAGACAATCTCTAAGGCTAAATATTTTGAGAAACAATCATCCGATTTATCTGTTGAAGAAAATATCACGTGGAAGAACATAAGCTACATGATCCAAGGAGTTGCTTTATGTCTTTCAAGTCTTGCAGCAATTAGCAGTTTCGCTGTTTTCATGGTTATTGTTACAGGAGGCGGCAAGTAAGCAACAGATAAATCTTAAAATAATTTTTCTTCTGATTGGTTTGCTCAAGTTTCTAAGTTTAGGTAATGTAGTCGTTGTAGGCTCCGGAGTATACAAACCGTTCAATTAAATTAACTGATCCGCCACACTCACCTTTTTAAAATGATAATGGCTCACATGTTATGTTATTGTATGAACTAAAAAAAAACTATGTTTTTCCATTCCTGATGGGCAAAACTGGGATTCTTTAAGTTTATGTCAATGTCTGATTTGTAAGGATGCTATCACCACCGTCATATTGCAGTGATTATATCGGTCTGAACGAACGGCAACGACAACTATGATCATGCTGTATATCCAGAGTATATCCAGAGTATATTTAAATGATAGCGTAACAGTTTAAATATATGTAACATTATATATTAGTGTGAGCTACCGTTGTATTTACCTACACAAGCAGTTGTCGTGGCCGAGTGGTTAAGGCGATGGACTAGAAATCCATTGGGATCTTCCCGCGCAGGTTCGATTCCTGCCGACAACGAAATGTTTTAGTGTGATTTGTTTAAAAGTGTCATTACACATTATAACATCAAGTGCATCACACTGTTGATAATATTCAAGATATTGATTGAAACATTCTTTAGTTAATCGTTTATCACGTACTAGTATCTAAAACCGACATTTGCGTGGTTTTAAAATATGCCAAAACCAGATAATATATACACATGATCTATACAGATATAGTTTTCATTATAACAAACATTATATTTACGTAAATAAGTGTAAATAAATATCGAATAGCTAACAGTCCAAATTAAATGCTCAAGATATTTTGCATCAAAACTGATTTTGGTAATTCATTAAACAGATATGAAATTTGGATTATTTAAAAATACCATTATAAATAAAAGTTACATAATAACAAACTTTATTTGCGTGGACAACGTGTAATGTCTTTGACATTGTTCCCTTTTAATCGATTCAGTTAAGCGGTGTTTCAAAACATGTAGGCAGCATTCGTACTTGTGGGGAAGATCTCAATAGGTTTCGAAAACGCGGCAGCGATTTATATATTTTTTATGTTATCCCTAAAATAAAAATCATAAGCTATTACTTACAATATTTTTAAAATCAAACATCGTATAAGACACATATTCCAACGTGAAAAATATGTTCTTGAATACTAAAATATTTGTGCATTTTTGTTAATGTGTGTTAGTGCTGAAAATATCGTTCCGTACTCAATAGTTGATAAGCAGAATGTTCGGTAAAATATAAGAAACAGAAGATTTCTCTCCTTTCTTAATGGTATCATGGTGACCTGCCAGGCAGCCCCAAACAAACTGTTTATTGACCTCAGCGTTCGGATTCGGTCAGAAGAACCATACTTTTAGTAAAATCATATTTATATAATTGTGAATTATTAGCACCTGACGAAGGCAGAGAGATATCGTTGGGGCTTTATCCGTTCATCCGTCCGGCTGTTACAAATTGTGCAGGGCTATATCTCTGAAAGTAAATAACATTTCAACATGAAACGTCAATGGTCTGTACATACATGTATTATTTAGGAGACTCGCTATGCACAATAACCTTAACCCTAAACTTTCTTCAATAATTTATATTGGTACTGCATGATGTCCGTATTTCACACACGTTTAAGAGCTTTGCATCGACATTATGTATATAAGATTTCAATGTGAAAGTTCAAATTTGTCGTGGTCAAGTTGTTAAGGCGATGGACAAGAAATCCATCGGAATCTTCCCGCGCAGTTTCGAATCCTGTCCACAACGAAATATTTTAGAGTTTTCTCTTGTATGGTGCCACTTATTGCAAAGGGTTATTTCACATTGTAAAATAAAGCGATAAAGGTGTGAAAAAAATTGTTATGACACAGTTAATAACATACGAAATATTAAAAATACCCACGTATTATTATAAATATAAATCGACTTGTATGTGGTTTTAAAATATGCCAACACCAGATACACACATGTTAAAACAATCGATTATATTTTAGTTCACGTTTCAAAGTCTATTTGCAATCCGGCATTCTGCCTTTGGCCAAGAACATATATACGAACATATATACAAAAGTAATATGGCAAAGACAGGGAATCATACAATAAAACAATTAAAGATGAGAAAATATGACAATCATAAAGAATAAATGTGTGTAAATACAACTATATTTGTTAGCATGTCATCATTGATATGTATTGACAAATGGTAGGCCATGGAGTCCGAATAATATATTTTATATAAAACTCGTTATATAATGGGAAACATAAAAAAGTGATAATGGGATTCACAAACATTCTGGTTATAGTGTTTACCCGGGGCAACCTTTTATATCTTCAAACCTCTATTTCAAGGTCATGGGAACGTTATCGTATTTCAAGGCCATGGGAACCTAATCGGAATTGTCTCATTCGGATTGTTGACTTTTATTAGATATGCGAGCAAGGCTTTTTTGTCATATTTGAAGCTTTTTTAATTGAAGAAGAATTCAGCTAAACTTTTGTACCACGCTTTAACAAATTTGTCTATTGGTTTACCATGTAAGCAATGTCGCACGTGAAATCAGATGTTTTGAGCATTTAACCCAAGCCAAGGTTGTCTTAAGTTGACATTAAGCATGACATCGTAGATTATTTTCGTACAATTGTAACTGGTTAAAACATTCTTCTATTCCATACAAACTTTTGATAATAATGAATTTAGGTTGTTTACAACTTTCATCGAAAAACCCAAAGCTCTGGGTTGACATAAAACGGCTGAAGGCTTTGGCTTAAAACAGCCATATGAATTCAACTGTGTTTTATTTAAACATACCAAATTGCTGCTAATTGGGCATACATGTTGAGATAAGACATAAGTCAATATTATATTGATCACAGCAACATGTGTCGCTCAATCATACAATTAAGTTGTATTGACAATCTCGATGGATAGAAAGTATGTTCTACAAAACTAGCATTAACTGCAATTGAAGGAGTCAAAATATGTATCGTTGTCGGCGTACCATTTAATTCATGGTCAGTTTAATGTTGGTATATAAACAACACTGCAAGCAGTGAATGTCACCTTAATACCACCGTATATATGCCATTTTCTTCTATTTCCTTTCTCAACGAAACCGCTTAGTTTTATCATTATCCAGAAGATTGCATTAAATAGTAATATCGGTACAAGCATTTGATTTTGAGAGAACTAAATAAATTTTATTATAATATTTGCCAGTATAAACAATGTAATGGGATAATCGCGTATATTAACATCGACTGTATGTACATTTTGTTTAATGTCAATACACTTTGTATGGTGCTAAGTGCGCATACATGTTTAGATTAAGTATTAACAAATGGTTCTACTTACCTTACCAAACTTGTCAGTTGAATAAAATGATTAAATTTTGTCACCATTGACATATATTTTAACTTAATTCGCATTATTTGTTTTTACCTAAATTCATGCAGATAAACGAGCGATTTAAACACGTGCAAACACCGTTCAAAGTAAACAAGAACAGAAAATCGTTATCCAAACTCTACGCATGGTAACTAATTATAAAATTACATTAAATCTGCATTTATAACACTGTTTAAAAAACTGTTAAAGAGAACTGGACTAGACATGCATTCGTAGTACAAGTATCCAATACTTCGATCTTGGTCTCACACCTTCATTAGCGAGAGTATATTTGACTAAAATACCGACGTACGCACGATCACGATCGAAATCTTGTGACAAAACGGTTCACGCGAGGAGGAATATCAAGTTATACAATTTGTTTATTTATGGACTCCTGTGTTATTTAAATCATCATTAGATGAATCATGGTAGGAAATAATCCTTTATTGAATCTCGTACATAACAGTATATAGATATAGATGTAGCAAGTCAAAATGCCAAGGAAAGGTTTAATACTGGTTCATTTAGTACAATTAAAAGTTCTACATTTCATATTATGGAACCCAGCATTCATGCATGAGCTTTCCTCAAATAATTGTATGAAAATTGGATTAGCGGTATATGATTTCGTTATATTATTCATCTTTAAGTCTGATTGTTCTTTTTTCGCTAGCAATCATGATCCTATAGATTATTAGCTAACTATGTGGTCTTCTCACACACGATTTTAAAAGAATACTCTTGATATCTACAGTTACAAACAGAACGAATCGTTCCGATACTACAATCCAATTTTTCTAAAGTAATCCCCGAGTTTCATTATCTGCTCATTACTTTCTTCACTTTTAACTTTGTTGTCACTAACGCCGACTATCAACAACGTGGACGTCTTGCACACGGTACAGCCGTCTGATCCATCTCTAGCGTAGATGCCGTTTCTGCCGTCGGCTAACCTGACGTCAAAATGGCGGCTTTGAATGTCAATACCGTTTCTATACGCTACCTCTGGGTACCTCATTCCTTCAGAAATGTTGTGAATCTCGTTGTTAAGGAGATAGAATCCGTCGCTGGCGATTATCAGTCTTAGTGAGCAGGCGTCATAAATGGCCGCCTTGCAAGGCGTTGATTGCACCAAGTTCTCGTTAATGTACGTATCCCAGAGTTTCAACACGTACTCCTCGCGTAACGTCACGTCTGTTCGCATAGCAACCTCCATGGTAACGTTAATGGTTGCGTATATTTATTCCGAGAGCGGTCTTGTTAATAAAACAATTTATCACCGATATTATATTGGCTCCGAACCTTCCGAAAATTATTTAGATCCAATAATGAGAGTTGTATCCAACGTTAATTATTTATGGAACAACCAACATATGTTTTCATATATATTTTATATAAATACATGCCACCAGTCTAAAATGCTCAACAAATAATACGCCTTCATCTAACAATCGTATAGATATTGCAAACTGCCTGTTACAACGTTTTTAAATATTTATACACCGAATTATCGACTGTTCGATTCAATTATATCCCAACCCAAACACGCACAAACCAATGTTCCTCAATTATTGAAAAGATCCACATTGTTATTTAATGTTCTCTCTATGTATATCTTATTCAAAAGAGGACTTAGGTTCTTTTTCTTTAACATTCTCCAGCTTAAAGAATTAAAATGGGATAATTGTGTAAATATACATCGACCGTCTATACATTCAGTTTATATTGTAGTCAGCATGGATAAACCGGCTATCAGGTTGGCACCTGTATACAGTCGAGATAAAGGATTAATAAATGATTGGATTTTAACGTTGACAGCTTAATATTTAAATACGAAATTGGAGTAGGATAAATTATGCTTAGGTAATCTTCACACTCTATCAATACAAATACGATCATTCCACTAGCGTTATTTTCAACAGCAACGGGCATGATTAGAATTTTAGCATTATGTGTCCAATTTGATTAAGGCTCTGTTTGTTTCTGCTTACGATACGAACATAAACGCAATAAAATTCGTTGTGACAAAATGACTGCAAATGATCAGTTAAATTAGACATAGGATCAAATTCCCCTCTAGCATTGATGTTGCTGCTTATGAAATATGTTCTTGATTGCTTTAAAATCACGTACGTTTTGTAACGATATAAACGTTCAGAGGTTTACACTTTTTGCAAATAAAATGATTGCCTCAAATTTCCCGAATTTAACATTGGAAATTTTTGCAACAAAATGAAATTTGACGTATTATATATGTAAACGGATATATGCAGGTGTGTTAGAATTGAATTGCAATAAATATACACAGCGATAAACGGATTCATTGGACTTGCTTTGAGAACACACTTGATTCATTTATTTAAACCCTGAAAATACTTCAAAATAAATTCTAGCATAGTGTTTAAAAATATACACGACATCCTTTTTTGAAGTATTGCTGTTGTCTAGGTTATGCAATTATTAATAATATTGTGTAATCGATGTATGCATTACATTATTGTTATTCATTTTCGACCGATGCTTCATTTTACATGCTAATGTTTGATGTGCCGTTAATTTACTATTTGTGGAATAGAAAATGAATGTACATGCAGAGCTCCAGATAAGGATTTAGTCTAAAGGGTATTTCAACCCCTGATATTATTGTTAAAGCGTATTTTACTCCTTTGTTTCAGCCATAAAGGGTATTTAGGAATGTTTAGGGGTATTTTCCATTTTTTTTAGAAAACTGACAAAGTAAAATGCGTGTTTGATCTAGAAATATTATTACTTGTTATTGATATTATTAAATGCAAACAGAATAAATTTAAAATGAAGATATGAACAGACTTTCTTTAAAAATATTCCCTCAGGAGCCGCTGGTCGCTTTAAACGCGCCTTTTTTGATCCACAAACATGACCGGCCGCAATAAAAAAAAAATTATCAACATATTTTGATTGACTTACTTTTGATTCAAAGGTTAACTTACAATAAAAACTCGAATGGAGTATTGGTTTAACCGGTTACGCACTTTAATCGATTTGAATAAAAATACGTACCAAGATTTGTATTGCGTTTTGTTACGTACTGGAACGATTTTTAATGCGTTTTTTTTTATTTTTTTCAATGCGTTAATACGCAGATACGCCTCTAATCTGTAGCTCTGACTGTACATGTATGCTTATTGACTCAATAATCGATATAGACACTTACAGTTGTGCTGTAGTCGACGCCTCAACAAATATCGATTTCTTTTAAAATATTGGAATGTGTCCTATCATTAACAGCTTAACTTTGCAATCAACGATTACAGTAAAAAAGAGTGTGTGTATACGTGAATATTTGTGACATATCAATTAATAATACCACGTGAAAGTATTGAAATTTTTAATACAAGTTATACGAACACACATCATAATAAGCAAACATAGCATATGGCATCTGAAACATTATTATACAATTTAGAAAATTAATTATATTCGAAAAATAATGTCAAAGTAATAATACAATTAGTTAATATAGCAAATGCATCACAAATGCGACTTGATCACAGATCACAGGCTCATCCACAATTGTTTAACACGTTTCTTTTTGTATCGGTTTATTGACAGACGGTTTGTGCATCGGAATCTTCGGATCTGGCACTTTACTATTTTATAAGCTATAATTAAACACAAATATCGGACATGTTTGGGGTTCCCCCAAAAAATTATATCAACGACCGAAAGACCATTTAAATGCATAAAACATTGTCTGCAACATTAACAAAAGAACGCATCTATACTTTTATGGTGTAATGCTGTTAACCAAAACACAAATTTCTTCATTTACTGAACGAACGAAATCAATTTTAAAGAGTTTCTGTAAAAATGATGTCTTTCTTCGAAATCCACCATCACAAACATCGCGTTATTAACCGAAACATTTATCACCTTTAAGCAAATAAACTTTAACATCAAGTGTGTTTTGTGAATGAGCGTAATTATGTATTAACCACCATACACGTACATCACAAAAGGTAATATCATTGCGGCGAATCGTACGCGTGTACATGTGCTGGCGGGGCGTCGTGGGGATCATCGATGGGCTCCATATCGCCGTCAATCTTCTCGTTTAGTCGTCGGCCGCCTGTTCCGAATCTGGGGATGAAGCCCATGCGCAGTTGTTCTTCGCGCACGAGTCGCTTGGTGCGCAGGAAGTATAGCAGGGCCGCACCTATAACAATGCCCGGGATCAGCATTGCGAACGCGAGACCCGCCATCGCACCTGGTGAATACAGGTAGATACACACAGGTAGCTTCCAGTTTATTCACTTGGATAATTACGACTTTTGCTACACAATATGATAATTACAAAACATTAACTATTCTTATTACTATGCAACGTAAAGTTATTTCATGTAATGTGACGCATAGGGTTTTAACTATTTAGTGAACAGTAATTTCATGCGATCAAATCGCTGCTTTATATACACTCTAATGGAGTAACTTCAATAGTTACAACTATTCAAAGTGCAGTTTTCCATGTGATCAAAGCGATGCTCGAAGTCCAATCTGATAAAGTCATCAACAGTTTCTAACATTCTGCGTCCAGTTATTTCGTGTGATTATTAATCTGTTATCAAAAGTGAGTGAAGTTAAAATTATAGTCGCGACTCAAACGAAAACGTTCACTAATTAACACATGCAATACAACAAGAATAACAATTATCTATGTTACATTTTAATTGTGTGTATAGTTGTTGCATTTCTTGTGTTTCTTCATGATTGAAAAAAGATCTGTGAAATAAGTTTCCGGTGAACGTTGCAATAAGTACATGTATGCACACGATTAACAGAACAAAACTTCACTTTTTTTAAATTTTACTACGAACTTTATTCATTTAAAAAATAAAACTTCAAACACTTATTACGTTATATGTTTTGCTTATTTTAACATTAACGCTTTTTGTATCAAAAGTAATTAACTGTTAAATATTGATGCATTTATAGGACACATTGCGAGATGTCTGACGTGTTGAAATTGTTTTGAAGGTCTGCTTAAAATCGAGAATCAAGTTTGGTAATAAAACTGATTAGCTATAAATTAAACTTTGAAGTGTACGAAGAGGTTTATCATTTTCCTAAATATTGCTGGACAGTTGACACGTGTAGCTAATTCTTTTGTACATAGTTTTACAATATTAAGCACTATTTTATCTTGGCTGACGGTAAAAGGTATTTTTTACCGCCACTGTATCCACTTGTCATCTGTGTCGAGGCTTGTTGTTGCGACTGTGGACTGGTGTTACCGGAGTTCGAAGAAAACTAGTTCCCTACGAATGACAGAAAAGCAATCATCATCATAATCATCATCTTTATCAACGTTGTGATCATTATCATCACCATCATTTACTCCATGGAACCATTTATTCAATCTTAATATGAACATCAATTTCCAAAAAGTGATATGAAATTCAAAGAAATGTACACTTGGTCGAAGTAAATATACACCATTTTCCCCATTATTTTGTCCCACCGGCAAAGCTTAAGTGCTCTTAAAATTCAATGCTTACATCGAGGGAACTATTCAATACTGATCTGTTTAAAAGGGAGATTATACGATTTTGTAAAATATTTCTGAATTTATAATATAAAATGTGTAAAAAACTTATTATACATATATTTCAATATAAATTAAAATAAAAGTTTTATGTTGGAAAATTGCATGTTGTTAAGCAGAGATAGCGCGTTAAAGGCTTAGCTTTGAAAATGCGAGAGTTTTTCGTGTTGGCATTTATGAACGTTGTAAATCAATCGATATGCCATTCGAGGTGTATATTAGACGGTGATAAAATATGGAGACAGAGAAAGAAATGATCGTTAACTCGCCCTACCGTTCCTAAATATATGTTCGTTTTTTAAATAATCAGCCACCTGTACTTTAGCGTATTTTCAGTTCAAGTTCTATTTCATGTCAGATGGGACCTTAAAACGATCCGTCAAAATATTGATATAAAGGATGTCGCGACGTAAACGGACGCCTTGAATATTCTTTAACTGAGTGGTGGCATAAAGTTGATCACCGTTGCACATAAAAGACATAAGAGCGACAGAAGAAGTTTGTTTGTAATAATGTGTACAAAGTCCGGTCAAATACGAATGCCTTACTGCAAACGGCATTATCTACTCCTCAGAACTACGATTTTGATGCTTAAAAACTGCAATTAATAGACGTCAGAACTGCAATAATAACTGATCAGAACTTCAATTTAGAAGCAATGAAAACTGTGATTCCTACACATCAGAACTGCAATTTTCATACTTTGAAACTGCTTTTTATACTCATTAGAACTGAATAAACTCTTAAAAACTGATATTGCAACTCATTAGAACTAAAATCCCGTAAGACAGGCAGTGCCGGATTAGTACCGTGGAGTTAAATAGGAAGTAACACTTTTGGAGCCAATGTCCGAGGTCCTTAGAAGGCCTAGTGCTTACTTGAACGCCAGTGCCAAGTCGACACATTTTATTTTTCAAAATTGAAAACAAGTACATGTACAATATGAATGTTAACAATTATGATTTCCAATCGTAAACAAAAAAAACATGTAGCGCAACCAACCTATACATGTATCTAATGTAGTAGTATTCAACAACAGACAAAGCAAAGTTCTGACTTAATTAGAACCCTAAATAGGGTTGTTGAGTTCCAATGAAATTGTTTCTTTTTGCAAAATTTAATTTCAGTATTCCTTAAAGATCCTAAGCGCAAATTGGTACATTTCGTTCTATTTAATGTAAGGCCGGATATTTTTCCAAAGTTATCCAACGTTGTAATATTTTTTTTTCAATTTTTTTGTGTGAACCGTTTGTTAGAAAACAAGCGTCGTCAGCGAAAAGTGTCTGTTTTGTTTCTATATTACCTATTTTTATCCCACTTATGTTTTGATCATTGTGTATGGCGATTGATAAAATTTCAATGCCCCAACACATTATGGGAAATAATTAAAGGTAATATACGTAACACAACAATACGATACACATCATTTAAACAAAAAGAAACAAAAAAACTTGAAACTGAGACCATGAAAATAATTGAAACACTTGAAAAACAATTGCATGACACAATTACAAATGATACCAAAGCCATTGAAGATGAAATAACATCAAACAAACAAGTATTAGAAGGAATCTATCATACACAACTCAATGGAATATTACTACGAGCGCGTGCACAGCATGTTGAACACAATGAAAAAAACACAAAATACTTCGCAAACATCGAAAAACGTAGAAGTGAACAAAAAACTGTACACAAATTAGTAGTCAATGGCAAAGATATAACAAACAGAACACAAATACTAGAGGAACAACGTTTATTTTTCGAAACCCTCTATAAACGAAAACATATTGAAACTAACACCCTGTTTAAAAATACACATCATGCTTTAAACCAAGAGGAAAAAATATTGTGTGACGGATTACTTAATGAATATGAATGTGGACTAGCACTTAAAGAAATGCAAAATAACAAAAGTCCAGGATCTGACGGCATCACAATCGAATTTTATAAAATATTCTGGAACGATATTAAAACACATTTAATTAATTCACTTAACTATTCATTTAACAACGAAAACTTAACTACGCTACAAAAACAAGGTATAATATCACTCATTCCAAAACCTGGAAAAAACTTAGAATCCTTATCAAACTGGCGCCCGATTAGTTTACTGAACAATGATTATAAAATTGCAACAAAAAGTATATCCAACAGAATTAAAAAAATATTACCATCAATCATTTCAAGATCTCAATCTGGCTTCATAAAAGGACGTTACATTGGTGAAAATGTACGTCTGATACAAGAATGCATACATTATTTCAACCAACCAAACAATTCAGGCCTTATTTTCTTTGCAGACTTCGAAAAGGCTTTCGATTCACTAGATCATTCGTTTATGTTCTCTTGTTTAGAAAATATGAATTTTGGTGAAAGTCTAATTAAATGGGTAAAACTATTTTACACCGACATAAACAGCATTATTATTAACAATGGATTTTTTTCAAACAGTTTTAACATCGAACGAGGGGTAAGACAAGGATGCCCACTTTCATCCTCGCTATTTATTATATGCATCGAGTATCTATCACACTATATCCAATCAAATAAACATATAAAAGGAATATCGCTAGAACCTGACGACGAAATTAAACAGTCCTTATTTGCTGACGATGCAACTTATTTTTTAAATGACAATAGTGACTCATTCAATAACCTTATAGAATCGCTAACCCTTTATGGAACGGCATCAGGTCTAAAACTAAACACAAGTAAATGCACTGTGCTACGAGTAGGTAAATTTAAACAAAGTAATATTCAACTTAAAAAAGAAATGAAATTCCACTGGACATCAGATGAAGCAACAACGTTAGGAATAACCTTTACAAACAATGAAAATGAAACAATTCTAAAAAACATATTGCCTAAATTACAAAAATTTAAAAATTGTTTAAAATCATGGCAGCATCGTAAACTTACACTAATTGGAAAAAACACGGTGTTGAAAACGTTTGCACTCCCTAAATTAATTTATACACTAACAGTCCTCCCAAACCCACCAAATGATATTATTAAAGATATACAATCAGCAATATTTAATTTCATATGGGACGGTAAACCTGATAAAATTAAGCGAACCCAGTTAATTCAATCTGTAGAAAATGGAGGTATCCAATTAACGGACATCGACTCATTCTTGAATGCAATCAAATGCAGCTGGGTTAAAAGATATCTAGATAAAACCAATACAAGTAAATGGAAATCATTCTACCAGAAAATCCTAAAAAAATATGGGGACTCCTTACTTTTTGAATGTAACATCAACAATACCATTTTGCATGAAATTGCAAACGAAAACATATTTCTATCGAGTGTTTTATCAGCATGGACTAATGTTACTCATAATCTAGAAACCCAAATCACCAGTAAAACTATTTTATGGAACAATAAAGACATAACTTCAAACAATAAGACTTTTTTCTATAAACATTGGTTTGAACAAAACATTAAATATGTCGACCAATTGTACGATTACAGAATAAATGACTTTTATTCTTTTGAGAACATATGTTATATATACGGAATACCTTCAAGCAATTTCCTAATGTATTACACATTAATTAAAAGCATACCCATACATATTAAATCTACAATTAATTCAAATAACACACCATGTACCCAAACATCATTCACGGAAAACATACTTGCAAAACAAAACAAAACAAACAAAATATTTTACAAACTACAAATTAAACACCCTGCAGAAAACTCCAAGATTCAAAATAAATGGCAAAACCTGCTTCGAGAACATGAATTTAATTGGAAACAAATATTTATCATGCCATATAAAACAACTATAGATAGCACACTGAGAAATTTTCAATATAAATATGTGCATAGAATCATAGCAACAAATAAATACCTTTTTAAGTGCAAACTATCCAACACAAATTTATGTGATATATGCAGCGAACACATTGAAACAATAGAACACCTGTTCTGGGAGTGCAAACATATTCAAATTCTATGGAACCAGTTAACAACATTTCTAGAGAAACAACAATTAAAATTTAAACTGTCTCTCTTAAATATCAGTTTCGGTGTGAATACTTTTAAAATACCAGAAATTAATAACACTGTGAACCACATTATCATACTCATGAAATATTTTATATTTAGCTTCAAATACAAAAAACAAATACCTACCTTCAACTGTTTTATAAACTATTTAAAATTAAAGATCCAAATTGAAAAAGAAATAGCCCTCAACAACGATAAACTTCATATTTTTGAACAAAAATGGAAACGCATAAACTTTCATAACCCAGTCCAGTTGTCTTCTACCTAACTCTCCGCAAATCATCTCTATGATTGATTATTACATTTAAAAATAACAGCATACACCACAGGCAACCAAAGAAAAAAAAAAACAGTATATCCTAGCATATCATGTATAATATGTGTTTGACATTATAACTGTTGTATTATACCACTTTTGCTCTTGCTTATGCACATATTTACATTGTATGTTTTATATTGAATAAAAAAAAAAAAAAAAAATTTCAATGCAAATTATAGTTAAATTAGGTGATAATGGACAGCCTTGTCGAACTCCTCTTTTAATTTGGAACAGTTCTGAGAAATAGCCAGTATTAGTAATGCGTGATTTTGCATTATTATAGAATAGTTTGACCCAATTAATAATGTAGTCACTGAAGCCAAAGTGACAAAGGCATTTAAATATAATGGCGTGGTCTAAGTTGTCGAAAGCTTTATTGAAATCCCAGAAGAAAATTAAACCAAGGTCATTTTTTTCATTTACTGTTTGCATCACCTTTTCTAGTAATCTAACGTTTTTACCGATATATCGATCTTTCAGGAAGCCAGTTTGCGCATTGCTAATACTGTTGTTTAAAAGGCTTTTAATTCGATTTGCTACGCTTTTTGATGCGATTTTGTTGTCAACATTAAGGAGTGTCACAGGTCTCCATTTATTTAAGGATAATGTATCGTTCCCTATTTTGGTAAAAGTGTAATAATGCTTTGTTGCTGTAGATCTGTTAGGCAATTATTATCAAGAGAGAAGTTTAGAGAATTAAAGTTCACCTGCCGCGGTTTTAAAAACCCGTAAAACACCTTTATTTATCGAATTTAGTGCATATCTAAACTATTTCGCTCCTCACTTCATTTCAAATACGGTGTTATTAGCGAGAACGAATAGAACAAAGTCGCGATTTTTCACACATTCCGATGTTCTCGCCATTTTCATTCAAACCGGAAGTGACGTAACAGGCACTCAATAACGACTCAATTACGAGCCGGCATAATAAATGGCTTCGGATGTATTATATCTTGCAACTTTAGATAAAAAATGTTGAAAAATGGAAGATGATAGCGATTACGATGAGTTTTCCGTTCAACCGTATATGTTTGAGCCAGAATTTAGTGACAGTCAATCAGATTTTTCTGATTCTGACTCGGACAGCGAGGAAAATTTTGCCGATGCCCAAGACGACCATCGTGTTGGGAATACGGATTGGTAAATATATAATTTTGTTACATGCAGGTGTCGGCAAAAATAAAAAAATTCTTTGATTGTTATTCTACAGTACAAGCTTGTTGAATATGACTAGGTTGTATGGTCTAATTATTATAATTAGAACGGATACTTGAACCTGTTCTGATTAGGAAGGAATGTCTGTATTGCAATTCGACGTATTTCTTTTATTTTCAGGTGTGCATGTTCATGTTGCACACCATATCGTGTGCAGATTGAGTGCAAATGCTGCACAGAATACCCAGAGCTGATGGAAAGGATGGACGAGGCAGGGGTAAAGTGCATAACTGAGCACACTGGCTTCAAAGCTAACTGTCTACATCAAGATGTCATTGATGTTTCGTTTTATGAGTTCCTTGATGTAAATGGTCCCATCGGTGATGAAGAACCAATACATGAGTAAGTTGTCATTAATTATTAAAAATGTTTATGAAACCAGGACAGATTGTTTGTAAAGAAAATACACTGTAGACATTAAATAACACAGTGTTTTGTGTGAACTTGTCATTTGTATTTCATACTGTAAATATGTTTTGATACAAATAATAAAACAAGCAAATTCGTTGAATTGATATCCCCCGCCTATATACTTCTGGACACAAAAGTGCTTTATTTGACACTAAAAAAGCATTTTTTTGAAGATACAAAGGGCCATAACTCTGTTATTATCAGATGGTGTACAATGCCATTTGGCGTGCATTAACCTATTATCAATATATGTACTCATACCAAGTTTCAATGAAATCCGCAAAAGCACTTCCAAGATATGGCTCCGGACACAAAAGTGACGGACAGACGGGCAGCCGGACGGACAGCCGGACAACGCCAAACAATATACCTCCGCCTCTGGCGGGGGATATATACTCGTACCAAGTTTCAAGGAAATCTGCCAAAGCACTTCCAAGATATGGCTCCGGACACAAAAGTGCATACAGTAAAAAGCATTTTTTCAAGATACAAAGAGCCATAACTCTGTTTTTAACAGATGGTATACAATGCCATTTGGCGTGCATCATCCTCTAATGCATATATATACTCATACCAAGTTTCAATGAAATCCACCAAAGCACTTCCAAGATATGGCTCCGGAAACAAAAGTGCCTAAAGTAAAAAGCATTTTTTCAAGATACAAAGGGCCATAACTCTGTTTTTAACAGATGGTGTACAATGCCATTTGGCGTGCATCATCCTCTTATGCATATATATACTCATACCAAGTTTCAATGAAATCCGCCAAAGCACTTCCAAGATATGGCTCCGGACACAAAAGTGCCGGCCGGACGGACAACGCCAAAACAATATCCCTCCGCCTCTGGCGGTGGATAAATAACATAAAAAAGACAACAATTTTAATCAACATTAAAATACGCGGGTATACAAGATGACTGGGTTATCTAATTGTAAAATGAAGTATCAATTTTCTATACAATGATTTTTGGTTACTTACAAATGCCAGTTCATTATTATTTTTCAACATTTGAAATAAAAATATAAATACAAGCTGTTTAATTTTTTAAAAAGTACACTATAATAACAACCTGCTACAACATGATGTGAAGTTGCTTACAAAATCTGATTTCTGACATATTTTCAGTAAAATATTATTATATAATATTATATTCAAGCTGAATAAGTTTGTTAAACTGTAAACTTAAGTAAGAATCTGCCACAGCATGGCTTGTGTAATTGTCAAGTTGAAAAGTACCTTTGTTTTACTAAACATACTAATATTTATCATAATGGTATCCTTATACATTTATAACTTCAGAGTATACAGATTCATTGCATATAGAAGACTGGCTCGTTGGATTTGGCACCGTCTGAGCAAGAAGGACCGACGACCTCTTCCGTCATGCACTGTGGCAGCCAGAGATTTCCGTCCGACTCATACATTGGATTTTGCTTCGCCAGGGATGGAAACTAACGTTTTACAGTTAGTTGCCCACATGGACAACCATCTATAGTTTTTTGGTTTCCCATCGTAAGCCTCAACGCGCCCAGTACTATGTACATGTAGTGTCATGTGTAACCAATACTTTCTTTAAAAGTAATAGATAACTATACAACAAAACGGGCAACCACTAATTTCCATCCCTGTTCGCTAATTAAATCGCGAACGATGGTTCTGCACAGCCTCTGACTTCAGGATTCTGTTTGCAGATGAAGACAGGGGTGGCGGTGAAAACAGAATGTTGCCAGAGGCAGCACTTGCATTGGCATCGCTCTTGTACTCCTCTTTCATCCTAAGCAGCTCTGCCATTAGTTCATCAACATAGTCTGAAAGTTATATTAAAATAAATTATAATTATTGATAAATTGTTCCTTCTTATAAGAGAATAATAAACAATGAATGTTTTTTGTATTGTTGTCTTCAACCATGTATTACAGAAATCTATTGCTTTAAGAAACCAAACATTTTGATAAAAGATTGCATGTAAACTCATGTATTTATTTTGATATTTTAGATAATTTCACTATCTGTTCAGAAAAAGAGACTTGTATCAAGATTATTCTAAAAACTCAACAAGTTCAACATGCAAATACATTTAATGTTGTTTTACATTGAGAATAATCACCAGATTTTAGAATTATAATTTCTAAATTTTGTTTCAACATATTGGACAAGTTCAGGTGATTTCTGTAAGCTGTAATGTATTTTTTTTATGTGCAAAAACAAAATTCTTCAACAAGATAATTCAATATTGCTATCTGTGGTTATTATTTATACAATAAAATTCATTATGAATACATTACCATAAGTGCAATTCTCTTTAACTGCTTTAACCACATGGTGTCCAGCCTTGTACTTAGGATAGGAGAGTCCTTTCCCTGTGGTTTGACAGTGAATCCCTTATGTTCTGTTCGCCGAAATACAACCATCTGAAATGATTAACATTTTGCATTTTTCAGAAAAACACAATGCTCCCTGCTGCGCCACTTTGAAGCATATATTTGACATTTGACCTTGAAGGATAGCCTTGACCTTGACCTTTCACCACTCAAATTGTGCAGCTCCGTAAGATACACATGCATGCCAATTATCAAGTTGCTATCTTCAATATTGCTAAAGTTATGACCAATTTTAAAGTTTTCGGACGGACTAACAGACTGACAGACGGACGAACTGATGGACAGTTCAAAAACTATATGCAACCCTTTGGGAGCATAAAAAAATAGAAAGTTTAGCCATGTATAGAAACAGAAAATAAAGAATAAAAACTATATCACAAGAATAGAGGATTTTTTTTCAAGCCAATGTAAATATGTAACTCCTATCACATAAAAAACAGGCTGTTTGGAAATAATTAAACAGACTTATTAATAATTGCCATTGTTTGGAGATTGTTAAACAAACTAATTATTAATTGACATTATTACGAACCTCAGATGTCTGTGATGACTGCGAATACACATTATCAAAATGTGATTCAGGATAACTGATCCGAACAGGCGACTGTTCACAAGACATTTCTTCACAGACTCTTCCACACATGATGAATATGGGTCCTACAAAAAAATTTCATGTTACTTTTTATAAATTCAAACAGAATAATGACAGAATGACACAAATGTTTATATCACTTAATATAAGCCAAACTATGCTATTGAACTTTGAAATAATATGAGTCGCACTCTGAGAAACTGGGCATAATGCAGGTGCGTAAAGTGTTGTCCCAGATTAGCCTGTGCAGTCCGCACAGACTAATCAGGGATGACACTTTCCGCTGGAATGGTATTTTTTGTTTAAAGGAAGTCCCTTCTTTCTGAAAATCTTGTTAAGACGGAAAGTGTTGTCCCTAATTAGCCTGTGCGGACTGCTAATATGGGACGACAGTCACACTTTACACACAGGCATTATGCCTAGTTTTCTCAGAACGCGACAGATATATTGCAATCATTAGCCTTTGAGTGGTAGTGGGGATAGTCTGATCAGTTTCCTTTTTGGATTTTGAAATTGAAGGGTGCTAATTCTTAAAAGAGCTCTTCAGTGCACAAAGCCATATTATCTCATTTGCATATTTTTAATATAAAAGCATGTGTTTCATTATAATTACTAAGTAAATATTTCTAATAACATGATTGTTAATTGAAAACACAATTTCTATTATAAATAAAACTAGTTTCAGTTTGAACATTTATATTAATTTATTGATAAAAACAACTTCCTTTATAATCATATGATAAAATCCAAACAAGAGCATGGTGTAGGGCATAGTGAGACCTTGGGTGGACTTGGAACTGCACCCCTTGGTTAGCTAAGCTAGGGCACTGGTCTGATAGTAATACATTTTATGATTGTTTGTTGATTTAATTGGGCTAGGAATAATCTTTTATCTTGAAACCATACTGTGTTCTACCATAATCTTGTGATATATCCAAAGATAAGGCGCTATTCAACAACCAAATAGCCATAAACTCCATGACACAGTTCTGTATGGATTAATATACAACACTGGTAACTGGTGTCAATTTGACTGGTAACCATGGACATTCGTGAAACTTAAGAAACTAAGAAAGCAATCATGTGCTTTGTTATATTTAATTGAATCTAGAGAATATTATTTCAGAGAAATGCCAAGCTGTTCATTGTTTAAGAAATAATAAATTGTACAAATAATTACAGTCCATGCACAAAACCCTTCTCAATTTACATTTTTATCTGAATAATTCAATACAGCATGCTGAATGGTGTTAGTAAATACTATTAATATTTTTATTAATACTATTCAAATTTACTTTTACAATGTCTTTTAATCATCTGTGTAATAGACAGTACTTTTTTTATTTTGTTCAATAAATCAGTATAAGAAAGTTTACATAATTATTGTTTTACCAGCACTTGGATTCTCTCATAATTTGTTTATCTTATGGAAATGTAATTGAAATAAGCCCAATATTATTTTTATACTTTGAATATTTTTGGTGAGTTAGCTAGTCTTATTTATTTATCAAATGGAATGTTTTTGTCAGTTTTAAAGCTGTTCCACTGATTAACCTATTTTTCCTTATTAATAAGAGAAGTGTTTTAATTAATTGTTTGTCACTAAGCCATTAATTCATACATGCATACAAATATAAGAAAATTTTGAAAAATATATATTAAAAGGTAAAATAATTAGGCATATCCATACTGGGCATAAGGCTGTACATGATCGAACCCATGTGTGCCCCAGCATTCCTTATAAACTGACTAGACTTTTAACTCTTTCAGTGCGGGAACCGAATTTTGAAGGCCTGCGCAAACAGTTTGGATCCAGATGAGACGCCACAGAACGTGGCGTCTCATCAGGATCCAAACTGTTTGCTGTTTTGATAGTATTCTTTGAAAAAAATCGAAGAAAATGCTAATTTTAGAAATTTAGCAGACAACATTTTAGCAGACGACAAATTTCCCAGCATGCAAAGGGTTAAAGTGTGGATGAAATTGGAATTATCATATAAGCAGCATTTTCCAGCTACTTGGTACAGAAAGATTTCCATTTTTTGCGGATGTGTTCTGAGTGGAAGGCTCATTATCCAGAAAAACCTAATCCATCCTGTATGTTGACCATCAACAGCTCTGACATTACTCAACAATATACAGGAAATGGCCTTGAGCTCAGGTCACCTAGCTGAGAAGGACACATATCAACCACTGCGCTTATAAGACCACCTTTATGTTATTGATTTAATATAATTTATTTAAATATAATGCATGGTTAATATTGTGAAGAAATACTTATAAGTTGTTTGCGGATTCAAATGTTTGACAAAACAATGTGTGAGAATACTATAGTCTAGAGGTCAAACAATATTTCTACAGTACAGCTTCCTCTCCTTTGTATTAGCCTGACCAGTATTTGAAATAAACATCAGAGACTATTGTGCATTATTTTCTAAACAGATGTCAACGCATTTTTTAATACAAATGTCTTGAAATCATTTGTAATAGATATATGCTGACTAATCGGACTAACATTATTTAGCACTGTGAATATCAAAATAAACAAGCATAGATTAGTCATTAGAAACATAATTACCGGTTCCTTTTAGAATAGGCTCCTGGAATTTACTGCCTTTATCCATTTCTTACAAGTAACATCATCCTTCGCAAAACGGAAAAAAACCTTCTTTCCCTTTTCCTCACGTTCTTTGCACCCGAAAGCAACACACTGAACCATATCGAATAACGATTGTCATGCAAAAAATACAGAGAAAGCACACGATTTCAATAAAACTTGTGTTAAAGAATTGTATTATGCTAACATGATAGATCTATTGAGTGTCAAATTTGACATTAAGCGCGATTTGTTCACGCTTCGATTCGTAATAACAATGGACGTGTATCCGAGTCATGCGCGTTGAGTGCCTGTGACGTCACAACCAAAGTAGGTGGCGGAAATACCCGGGCGGTTTACGGAAAACAAAAACATCGTTTTTTAGTATCGCAATATTGTTTGCCATAGCTATTGATGATTCCACTCGTTTTAGAATATACATATTTATAAAAATGCATTTTTCGTTATAAAATCGACAGTTCACCTTTAAGTAAAAAAGGTTTTATATCGTTCCAGAATATCTTATAAAATTCTACTGACAAACCATCAGACCCAGCACTTTTGTTATTATTCATTTCCTTTAATGCAATTGCACATTCGTATTCTGATATGTGTACGTTTAAGTTGTTTGGGTTATCATTATCAATTTTATTGCATTTATTGTTGAAAAAGAAAGGATGTCTGAAATATCGATTTTGTGATCTGCTTTCTACAAATTTTCGTAATAACCTGCAATATGTTTTAGAACTTCGTTTTGGTTGTTTAAAATTTTCCCTTGTTCGTTTTTTATTTGGTAAATAGTTTTTTCCTCAGCCCTCTTTTTCTCTAAATTAGCAAAATATTTTGTATTCTTTTCGGCCCCTCCAATCCATTCTGACTTTGACCTAAATAAGATTACTTTTATTTTATCTTCCATTAAGTAATCATACTGTTTTTTCGTTTAATGCATTGATTTTATCTTCGTTGAATGGATTTTTGGAAATATATTTTTCAAGTTCAGTGATTTTAGATTTTAGATTTGTTTCATCGTGTAATTTGTTTCTTTTTATTTTGCTTGCATATTTGATTGTGTCATCGCGTATTCGACCTTTAATCACTTCCCACAGTGTGTTAGGGTTAGCTTCTTCATTAATATTTGCTATTTCTTTAATAGACCCTTTGATTGTGTTTTGATATTCTCTCTGTTTTGAAACGTTTTGTAATTATGCAAGCAGTTTTGTTGACTCTTTGCCGGTTTTTAAAAATCGTATCCTGGACAGTCACACAAACAGGTAGATCTAGTGAACGTGTTCTCCAGGTAACCTGCAACGCCCGCAGTGCTCCTGATGATGTTGAAGCACTGGGATCTTTGCTTAAAACATGTAAAATTACTGACAACATGCCCCACATCTTTACTGTTACTGCAATCCATAATTCAGTTTGTTTAAGTCATGAAAAGCCTTAAAGGCAAAGAACATTAGATTGTTTGACGTGCTGTTGCATAGAGGAACTATAAAGCGACCAACAGCTGAAAACATTGCGGGATATGGACTGGCCTTGTGTCATTTGAAAGCCATATTTTCTAGTTCCGGAGAGGATGACTTTAGGGATACTTTCATTGCTAAAAACAATGAGGGACTACCAAAAGTCACAAACGCAAACAAATATATTATCTGAAGTGGTCCCTAAAATCGGTCAGTTTTTCAGTGACGAAAAATGACGGAACGAGATAATATGGCTTTCAAATGACATGCGACCAGTCAAAAACACGCAATGGCTTTATACTGATACTAAATTATGTACATCTAGTTGTCATTAATCTGGCTGTTTTTATTAAAATATAAGTTGCATATTATTGTGCTACATGTTTAAAGAAACATGATAACTTATACATCTTTATGCTACGTGATATTGGGACAACTTTGACATTTTGTGGTGAACTGCGCCTGTATTCATATGTTGCCTTTTGACTTTAGGTGACCTTAAGATTGTATTATTAGCTCGGCTAACTCCGAGGTATTGTCATAGCCTCTTCGTCGTCCGACGTCCGCCGTCGTGCTAAAACCTTTACATTTGCTCTAAAATTAAAGTGCTTTCACCTACAACTTTGAAACTTCATATGTACATGCATCTTGATGAGTTCTACACGACACACCCATTTTTTGGTCACTAGGTCAAAGGTCAAGGTCACTGTGACCTCTAATATAAAACTTTAACTTTGCCTCTAACATCATAGTGCTTCCACCTACAACTTTGAAACTTCATCACAGTACTTCCACCTACAACTTTGAAACTTCATATGTAGATGCACCTTGATGAGTTCTACACGCCACACCCATTTTGGGTCACAAGGTCAAAAGTCAAGGTCACTGTGACCTCTAAAAAAATTCTGACAAGCTTTTGCAGCCGAGCGTGGAACCCGTTATGTGGTGCTCTTGTTAATGTATTATTGTATCAATATTAATTCAAAGTTAGCTAAATTTCTTCACATGTCATGGTTTATAACTGTAGCTTTTAATAAGCAACCAGAAAACCCCCCAAAAGAAGTGATATACAATTTATACTTTAATTCATTGCGTGAACATGAATTGGGTTAGGCATACTCAAAGTAAAATTTCTTGAGATAGGAACGGTAAAACTTCCTGAAATTCATTAAGTGTGTAGAAAATATGTTGTGTTAAATAAATATATACAATATATGCATTTCATCACACTACAAGTGACATAAAACGTAATTAAAGTGTCTTGTCACTGAACCATTTGTTGTCGTTTTTTGCCATTTTATCCAGATAAGTGCATATATTATTGGACATCAAAGGCACAATTCTCTTTCAATGACATTTTTTTATTCTGTATGTACTAACAAAATCCAGTCGAGTACGTTTATTAAGTTAATTGCCAAAATATATGTATATCCCATTACAAAAAACTATATATTTTGGATATATGGTAAATCCATAGAAAACGACAAACCGAGTCAAGGGGTAGTTGTATTCAACCAAGTTTAAAAAGTTGACCGGCTGGTAAAAAGTTTTAAAATTTTGCAATTAGTTGTGATATACAATTTACTATGTGGAAACAATAACAAAGAGTGTTTCTGGAAAAGTACCCATTAGGCTCCGACTACCTTAATATCTTAGTAAGAAGGTGATTTTTCAAGCGGTTCCGTAGTTTAGTGGTTACACGCTCACTTCTAATGTGAGAGGTCCAAGGTTCGAGCCTAAGTAGAATCAAATTATTTTATTTGTGTTCTCTGTTAACTTTTTGTTTTGATGTAGACATTTTAGTCTAAATAAATATGCTGTTTTATTGTAACCATTTTTTTTGTTTTTATTATGCCTATGAAATATATGTATGAGAGGGTGTGGGGGGGGGTTCGTAAACACATTAAAACCTTCTTAGTTCCACTATCCTAGCAACCACCTAGTTACTAATAAAGGCGCTATAGAGCGCGAAGCGCGAGACGTATTATTAATTGTAATAATGAGTCTTGATAAAGGAAGCAGCCGCTTATCAATGAGGAGCACCATCACAGTACCCCAGTCTCATTACTATCAAGTCCTCCTACAGGGTGTTTTTTTAAGAACCACATATAGAAGGCCGCAGGTCTGACCCGTATCTTTCCAGTGGTATGGACCCTTTGGTATGGACCTTTAACCCCGCTCACTATCCAGCGTTTAAACTTCCGGGTTTACATTTAAACCGACTTTCAATAGCTTATTAATATATTAGTTAGATGGTGATTTTTCAAGCGGTTCTGTAGTGTAGTTGTTACACTCTCGCTTCACATGTGAGAGGCCCAAGGTTCGAGCCCCAAATTTTATTTGTGTTCTATGTTAACTTTTTGTTTTGATGTAGACAATTTAGTTTAAGGTTCATGGGAGGGATAAAATTCATTAAAATGTTTGATTTGGTTTGTCTTCATTCAATGTGGTACAATATGGTCAAACTATATATCATTTTAAAGGTAAAGACGAATAGAATAACAAAAACACATTTTTGCTTTATTTATATTTTTGTTTAAAACCAATACATTTTTACACTTATTTACAAAATCTCAATCCAAAGTTAGGAAGGATATGCACTACCGTAAGTTGAATAAATACAAAGCTATATACATATACCAGATCAAGTTAGCAACATTTCACAGAAAATTAATGTCAAAAAACAACAAATTAGTTATTATTCAACTTCATTTTTTTTTGATAATTTTCCTAAACAAAGTTCTGAAAATAACTAAACTGAACTACTTTTTAAAAATCTAAGTATGATGGATAATACGAATCGCCATTCTACTTCAAGGGCTTAATATTTTTGCTATAACCAAATGGAAAATTTTAAACCATCTCAAATTGAAAGAAATTGCAGACGACATATAAAATTGTAAATAAATATTGTATATAGTTTCGTATCGATCTTTTTGTCAGTCTGTAAGCGTACCATTTTGTGCGCAATATTACAAGTTCATGTGATTCGACAAAAATTGTAAACATTGGTGAAATGCTTCTTACAAAGTTATTTTTTGGAGTATTTATGAGGTCTGATCATGCAGTTTGCACACATCAATGGAAAGATTACAATCCAATGCATGTGTCATCGTCAACCGTTTGGAATGTCAATTAAGCGATGAGTGAGTTTTTAGCATGTTTCAATTTATTAATTTCAAAATGGCTGCCCCATCGTCATAAAATGACATGTGTTCGAGTTTTGATATTTCTAGATATGTATTTTTTTTTAAATATTAAAGCGTAACTTACCCTCAGCAATGTCGATATTATTAACTAGTTATATAATTTTCCGCCGAAATACGTTAAATAAACATCATTCAGATTTTTGAAAATAATGTCTATTTTGTGTTAAAATCGCTTTGTATTTTGATTGATTTTGTCGACGGTATGAGGCTTTGCTGCACAACATTGGTAGCAGTTTGAAGGAAAACTATCCTTTTAAGCAAATATGTAAACATGTTCAATATGGCACTCTTCGTTTTGTTAAATTTGATTTCAATGCTAGGGGTCCCACATTTTCAAACTGAAGCCTCTACATGAACCTTAAATAAATATGCTGTTTTATTGTTACCATTTTTTTGTTTGTATTATGCCCATGAAATATATGTGTGAGAGGGTGGGGGTGGGTGTTCGTAAACACATTAAAATTTTTACAGTGTTTTCATATCAATGAGTATTCAACCCCTATCGTAAATGAGCAACGTAAGAATAAGTTCAGAATCCTCTTCCATTAAAGTTGAGAAAAATTTGAAATTACGCTTTCAAGATAAAGCAGATTTTTTAAAACCTACAAAGTTCTGTTTTATTAATGAAAACTGCACATGGATGCCAGTAAAATAAGGAAACCAATGTAAATAAAATGAACTATGAAATATTTGGGGGTTACAACACAAAATCATAGATAATGGTTATTTGGGAGTTATAACACAACATCATACGACAGATAATGTATATTTGAGAGTTATAACACACAATCTTAGATAATGGTTATACCAGTATCTTTTTCCATTTTGTTTAAAATAATCGGCCAATATATTAATATTTACAGTAGAAAAACAATCGTTCCATGTAATTTCATTGAGTGCCTTTTACATTGAAATTCCCGACGCCCTTTGATGCTTTGCATCAATACTTATCTTGTTACATATTTTTCATCAACATATTGCAATTTAACACATATAACAATAGTATAATCTCCCTTTAAGACTATTAAATCGGCTTCGTTGATAAAGGAATAAAAAGAAAACGTAGATAGTTCAATTATCATGCGGAAACTCGAATCCTGTCGACTACGATAAATGTTTTGAAAAATCATCTACCCTACTCGCTTTAAAATGACATTATATGTATATGTGATTAATGCGGTCGAGATAATAAAGATGCACATTTTTTTTTACAATATATGTTTGAATTTTGCATTTAGAAATAATTTATAGATTTTTTTCATTGTATGCGATATCTCGCATGTCAATAAACAATTCAACAATAACTGTTTAATACACATAATGCATTAAAATGTTACATTTTACAATGTTATATGGCAATTTATAATATATTACTCTTTCACTTAATCATATTTAAATATCTAACGGTACAATAATGCCGCCTTTTACGGTCGATTTCGTACTTGCGCGGAAAGATGCCAACGGATTTCTCGTTCCTCGTCTTATCCACTCAGCCTCTAATACTTCTAACGACTGACTGCACACTATAAACAGTATTGCAAATCAAACTTTTGAATTAAAGATAATGATTAAATATAATATGTGCACTTTACCTAATAGTCGCTGATTTTGAAAAAAACTTTGATTTTTTATAATTCCCTACGTGACAGTTTGAATGTTCACTATTTATACTTGATTTACAATTAACTTCTGGTTATTATACTTCGTGTCAAAATAAGTCTCGTTGTCGGCAGGATTCGAACCTGCGCGGGAAGATCCCAATGGATTTCTAGTCTATCGCCTTAACCACTCGGCCACGACAACTATTATTCAATGACATTCGCTCAATATACATGTAAAGATACATCATAAATGCGGAAGAAAAGGACGTAATTCTGTTCAATCGATCTAATTTCACATTCAAAAACTTTGAAGTTAACATGCCCATATAAGTTAATTAATCAGTTGTCGTGTCCGAGGGGTCAATGCGATCGACTAGAAATCCACTGGGATCTTCCCGCGCAGGTGCGAATCCTGCTGACAACGATAAACGTTTTGACAGATCATGCATAGGCAACTAATTATAAAATTAACACACAGTTTTCTATTTATTCAAAAAAGGCGTGTGAAGAATGAACTTTCTCGCTTCGAAAAATACGGTTTTATGTTGTAATCTTGCATGTTGTTAAGCAGAGATAGCGCGTTAAAGGTTTAGCTTGGAAAATGCGAGAGTTTTTCGTGTTGGCATTTATGAACGTTGTAAATCTATCGATACGCCATTCGAGGTGTATATTAGACGGTGATAAAATATGGAGACAGAGAAAGAAATGATCGTTAACCCGCCCTACCGTGCCTAAATATGTTTGTTTTTTAAATAATCAGCCACCTGTACTTTAGCGTATTTTCATTTCAAGTTCTATTTCATGTCAGATGGGACCTTACAACGATCCGTTAAAATACTGATATAAAGGATGTCGCGACGTAAACGGACGCCTTGAATATTCTTTAACTGAGTGGGGGAATAAAGTTGATTACCGTTGCACATTAAAGACATAAGAGCGACAGAAGAAGTTTGTTTGTAATAATGTGTACAAAGTCCGGTCAAATACGAATGCCTTACTGCAAACGGCATTATCTTCTCCTCAGAACTACGATTTTGATGCTTAAAAACTGCAATTAATAGACGTCAGAATTGCAATAATAACTGATCAGAACTTCAATTTCGAAGCAATGAAAACTGTGATTCCTACACATCAAAACTGCAATTTCCATACTTGATACTGCTTTTTAAACTCATTAGAACTGAATAAACTCTTAAAAACTGCTATTGCAACTCATTAGAACTACAATTCCGTAAGACAGACATATCCGGATTAGTACCGTGGAGGTAAATAGGAAGTAACACTTTTGGAGCTCATGTCCGAGGTCCCTAGAAGGCCTAGTGCTTACTTGAACGCCAGTGCCAAGTCGACACATTTTATTTTTCGAAATTGAACAAAAAGTACATGTACAATATGAATGTTAACAATAATGATTTCCAATCGTAAACAAAAAACACATGTAGCGCAACCAACTGATATCTAAAGCTAAATATAGTAGTATTCAACAACAGACAAAGCAAAGTTCTGTGTTGACAAAGCACACAAATATGTACAAAGTACATAAAAAGGAAACAAACATCATCCAGTCTAAAAAGACAACACACAATGTGTACAATGTAATAACTGATGAAAAAGGCATAGAGAAGCAATAATAGGTGCTTATAGTTATAGTATATACTAAATAGGTCCTACAGAAACTTTTCACTTTGAATAGTATTTGAAAAAAGTGCTTAAAACTACAACAATCATCAAATTTGAATTCTAAGTTTGTGAGACAATAGCATTTAACGGTTCCCATTCTCTGTCAAAAGAATCTAACTTATTTTTTGAACTTGATATTTTGCTCAAGTTATCATATTCATACTTTATGAAAATCTTTGCATCTGTTATGCTTGAAATGCATTTTTTTCATTTTACACTTGTACAAGTATAATTTAATGAACAAAATAACATTAATTATGGCTCTTGCAGAGTTAATTGAATATCCAAGTAGAAAGATTGTCATGTTAATGAAAGGAAAAAATGTTCAGGTTACATGTCATCAATAATTGCTTTAGATATCTGACATTCCCATAATAAATGTTCTAAAATTTCCTCACTTTGATTGCAAAATGAACATAATGGGTCATCAGTATTTTAATTTTATTCAAAAGACTATTTGTTTACAATATCCTGTGAACTAACCTATATTGGAACCACTGAACCTTGACATCACTGTTTATTAAAAAGGATTGATCAAATAAGCAATGTTATTCTTTTTCATTAAGTATGGTATTAAATTGTGAACACTATTTAGCTGTTACTGATGGTTGTTCTTAATGTTTATTGAGAATGGGGTATAATCTTTTTGCACCGGATTCTTTTTTCAGGACAAGTTGAAATAATGATGGCAAAAGGGTTTTGACAATTTGCTGTGTAGGGCAAGATATACAATAACACCATAGTCGTGGACGTATTTAAATACGAAAGATATCACTTTATTGTTATAAATGTCGCTAAGCACGTATAATTTAGGATTCTGCGAACCCAGCAATGACAATGACTTAGTATTTTGCTGAGCCAATCATAATGACTTAGGATTTCAACAATCAATCAAATGCATTTATGAATCCCAATAGAACAATAGTTGTTCTCTAAATATTCAATAATAACATTATATTTTACCTAACAATAACATTGTAAGAGCATATGCAGATCAACAATCATTATGCATTTAACAATAAACTTTCATCTAACGTAAGTACATTTTAAGTTATGACAGAGGAATTAGTTCAGGAACAAAATATCCTAAATGATGCCACGAAGTTATTGTAAGAATGGCAACATTAACGCAATTTACAGCACATTTGAACATTGAATTTAACTGTTAGGTGCATTTGTATTTATTTGCAATGTTTAATAACTATTACCGTGATAATCAATGCAACATTACGTTGGTGATAGCATCCTTGCAGTTCAGACATGGACAGTCAGTATTCGAACCCACGTTCTTTTCATCATCACTAAACATTTCAATGATTATTTTCAGTTTATATAACACTGTAAACTTAAATTTTCAGTTTGTTTTCTTCGTGGCCTTACGGTACTACCTTACCATAACTAAGAAAGTTTTGAAACTCAATCAGGACGGAAATTCTTGGAATATTCAGCTGTTCTTTACTTGCTGCGTCCTGTAACAATAATCATAAAAACAGCGAAACTGCCAATTGCTGCAAGACTGAAAAGGCACAAAGCAACTCCGTCGATCATGTAGCTTATGTTCTTCCACGTGATTCGCTCTTCAACAGTTAAATCGGATGGTTGTTTCTCAAAATTATTGTCATTTTCAGCCGTAGAGATAGCCTTTACAGTTTGTATCCTGATCGCTTTTGAAGTTTTCCTAAGTAACTTTCTCATCTCCAAAGGTTCTATTTTTCGCTTGCGACAAAGGGTGCAGGTCAATATCCGGTATATTCCAATCAGCCATTTCAGAACGGGACTTTCCGGGTCCTTGTTGTAGATACGAAGGTTAAGAATGGCCACAACGGTAATAGCAGAACTTATAGCAATATCTATCATAAGTTTGAAGGAGATGATCGGAACAGGTTTCGAGGTTCTTGGTAGCATAGCGCTGACTATTGTCATGAAGACCGCGATGGAAAGGAGAACGGTAATACAGTACGCAATCCGCTCACCTGACTCCGGCACTAAAAGAAACACTACCAGATTCAGGATGCTAAGGAAAAGAATTGGTAGTAACACATTCACGATAACATATTCCGGCTTTCTCTTGAGTTTGAAACCAAAACTCACTTGCCAACTTGACCCGAATCGTTCGGAGGAGGCTGTGTTGTCAACAACGTCCCACATTGGGTGTTCTGTAAATAACGCCATATTAGCTTGGTCCGTCTCTGGCATGATGAAAACTTCATTAAACTCATACCCCATTGCGCTAAATGATAACGTGCACGTCTGTGTATCAAACGGGAAAATTTTGACGTCTACTGCGCACGTGGACTTAACCAACTTGACCGGAATCCAAACAGCGGTTCCATCCGGATAATACCGGATGCGATTCCAAGTCGCCCCTAGGCTCTCGACGTCATCTGACGGCGACGTAAGAATAAGTTCTGGAACCCACACGTCATCATAGGATGTCAGGATTTGATAAGCACCACCATAACCCGCAGGGTCCCTCATCATACTTATGTCCTTCCAGATTATCGAAAAACCAGCCACAACCGAGAACTTTTCGCTGACTTCATCGAACTCCTGAATCGACTTGACGTACATTTGAACGGTGACGTTTACAGTGTCATCCTGTTTGCGTACAGGTCGCACATTTTTGTTGTACTCGCTAAGCAGGTCTCGTAACAAAGTCTTTGTGTCATCCATCATCGCTCCAGAAACACAGCTAATGCATGTTACACAGAGAAACAAGGCGATACCTGAAACACTTAACATAGTTATATTGGGTATGCGTGTTTGTTTTGATGCTATATTGTCAGTGTACAAACACGTCATATAAGTAAGTTTCGTGTTCGATAGTTTCCAGGCTTTATGATCATAGCGGTAACAAGGACCTTTACCTTTAGTAGCGTTCTTGAATGTGTCAGTTTCTTTAATATCCAGTTATAACAATCGCATGCCAAGTTTGTTCTCGGCGCATGACACTAGCATTAGTATTTTGAAAAAAAAATACTCCAATAAAAATCACAAACGTCAACGACAGTGTCTGGACGTCAAATAATACTGATTTTAGTATCTCAGTGCAAAGCCTTTGTGATCTTTTAAAAAGATATTTACGCTTATTGACGTTTATCGCGAAAAACGATCTAGATTAATTATTTGAATAGTTTAGTATTTCATGATCCCTTTAATCATTGTCTATTCGATCCCTTTGCAAATTATTTAAGACCGGCTATTTACTCACGCCAATTAAAAAAACTCAATCAATAACACTTCACGTTGAACGGTTGATATACCCAGAGGTCGGACAGAGCGCTGGGGGGGGGGGGGGCAAAATAATGTGATTTGCCGACTTGTATTGAAACAGCAACTTCATCTATCAAGATTGTAGATTTATAACACCGACGTTATGCTTTGTGAGTTGAATCAAATCTCCGTTGTTCAATGCTACATTACTCTGCTATGCCGTGTGGTGAATGTGAAAACGTGTCTAAAACATTCCCTATAATGTATTACATAAATACTCTTAAATTTTCTATATCGGTGCTTGACTTTTGGGAGCATATCTGCCTGATACAATCTGCACTGTCCTGCTTATATGATACTTTAGACGGCGGAAATGAATTGAACATGCGATGCATCAATTATTCATGATATATGATATCATTAAATATTTACCTGTATTGTGCAAACTATTGACGTTGGAATTTCGACATAGATTTTTTCACTGTGCCTTCAGCTATATTTATATGGCTTCTAGATGACCGCCAGATATTACCGCAACTCAGTCAAAGGCAAACGTCAAATGCATTCTTGCGAGCTATATGCGCAAATCTAACAAATATTGTATATCCAGATGTCTGTGCCAATTGAGATCAATACATAGTCGAAAAAAAAGTTGATATAAATAATTATGTTATTGGTATCACATCAATAAACGAATGAACAATGGTCATATGAAATATCTTCCCGTGCAAGTTGGAATCTCAGGACGTTAAAGGACCCTCTGAAGATTCTTCAAGATATTAAAGACATAAGAGCGACAGAAGAATGTTGTTTTCATTTTTGTGTAGTAAGTCCGGTCAGATACAATCAAGAATGCCTATTTGCAAAATTTATTTCCTTCTTGTCAGAACTGCGTTTTTATGTATAAAAACGGCAATTCATATATTTCAGAATTGCAGTACCGACTGATCAAAATTTTAATTCCAAAGCAATCAAAACTGTGATTCCTACACGTTGAAATTCAACCTCACAAGAACTGCAATTCACACTAATCACAACTGCACTTCCTCAACTTTTAAACTGCCATTAAAACTCATCAGAATTGAAATAAAAACTCTTAAAACATGCGATCATAATTCATTAGAACTGAAATTGTAACACATTAGAACGAACTACATATTAGAGCTGCGATTCCGAATAGTAAGATCTGCAATTCCTACTCATCATAACTGCAATCCATACGTATATGTATATGTCTAATTAAAAGGAAGCGCAGTGCTAGAACCATAACTTATGCCGTCATATTTTGGAGATGTTACCCCTATTTGATTGTTATATCTAAAGTTTGGGCATATTTGTATACTAGAGAGTAACCTGCGAATTTCTCGTGACGCATCTTTGTCAGCACAAATTACTGTTATGTGGCTTGTCAAATGTCGACCGATATTAGGGTTGGTAACTAATAGCCTCATCTCTGCACGTGCATGTGTTGAATTTCAAAGTAAATTTAAAAGTCCTGCTGAAGATTTCGCAGCCAAATCAGATCTCCCTTCCACCCCAAGCTGTACTACCAGAAAAAGTCAAGCGCTATCAGCTTGGTTACGCAAGAGACGCATGATTGTGTATTGCAATCTCGACAGAAGTAGTTTTATTTTCCCAGATCTATTAATATCTCCTGATTTGGAATGGACTGGGCTGCGCAAAAAATACCACTTGAATGACGTAGCACCCTGTGGACTACTTTAATAATTCATACACAAACTCTTCCACGACACGCATAACTAAAAAAATGATTTTTGACTTATATACTTATTTTGATTCTTATAAACAGTGTGTAGAATCAATGGGTTTTCTCGGGTTTTACACACGGGAAGGACAGAATGTAAACACACCGTTAAGAACCTTATTTTTGCAAATATCTCAAGTTATTGAAAAGCATTTGCAAATTTCGTTTGTGCATTCAAAATAGTTTTTCTTGCGGTTTGTGCCGATATCTCAAGGCATAAGAATAAATCATTGAATACGTCTGAAATTGTTGACAACATTTCACGTTGCGTGAAGCATATCCGTGTACAATGAATGCAGTAGATACCGAATTTGTGAACAAGGGCAAAGGCTTTTTAAAGTTATTCCGATGTATTTCACATTGCCATAAGCAGCAAAAACATCTTTTATGCACTAGTTGAAATTCTTAAGAAACATAATTAAAAAAAAAGTTATTTGAAATAAAGCACCACTTACTGTCGTTTATACATCCATTAAAGTTAAAAGGGGAACCCCATAAAGTCACGTGATCCTGAACCATGTGAACGATCCTTTCAAAATTATTTAATTTAACACGATATGCTTATTATGTTTCATTTTATAACTTATTGTAGTTCAAGAACTGAAACAACACCGCAAATTATTTCTCGGCGCGTATGCAGGCAGTAATCGGGTTTCAGGTCATGATCAAATCTGTCATGCAAAACTTGCTCTTAACCTTAGTAAATGTTTAACAAGGTCAAGTTAAGGTTAAACATGCGATAAACGGAAGTCCTGCGAGCAGGATTACATGCACTCAGTTGTTTAATAAAAACCCATTATGAATACTGCAAAAAGTGTGCATTTACTTCGATTTGGAGGTGGATGTGTAAGCAGGTACAAAACAACGATGTTCTTTGCATTTCACACAAACAACATTATTTAAGATTCTGTTCCTGTTATTTTACTGAATATATCTAAATGCGTTTATTCTAAGTTATTGCTTAACGAAAACTTATTGAAAATTGCATAAATGCTAGAGATCTGTGAACAAGATCCTTAACAGATTAATCCCAATCACTTTTAATGGAAAAATTGAAAGATTCAATTGTTGATGATATTTAAATAACTTTATCAAAACGTTGTCTTTAAAAAAATCAGTTTAAATACATCATATATAATTTCTTGGTATACTCTACTATTGTGGAAAGACGTTCCCGAATATTCGGCGTAGTATGATGTAAACGTATGGCGAGCTTTTGAATATTGTCGTTTAGTACTTTATTTTTGAACGAAAAATTATATGTAGTTAACATTTGGCGCGTGTTGCACAGGTTTACATACATGATTTAATGATTAAATACATCGCATGTGATATATATATATATATATATATATATATATATATATATATATATATCTATATATATATATATATATATATATATATATATATATATATATATATATATATATATATATATATATATATATATATATATATAGTATATATATATATATATATATAGTACATAGAGTATATAAAAGTCAAGCTTATTTAAATTTATGACTATAATTAAACTGTATAATATTATATTTCATTATGTACCAATTGTAAACGTATATACAGAGTATTTTATCACAGCTGCAAATAACAGTATTATGCCCTGAACATAACAGAAATTATACATTGCAGTTAGGAATATGACGCAATGATGTTTTGCTAGTAGCTTAACTAGAACAACGGAAATATGTATCATATATATGTCTATGCAACCAAACACATACATGTGTAATGTTACCCGATACATAGAGTTTGAATGCACCAATGTAACACAGTATATTTGTAAATAATTTCATGCGTCATGTGAGAAATTATTAAATTATTGCTAATACTCTTTAATTTACTTCAAACGCAGCTACACTGTTTTGAATTTCGCGCTATTGTTTGCAACAGGCTTTTTCAAGCCTTTTATCGCTTTGATGAATCCTCGACACATCTTGTAAAACCAGTACAGATTCAGCGCGTCCAGAACGAAGCATGGTATGTACATGATCAGCTGGATGTGTCCAAGCTTTAAGACAGCATCTGTGCCGGTAACAAGCCAGATCTGGTACCAGTATATCGGCATGGTGACCATCCGGAAGAAGAAAAAGGTCGCCACCATCAGCATTCCGTTGAGCAGTACGCAGCAGTTAGAACGCGGGACGTCTAGAATGTCGAAGAACCACCTGGAGCGTTAGCGAACAAGCGTTGTAAAATGACGATTTTTTATTTATAGTGGCCTGCACGATTTTTATATGTTTTAAATTGTAATATAATGATAAAAAATTTGTTACAGTGACACAACATAGGCAAGAAAAATTATACATTGAAGACGAATTTCATTAAAGGAAGCAAAGACAAATTAGCGCCCCGAGCCGATTGTGACGAAGATTTTTACATATTTTCCTACAATAATCGAAGCATTCGTCTTTTTATTATGATCGGCGTAAGTGTTCGTGTGTCGTATGAAAAGATATCGTTGCAGGAAATTAAAATGATCCGTAAAACTAGATTCACATCGTACATGCATGATATACATGCTGGCGAATTCGACTGTACAGACATTTACGATTTCATAATTAAATATCTGGCTTATTTCGCATTTTTCGCCATTGTTCTTCTTTACTTTTATTTTAATTTATTTTAAAATATATGTATGATAAAAAAAAATTCACATATCATATAAATTCATAAATATTTGACAAAATCGTGCAGTCCCGCTTTAAAGGGATTTTTTCAAGTTTTGGTAAAATGACAATATTAAAAAAGTTGTTTCAGATTCGCCAATTTTCGTTTTATCTATGATATTTGTGAGGTAACAGTAATACTGAACATTTACCATGGTCTAATATAGCCTTTATATGTATCTTTTGACGATTTAAAAACCTGAAAATTATAAAGCGTTGCAACGCGAAACGATTGAATAATATGGAGAGTTCTGTTGTTGTCGTTTCATTTTGTGAAACTACGAAGATTTCTTATATAAAGTATAAAAAACGTCTTTCATATATAATTGGCAGGATGGCCGAGCGGTCTAATTGGTTTTTACTCCAGGATTCCGGGGGTCACTGGTTCGAGCCCTGCTGCGGGCTACTTTTGTTCCTTTATTAAATTTTATTCTTGATTTTTTATTGGAGCTTTTTAGATCCAATGTTTACATTTATCAATATAAAGCATTTAATGACAAACTTCAAAACATGCCAAAATCTGTGAAAAGGCCCCTTTAAGGTGTTGTTGTTGCAGCGAATTCGAACTTCAGGCGTTCCGCGCCGACGCAATACAGCTTGAAGTCAAGCCGCCGGAGTTATCTTAGAGGGCAACATATTGTAAAAAGAAGAATTGACCCTTACCTAAACACATTTCCACTTCCGCGCTTTTGAAATCATGCAATGTAAAGTGAATAACAACATTCATGTATAAGTATCACCTTCCATCGTATCATAATAACTAAGAATAATGATATGGTAACTTCTTTACAATAAACACAATTAGCTGTTGGGAATAAAACAAATAAAAAGTTGAGCTTTGTAACAGACTTGACGAATACCCCCACATGCCGCATTGACACAATATTTTACAGGTTGTCTTCACATAAAACAGCGGACACTATGCTTAATGTTTAAAACGCACTAAGTGACCCCGTGACCTAGTTTTTACCCGGCATGACCTATGTTCGTACTTTACCTACACATCATCTAGATACAAGTTCTGACCAAGTGTGGTGAAGCTCGCATGAAAACTACTTGAATACGAGAGCGGACACCATGCTGAATGTTTCAAACGCACTAAAAGACCCCGTGACCTAGTTATTGACCTGACATGACCCATATTCAAACTTGACCTAGACATCATCTAGATATAACATCTGACCAATTTTTGTGAAAATCGGATGAAAAACACTTGATTTAAAGAGCGGACACTTAATACGGACCGACCGACAGACCGACCGAGAGACCGACCGACAGACCGACCAAGCTCACTCCTATTTACCCCCCTAAATTTCGTTTGTGGGAGTATAAGATAAGACAATGGTGCTATTTAAAGGGATCTTTTCACGCTTTGGTAAATTGACAAAATTGAAAAAAGTTGTTTCAGATTCGCAAATTTTCGTTTTAGCTATGATATTTGTGAGGAAACAGTAATACTGAACATTTACCATGGTCTAATATAGCCATTATATGCATCTTTTGACGATTTTAAAACCTAAAAATTATAAAGCGTTGCAACGCGAAACGATTGAATAATTTGGAGAGTTCTGTTTTTGTCGTTAAATTTTGTGAAACTACGAAGATTGCTTATATAAGCTATAAAATACTTCAAGTATATGTACTCGGCGGAATAGCTCAGTAGGCTAAAGCGTTTTTACTTCAGGACTCTGGCAGGACTCCAGGGGTCACTGGTTCGAAACCTGGTCCGGGCAATGTTCTTTTCCTTTTTTTTAATTTTATTCTTGATTTTTTACTGGAGCTTTTACGATCCAATGTTTACATTTATCGAAATAAAGCATTTAATGAATAAGTTAAAAAATGCCAAAATCTGTGAAAAGGCCCCTTTAAGTACAATGCCGTCTCATATACCATCGAAAGAAGCGATAATAATGTTTTTATTTAAGTTAAATTGCTAAACACATGCATCTATGATAAGTTAACTTCAGTTATGACATTTTCTTGATAATGCTAATTCGAAAAAATCGTTATTGCAAAAAAAAATAAAAAATATGTTAATTTATATGGACTTGAACCCCCACTTTTCAGTTTGATTTAGGAGGGCCTTGGTCTAGAAGACGTACATTTGGTTAACAGGCGAGGTAGAGACTTCCGCTACTAGAAGACGTACCTTTGGTTAACAGGCATTGTAGAGACTTCCGCTACGAGTCTAGACGACGTACCTTTGGTTAACAAGCGGGGTAGAGACTTCCGCTACTAGACGACGTACCTTTGGTTAACAGGCGAGGTAGAGACTTCCGCTATGAGTCTAGAAGACGTACCTTTGGTTAACAGGCGGGGTAGAGACCTCCGCTATGAGTCGCAGCATCCCGAAGTAACACAGCACGCCGTAAGCCTGTTATAAAGTTAAACACGATAACTGACAAAATAATGATTCACATGTACCGTTTATGATTACCTACGACTACAAAAATATAGAAATTTACATTTATGTAAAAAATCTTTAAACATATACACGATAAATATAACATATATTTATATATTTTTTTATCGTGTATATGTTCGGTTGCGAGTTTTTTTTTCTTAAAGATTCTTCTTCTGTTGTTATACTCCAAAACAACAAACAAACGAAGAAAACAACACATTATTTCGTGGTTGTAACATTATTTTGCTTTAAAACTATCTGAATCAACCCGAACGATTTAAAGTAGTGCGCGTCAACCTACCGATATAAAATAATACGCATAAACGGTGGCTGCGTGGTGGAACATAAAGCCGAGGAGCTCCCCGGCGCCCACGTGACACCACTTGAGCATGCAGATGACATCCGCCAGCATGTAGCCGGCGATGATACCGCAAGCGAGACGTGCGACGTAGCTGTCGTGCCAGACCTTGTCCGCGGAGAGGGCGTCTTCGTAGAACAGTGTGTAAGCGGACATGGTTATCGCTAGGGCGGCGTTGATGTTGGATATAAACCTGCACATAAAATAAGTATAATAGCGATATATATTCCTGTTTTCCGGATACATTAACGTTGTATATGAAAATGCTAATTTACGATTATCCTTGAGAATCCTGGACAAAAGCTCGCGTACAGTACGTCCCTTTCAGGAACGCGATAGCGTTCGTATTAGATGTTTAAACAATTCTATGTATTACAATTATTTTAGTTTATTTCAAATTTTAAAATTAGTCAGTATGCATACATGTATACGAAAAATAATTTTTATACGAGAATATTGTGAACAAATCGTTGTTAAGACAAATATTTTTTGTTATATAAAATGATATTATTTGTTTCTTTTTTAATAAGGTTATTTATGATTCGCAGCTATAAATGGACCAAGCCCATCCCTTGTGAAGTCTTAAGAACTGAATTTATTAACGCGGACCAAGACTCCGGAAATACAGGATTTCTCAAAACGACGTTATAAACCTGTCGTTCCAATCCATGCGGTCGCGTATGGACAACGTTCGGTACGCAGGCACGAGGCAACCGGAAACGACCGGACTGACCAACCGGAACAGGATTATATTAAGCAGGAAGCTGGCTCCGCCTCCGTACAGTACATACGACGGATCATATTTGAGTTCATGTGGCCGCGCGCCAGTTCCTCCCGCTTCCTGTTTCGTAAGAAAGAACGAATGCTTTGTTTGAAAACATGTTTAATGCTTATTTTCAGTTTTACACCAGCAAACTGTTGTCATATTGGATAAACAAAAGTGACAGCTTAATAAATGAATGTGCTTTTTAAAACTGTTCACTTAAAAATAATGTCGTAATATAAAACGGAAACACAAGCAGAAACATTATATTTTATTCGAAATAAAATGTATGATTGTATTTTTACATTATAACAATAAAACGTTTGGTTATTGATTAGTTTTAAGTTGTTTCCTCAATCTCATACAATATGTTACGCACGTGTATCTAGTTAACATACACCAGTGACATAATTTGTATAGAATCGACCAGCTGGTATGAAGAATCGTGCTTTTAACAAGTTAAACTTGATATCATGCTTCAGCCAAAGAGCGTCAATAACGAGTGTCATACGGAGGGCGGAAAACTACAACGGGCGAGGCATGGTATGGTATTGCGCAAGGGGGGGTTAGAGGGTTAGGGTAAGGGTCTGGGTTAGTGTTAGGGGTCGGGTTAGGGTTTGGGTTAGCCTAAACCCAACCCTAACCCTAACCCGACCCCTAACCCTAACCCTTACCCTAACCCTTTTTTGGGGTTATCAACCCTGACCATGCCTCGCCCGTTGTAGTTTTCCGCCTCCCGTGTCATACTGGTGTTCAAGCAATTTACAATTCAATATAATCAATGCAATAAAATATAGTAAAAAAAACACACACAAAATATTTCATTATTATCAAGTTCAGAAAAGTATGCATTACATACATATTAAATACCATTTATCACACATCTAAATAAGATTACGAAATGATGTATACAGGGGATAACCGTAAAGCCTAGACATGTTCACATGAATAAGCTTATTTCCAACGGGGTCCCAGGAACTTCTATAGTATCCGTATTAATATAAATTGTGGTTAACTGACGGTCTAATGTTCGTGCTTTTGATATTATTTTAAACTGTTATTTTAAGCGATTCAATAGTTGATGTAATCATGTAAACATGAGAACATCATACAACAATATATCTAATAATTGTTCTGGTTAACATGTTCGGTGCGACACTTATAGTAATTCCTCTCCATGTAGATGGAGATACGTCGTATGATTTATGTACAGTGGTCAGAGTTTCATATGTACATATCAAATGTTCGATACATGAATACGTGTGTACGTAATTATGTTAGACAAAAAAAAATTGGTATATCAGTCACCTGAATGTTTATAGGTATGTCCATGCAAGCGCGAGGCAGGTAATTTACAGCAAGATTAAAAATGTATCCGTCAACAAATTATCAATGTATTTAATAGTCACCTTTGAAGTGTTTTCTCTAAGAATCCATTAATAATCTCAATCACAACATACACAAACATTTCTCTTTAAATTCCCGAAAAAATATTGTGTAAATTCAATTTTCATTTGTCTAATTTATATAGTTGTTCATTATCGAAGTGATAATTTGATCTGTATACTCAGTTAGCATTCAACGATCTATTTCGTGAACAGATTCGATCCCTCTACTCAAGAGTCGTTTTCTCCAGCAATCCAAGCGATTAATCGACCCACTAAACACATCTAACTACACTTACATGCTCTTTTTACGGTATATCAACTGTAAAGAATTTACTAAATCCATATAGCATGTATATAAACAACGTATGTAAAAAGTTCTTTAAAATGCTAGTATCAAAAACATAAAACATACCATCACTTCAATCTTTTATTATAAGTCTCTTCCGTACTTAAATGCGATGTAAACCTCAGATCCCGGAATTAACATCCTATGTATTCCCTTTTCTTTTGTTCGTAATAGTATGAGTTGTGATACTACATGTATCAAGTGAAAGTTATACATTTACAAATGTATGTCATTTTTGATAACAGATTGTACTTATGGTCCAGATCTAGTCGTTAGTCGTTTAAGTACACCTAACCGACTCTTTATCTGACCAAATTGACAACAAATAGATAACGACTATGCGCCATTCACACGTAACGTGCTAACGTGAAGACAAAATGCGGTAATTCAAAAAGATATAGAAGTTCGATCATCGTGCGGACGCCCTCCGGAATCAAACGGTCGCCGGCCGATGTATATGCCCCTGGGAAAAACCTTGACTTTTGCCGATACACGTTCAATGAATCCAATTTCGGGCGATCGTGTTTTGTTGCAGGTACAGTATTTGTTTGGAGTGAGGATTTTTTTGTCTCATGTCAATGCATGAGTGTTGATGGAACTAACGAAAATTACTAAACACTTAACTTTAATTTCATTAATAAAATCATATTATGGCATTACTCTTCGGTACTTTTATTCAAATTTGTTTCTCAGCCCTCAACGTTTGATATATTGCCTGTTAAAGAAACTACTCATTTTGAGAGTTGTGTTGATAAAATTAATAATAAAGGGAATGTGTGCAGCGTTGATTCAATGAATTATATTTGTTAATAAGAAAATGATTGTTTAAATAAATCACTTTAGTTGAGTTCTCGTTCTGTTATTATACTTTGTAAAAGTTTTAAAGAATTTATCAAAGGAATGTTGTCGCATCAATAACAACCCGATGTTCACCGATTTAAAAGTCAGGCGTTATTAAATAAATCGTATCTCGATAGTATAGCTAAATCAGAATTGATTAATACTCATGGACGAGTACAACTTACATTCACTTTGATCATATATACCAACGAAACCTTGTTTATGTGATGTTTCGCATGAATGCTGAAGAGGTATGCTACGTGTCAAAATTGTGTTTATCTACTCCATAACAGAAAACGTTACGTTAATAACACATTCATCGACTATATTTCTGTCGTGAAAAAATCTCCGTCAATGAAATTTAAGAATAATGTTTATCATCAATCTTTAATAACGACAAAAATGTTCAAAGTAAATAATGATATATAATCTATCGTTGGATATAATAATGTTAACGTTCAACTTTTTTTGGAAAGCGTTGAATTTTGTTGATATGTTATGTTGGTTTAATTCATGTTTTGTCTGCTGCTGGTCAATCTGAAGATTCCCTTTATATTACAAGATATTAATTATAACCATGAACAATATGGACGAATTTGACTCTTTAAAAAAACACACACGATTCATCGGGTGTTGAATGCGTTTCTTAATCGGTTTATTTGTCCCTTATAAACCTTAACTATCCGTATAGAAATTAGCTGATGTTAAACGTACGACGCTGCGAGTAGTATGATTTTACCCGACCTTGCATGTAAAACCCTAAATACTTACCGACCTAGCATGTATAACCCTAGATACTTACCGACCTAGCATGTAAAACCCTAAATACTTACCGACCTAGCATGTATAACCCTAGATACTTACCGACCTAGCATGTATAACCCTAGATACTTACCGACCTAGCATGTATAACCCTAGATACTTACCGACCTAGCATGTAAAACCCTAAATACTTACCGACCTAGCATGTATAACCCTAGATACTTACCGACCTAGCATGTATAACCCTAGATACTTACCGACCTAGCATGTATAACCCTAGATACTTACCGACCTAGCATGTATAACCCTAGATACTTACCGACCTAGCATGTAAAACCCTAAATACTTACCGACCTAGCATGTATAACCCTAATACTTACCGACCTAGCATGTATAACCCTAGATACTTACCGACCTAGCATGTATAACCCTAGATACTTACCGACCTAGCATGTATAACCCTAGATACTTACCGACCTAGCATGTAAAACCCTAAATACTTACCGACCTAGCATGTATAACCCTAGATACTTACCGACCTAGCATGTATAACCCTAGATACTTACCGACCTAGCATGTATAACCCTAGATACTTACCGACCTGGCATGTATAACCCTAGATACTTACCGACCTAGCATGTATAACCCTAGATACTTACCGACCTGGCATGTATAACCCTAGATACTTACCGACCTAGCATGTATAACCCTAGATACTTACCGACCTAGCATGTATAACCCTAGATACTTACCGACCTAGCATGTAAAACCCTAGATACTTACCGACCTAGCATGTATAACCCTACATACTTACCGACCTAGCATGTAAAACCCTAGATACTTACCGACCTAGCATGTATAACCCTAGATACTTACCGACCTAGCATGTATAACCCTAGATACTTACCGACCTAGCATGTATAACCCTAGATACTCCTAGCATGTATAACCCTAGTACTACCGACCTAGCATGTATAACCCTACATACTTACCGACCTAGCATGTATAACCCTACATACTTACCGACCTAGCATGTAAAACCCTAGATACTTACCGACCTAGCATGTATAACCCTAGATACTTACCGACCTAGCATGTATAACCCTAGATACTTACCGACCTAGCATGTATAACCCTAGATACTTACCGACCTAGCATGTATAACCCTAGATACTTACCGACCTAGCATGTATAACCCTAGATACTTACCGACCTAGCATGTATAACCCTAGATACTTACCGACCTAGCATGTATAACCCTAGATACTTACCGACCTAGCATGTATAACCCTAGATACTTACCGACCTAGCATGTATAACCCTAGATACTTACCGACCTAGCATGTATAACCCTAGATACTTACCGACCTAGCATGTATAACCCTAGATACTTACCGACCTAGCATGTATAACCCTAGATACTTACCGACCTAGGCATGTATAACCCTAGATACTTACCGACCTAGGCATGTATAACCCTAGATACTTACCGACCTAGCATGTATAACCCTAGATACTTACCGACCTAGGCATGTATAACCCTAGATACTTACCGACCTAGCATGTATAACCCTAGATACTTACCGACCCTAGCATGTATAACCCTAGATACTTACCGACCTAGCATGTATAACCCTAGATACTTACCGACCTAGCATGTATAACCCTAGATACTTACCGACCTAGCATGTATAACCCTAGATACTTACCGACCTAGCATGTATAACCCTAGATACTTACCGACCTAGCATGTATAACCCTAGATACTTACCGACCTAGCATGTATAACCCTAGATACTTACCGACCTAGCATGTATAACCCTAGATACTTACCGACCTAGCATGTATAACCCTAGATACTTACCGACCTAGCATGTATAACCCTAGATACTTACCGACCTAGCATGTATAACCCTAGATACTTACCGACCTAGCATGTATAACCCTAGATACTTACCGACCTAGCATGTATAACCCTAGATACTTACCGACCTAGCATGTATAACCCTAGATACTTACCGACCTAGCATGTATAACCCTAGATACTTACCGACCTAGCATGTATAACCCTAGATACTTACCGACCTAGCATGTATAACCCTAGATACTTACCGACCTAGCATGTATAACCCTAGATACTTACCGACCTAGCATGTATAACCCTAGATACTTACCGACCTAGCATGTATAACCCTAGATACTTACCGACCTAGCATGTATAACCCTAGATACTTACCGACCTAGCATGTATAACCCTAGATACTTACCGACCTAGCATGTATAACCCTAGATACTTACCGACCTAGCATGTATAACCCTAGATACTTACCGACCTAGCATGTATAACCCTAGATACTTACCGACCTAGCATGTATAACCCTAGATACTTACCGACCTAGCATGTATAACCCTAGATACTTACCGACCTAGCATGTATAACCCTAGATACTTACCGACCTAGCATGTATAACCCTAGATACTTACCGACCTAGCATGTATAACCCTAGATACTTACCGACCTAGCATGTATAAACCCTAGATACTTACCGACCTAACATGTATAACCCTAGATACTTACCGACCTAGCATGTATAACCCTAGATACTTACCGACCTAGCATGTATAACCCTAGATACTTACCGACCTAGCATGTATAACCCTAGATGCTTACCGACCTAGCATGTATAACCCTAGATACTTACCGACCTAGCATGTATAACCCAATATACTTACCGACCTAGCATGTATAACCCTAGATACTTACCGACCTAGCATGTATAACCCTAGATACTTACCGACCTAGCATGTATAACCCTAGATACTTACCGACCTAGCATGTATAACCCTACATACTTACCGACCTAGCATGTATAACCCTACATACTTACCGACCTAGCATGTATAACCCTAGATACTTACCGACCTAGCATGTATAACCCTAGATACTTACCGACCTAGCATGTACAACCCTAGATACCGACCTAGCATGTATAACTCTAGACACTTACCGACCTAGCATGTACAACCCTAGATACCTACCGACCTAGCATGTATAACTCTAGATACTTACTAACTACATGAGCTGCGTAAATTGGGTAGTCGTTTAATATCACTCAAGATAAACAATTTTGAAACTGAAAAAAACTTAAATAAATGCATAAAATTCAAAAAGCATCCATAATCAAGCACGATTATTAGAGTGTATAAAATTCTACTAGGCCCTCGTCAATAAATAAAACCTTAACGTTCTGGAAAAGCATGTCAGACGGTACATGATGCAGGTGTTGTGAACGTAGTGTAGTTGTCTCTGATTGGCTGACCCACGCCTGTATGGAGTCTCTTGTAGAACTCCATGAGCTGAGAATGGGTCTTTCTCTATGGTTCTGGCATGGAAGGGCTCCACGAGTAGCACACGCAGGCAGGTAAACACAACGAGTGCTTTCATGGGGTAGGGAAGCTCTATCACTTCTCTTACGAGGCAGGCCAGGCGGTTGTTAATGTAGGGATTCTTTCTAAGTTACTTTGTTAGCTGGTCAAAGCGGTATATTAGGAGTGCTGCTGTCTTGAGGGACGCCCAAACCCGCTTTATTTGTATGAAAATAGCATACTTGAAACCTGCCTTTACTCACTGAAGAGGAGAAATTTCCTGTAGTGGTTCCACGCTTTGAGGTCGCACTCGGCAGCCCTCAACTTGAGGAACATGTCCAGCGCCTGTCCAGACACAATTGCATTCTTGCTGTCTAAATCGAGATCCACCATGAAAATATGTAGCACTTGCTCCATCTTCATATCTACCTTCACCAACCAGTTTACTTGATTCATAGCACTTTTGAAGCCCAGTATAGTATTGGTGCCAAATAAGATCTGCCCTGTTGACGTTGAACATTTCTGCCAACAGCTTTGAAACCTTTTTTGTGCTCCGTGCATGTCAGTTATATGTGAGTCTACATAGAGAATAATATGTTATTGTTATTTATGCACTTGAATATTTCCGACGAGTTGAAGAAAGGTTTACACGGAGAGGCTTATCGAGCCCTGTAAGCCTTTCTTAGTCGGATAATTTCAAGATCACAATAGCACTAATATAGTATTCTATTTATCCTACAATATTTATAATAACACATCTTTGTTGATTAAAATATTTGCGTTTAATTGTTAAAAGTAATAGGTTATAAGGCAAACTATCGCTATACGTCTCGATTCGAATTGATTCAACGTTTTAAATCGTACGCACTCAAGTAGATAACCGAAGGCTTTGTTCAAAATTAAATTCTGTATCACCTGAGAAAAGGACAACAAAACAAAGATGGCTGTCATTTTCAACTGAGCGATCAGTTGTTTACATAAAGTACCTTGCACGAAATCGTGAGACCAAGACGATGAAGTAGATATGAACAACTTGGTTTAAAGTGGGGGTTAACGGTGTTCTATAATCTCTATAGGATTTAAATGCCGATGTTGATTATGAATCTTTGGATTTGCAACGAATAGTGAAACTTGGCACAGGAATTGCTTACAACAGGGAAAAACAATAACTATGTGCAGGCATTGTTATATATTATAATATGACATATATTAACCAAATCCGTCATAAATGTGGACAATGATTTGCGCCCAAATTCGCTGGATAGTTTACCTTGTTAAGGCTACATTATTGCAATAATTGAAGTGCCATTCTGGTTACTGAGTGTGTTAATTGCAAAAGAATAAGTGACGATTAGTGGTTAGAGTATTTTTTGCGATCGTCGGTCGTCGGTTTGCCGTTATTGTAATCAGGTCAACATGATATTTTATTGATGGAAGTTAGTCAACATTTTGCCTGGCGGCGTATGATAAATCCGATACTTGCAAAAATTAGTGCGAATTAAAGTACATTTTCGATGTTTTTAGTCTGTTCGATTTATAAATGAATGGCGAAATTGGGGTATACATGTTCTTTTATGGATCAGGAATTTCATTGTTATTTGGTCTTTGAAATGACATCCGAGACCTCAAAAATAGTTTTTGTCGGGGTCAGCTCTGTTGTTCGGCTGGCTAAGTAGCGCGGGATTCCCAATGTGTGAATGTTGGAAGAGTTTTTTACGATAAAGTTCTCAGTTTTAATTGTCGCGGTTGTCTTGAAAACACGATAAGTTTTGTTTTGTGGTCCCCGCTTCATATGTTGTTAACTATTATCTAATTGTGGGTGCCTGGATGTTAATACTTTTTTGAGAAGGGATAGATGCGGTGGGTCGTTTCAAGAAAGACTAAATAGAAGATATATACCGGTCATATCGGCTGTTTGTTGTATTCTTTTGGGGCGTAGGGAGAGTCGCTATATCTACAGCGGAGAGACTAATGAAGATCGGATTGAATATAGGAAACGTGTGAAAGAAAGATTCGAGGATGATTTTAACTCTCGATCTTGAGGCGATTAATATGAATATATCTTACGGAGCATTCCGGAGATAGTCGATGGATCACGATTGGGTGTCTTGTTGCACTCTGGATCAGCAGACGATTTATTTCATAAATCAATCTCTGGGTTAATGGTCGCCATCTTTCGAACTACTTTCAAAAGTACAACAACAATAACGGGAACGTCTCTTTTCCATTGTCTGAAATGTCTCTTTTCCATTGTCTGCAAAAAGGCAGTGAAACACCAAATTACGCAACATTTTTTTTTATTCAGCAAAACAGTTCAACGCTAAATAGTTTGTGCATGATGTTCAAAAGATTTAAGTTACATTTAAAAGCGAATACGTTTGTTCGTAATATGTACGGTACCGATGGACTAATACATTTAAAACAAAAAGTCTATTTTTTTAGTTCTTTCCTTCTAGAAGTCTAGCCACGGCGTGAGAAAATAATATTTCAAATTGCATTCGTTAGCACACCTCATCCTTTACCACTAAAGATTATTTTAAAATCGAATTATTGTTCTTGACTATAAATAGTCTATAGTCTTTACTAAAAGTCGAATATGGCCACAGTAAATAACACTGAAAATCACACCATCTTTCATTTCTGAAAGTCGACTATGGCCACAGTAAATGGCTCTTAAAATGAGACCATCGTTCATTACTGCAAGTCGAATATGGCCACAGTAAATGACTCTTAAAATAACACCATCGTTCATTACTCAAAGTCGACTATGGCCACAGTAAATGACTCTTAAAATGACACCATCGTTCATTACTGCAAGTCGACTATGGCCACAGTAAATGACTCTTAAAATGACACCCATCGTTAATTACTACAAATCGACTATGGCCACAGTAAATGACTCTTAAAATGACACCCATCGTTCATTACTACAAGTCGACTATGGCCACAGTAAATGACTCTTAAAATGACACCATCGTTCATTACTGCAAGTCGACTATGGCCACAGTAAATGACTCTTAAAATGACACCATCGTTTATTTCTAAAGGTTGACTATGGCCACAGTAAACGACTCTTAAAATGACACCATCGTTCATTACTAAAAATCGACTATGGCCACGGTAAATGACTCTTATAATAACACCATCGTTCATTACTGAAAGTCGACTATGGTCACAGTAAATGACTCTTAAAATAAGACTATCGTTCATTACTGCAAGTCGACTATGGCCAAAGTAAATGACTCTTAAAATGACACCATCGTTCATTACTTCAATTCGACTATGGCCACAGTAAATGACTCATAAAATCATAAAATGACACCACCGTTCATTACTGGCAGTCGACTATGGCCACAGTAAATGATTATTAAAATGTCACCACTGCTCATTACTGCAAGTCGACTATGGCCACAGCAAATGACTCTTAAAATGAAACCATCGTTCATTACTGCAAGTCGACTATGGCCACAGTAAATGAATCTTAAAATGACACCATCGTTCATTACTTCAATTCGACTATGGCCACAGTAAATGACTCTTAAAATGACACCACCGTTCATTACTGGCAGTCGACTGTGGCCACAGTAAATGACTCTTAAAATGTCACTACTGCTCATTACTGCAAGTCGACTATGGCCACAGTAAATGACTCTTAAAATGACGCCATCGTTCATTACTGCAAGTCGACTATGGCCACAGTAAATGTCTCTTAAAATGACACCATCGTTCATTACTGAAAGTTGACTATGGCCACAGTATATGACACTAAAAATGAAACCATTGTTCATTACTGGAAGTCGACTATGGCCACAGTATATGACTTTTAAAATAAGACCATCGTTCATTACTGCAAGTCGACTATGGCCCCAGTAAATGACTCTTAAAATGACACCATCGTCCATTACTGCAAGTCGACTATGGCCACAGTAAATGACTCTTAAAATAAGACCATCATTCATTACTGCAAGTCGACTATAGCCACAGTAAATGACTCTTAAAATGACACCATCGTTCATTACTAAAGGTCGACTATGGCCACAGTAAATGACTCTTAAAATGACACCATCGTTCAGTACTAAAAGTCGACTATGGCCACAGTAAATGACTCTTAAAATAACACCATCGTTCATTACTGAAAGTCGACTATGGCCACAGTAAATGACTCTTAAAATGAGACCATCGTTCATTACTGCAAATCGACTATGGCCACAGTAAATGACTCTTCAAATGACACCCATCGTTCATTACTTCAATTCGACTATGGTCACAGTAAATGAATCTTAAAATGAAACCACCGTTCATAACTGGCAGTCGACTATGGCCACAGTAAATGACTCTTAAAATGTCACTACTGTTCATTACTGCAAGTCGACTATTGCCACAGTAAATGACTCTTAAAATGACACCATCGTTCATAACTGCAAGTCGACTATGGCGACAGTAAATGACTCTTAAAATGAAACCACCGTTCATAACTGGAAGTCGACTATTGCCACAGTAAATGACTCTTAAAATGACACCACTGTTCATTACTGCAAGTCGACTATGGCCACAGTAAATGACTCTTAAAATAAAACCATCGTTCATTGCTGCAAGTCGACTATGGTCACACTAAATGACTCTTAAAATAACACCATCGTTCATTACTAAAGGTCGACTATGGCCACAGTAAATGACTCTAAAAAATGACACCATTGTTCATTACTAAAAGTCGACTATGGCCACAGTAAATGACTTAAAATGACACCCATCGTTCATTATTACAAGTCGACTATGGCCACAGTAAATGACTCTTAAAATGACGCCATCGTTCATTACTGAAAGTCGACTATGGCCACATTAAATGACTCTTAAAATGACACCATCCTTCATTACTAAATGTCGACTATGGCCACAGTAAATGACTCTTAAAATGACATCATCGTTCATTACTGAAAGTCGACTATGGCCACAGTAAATGACACTTAAAATGACACCATCGTTCATTACTGCAAGTCGACTATGGCCACAGTATATGACTCTTAAAATAAGACCATCGTTCATTACTGCAAGTCGACTATGGCCACAGTAAATTACTCTTAAAATGAAACCATCGTTCATTACTAAAAGTCGACTATTGCCACAGTAAATGACTCTTAAAATGACATCCATCGTTTATTATTACAAGTCGACTATGGCCACAGTAAATGACTCTTAAAATGACGCCATCGTTCATTACTGAAAGTCGAATATGGCCGCAGTAAATGACTCTTAAAATGACACCATTGTTTAATACTATAAGTCGACTATGACCACAGTAAATGACTCTTAAAATAACACCATCGTTCATTACTAAATGTCGACTATGGCCACAGTAAATGACACTTAAAATGACAACATCGTTCATTACTGCAAGTCGACTATGACCACAGTAAATGACTTTTAAAATAACACCATCGTTCATTGCTAAAGGTCGACTATGGCCACAGTAAATACCTCTTAAAATGACACCATCGTTCAATACTAAATGTCGACTATGGCCATAGTAAATGACTCTTAAAATGACACCCTTTTTCCAGACTAAATGTCGACTATGGCCACAGTAAATGACTCTTAAAATGACACCATCGTTCATTACTGAAAGTCGACTATGGCCACATTAAATGACTCTTAAAATGACACCATCATTTTTTACTGAAAGTTGACTATGGCCACAGTAAATGACTCTTAAAATGACACCATCGTTCATTACTGCAAGTCGACAATGACCGCAGTAAATGACTCTTAAAATAACACCATCGTTCATTACTAAAGGTCACTATGGCCACAGTTAATGACTCTTAAAATGACACCATCGTTCAATACTAAAAGTCGACTATGGCCACAGTATATGACTCTTAAAATAAGACCATTGTTCATTACTGCAAGTCGACTATTACCACAGTAAATGACTCTTAAAATAAGACCATCGTTCATTACTGCAAGTCGACTATGGCCACAGTAAATAACTCTTAAAATGAAACCACCGTTCATTACTAAAGGTCGACTATGGCCACAGTAAATGTATCTTAAAATAAGACCATCATTCATTACTGCAAGTCGACTATGGCCACAGTAAATAACTCTTAAAATGAAACCACCGTTCATTACTAAAGGTCGACTATGGCCACAGTAAATGACTCTTAAAATGACACCATCGTTCAATACTAAAAGTCGACTATGGCCACAGTAAATGACTCTTAAAATAAGACCATCGTTCATTACTGCAAGTCGACTATGGCCACAGTAAATGACTCTTAAAATGACACCATCGTTCATTACTAAAAGTCGACTATTGCCACAGTAAATGACTCTTAAAATGGAACCATCGTTCATTACTGCAAGTCAACAATGGCCACAGAAAATGACTCTTAAAATAACACCATCGTTCTTTTCTCAAAGTCGACTATGGCCACAGTAAATCACTATTAAAATGACACCATCGTTCATTACTAAAAGTCGACTATGGCCACAGTAAATGACTCTTGAAATGACACCCATCGTTTATTATTACAAGTCGACTATGGCCACAGTAAATGCCTCCTAAAATGACGCCATCGTTCATTACTGAAAGTCGACAATGGCCACAGTAAAAGACTCTTAAAATAACACCATCGTTCATAACTAAAGGTCGACTATGGCCACAGTAAATGACTCTAAAAAATGACACCATCGTTCATTACTAAAAGTCGACTATGGCCACAGTCAATGACTTAAAATGACACCCATCGTTCATTATTACAAGTCGACTATGGCCACAGTAAATGACTCTTAAAATGACGCCATCGTTCATTACTGAAAGTCGACTATGGCCACAGTAAATGACTCTTAAAATGACACCATCGTTCATTACTGGAAGTCGACTATGGCCACAGTAAATGAATCTTAAAATTACACCATCGTTCATTACTGCAAGTCGACTATGGCCACAGTAAATGGCTCTTAAAATGACACCATCGTTCATTACTGAAAGTCGACTATGGCCACAGTAAATAACCCCAATTATCTATGTTTAAGCATTAATACGAAAATGTGAATGAGATTTTGTATAAAGACAAAGGCGCTCTTATGCCATTATAAGCATTAATACAAAATTGTGAACGAGTTTTAGGCAAACCACATAGGCGCTCTTATCCGCCATATAGCCATTAATACGGAAATATGAACGAGATTTAGTCAATATACATAGGCGCTCTTTTCTCTTGATAAGCATTAATACGGAAATATGAACGACATTTTGTTAAAACAAATAGTCTCTTTTATCATCCATATAGGCAATAAATACGGAAATTAGAACGAGATTTAATGAAAAGACAAACGCGCTCTTATCCCATTATAAGCATTTATTCAAAAGACATAGTCGCTCTTATTCGCCATATAGCCATAAATACTGAAATATGAACGAGATTTAGTCAAAAGACATAGGCGCTCTTATCAACCATATAGCCATAAATATAATACAATGTAAGAGTACTATATTTTACACTTGTATGTATAATGAATATTTCTGATTCACGTATGAGTTTGAGCGCTCATTAACCTGTTTAACCTGCCCAGTAGTTAACATTGACCGTTCCAAAGCGGTGACACCGGCTTTATTGTACTCTTTTTGTATTTTGTTTCGTTTTGTGCCGTTCTGTTTTGGCAATTCATCACCTGCCATGAATAAAGGACCACGTACGTATGTATAATACAGGGTAAGATCTTTGATCCCAAAAGGTACATGGTGCTGCTAGAAAGAAGCACGGGGGCGATTCGGAACAGAAACTGACATATTCATATAATATCCAGGTATTTTATTAATCAAATATAAACATATTGTCATTAAGAAACAAATTACCTATGGAAAAACGTATGATTGCGTCACTATACACACGCACATACGTTTGCAAATGTTTTGCTAAGATTTGCAGTAGATTTACGCTTGTTGCAAGAAAGATATTTATTTTTGCATGCATTTATTATTGCATGTAGAATACGCATTTAATCCGAATGCGCCAACTCTTGTAAGTTGACAAAATGACACCTCCATTATGATGGCTTTTTACCCTTCTAAGACAGTGAAGGAATATTATTTTGGCGATGTGCGGAGGTGTTTATCAATAATTATTTATTAAATTTCATTAAACTTAATATGAATGTGTTCAATCATACTGCGGTGCACGCGTTATTAATTTATTGCCCCTTAATAGATTGAAATTCAGGAAGGTTGTACGTCCGGAGCTATTTCACAGTACCTATTTCACGAAACTTAAAACAAATATACATCATCATTCGCCGATATTGTTTCTGTGTGGTTCTCCGTCCTTCCACTTTCAATGTCCGGAGCTGTGTGACAGTAACTATTGCATGAAAGTCTATAAAACTTAAATGTCATCATACTGCAGTGGTGCACACTTAAGTTCTGTCCGGATCGATAACTCAACAGTTAACAGTAAACCGGTGTCTGTAATGCAACGATCCCACTTTTGTCCTTACACATCTTCCGACCGTACGGTGTTGTCAGCCATGTTGAACTTTTCTGCAGGATGTTAGCGTCTTTGTGTTCACCAGGCTTTACCTTTGAAATAGATTGCAACAAAATCCAATCTGGTACGACATATTGACTAGGATTCTCACACAGTTTTTGAGTACCATGAAAGTTGTGATATTCGCTACAAGAAAACTTGCTTTTTAACATGAATATACATCTACTATCCAGAAAAATTTCTTACATGAAATTTCATGAGCACCTACAATTTCATCTGTAAAATTTATGTTCCGTGTTTTACTTACGTCTATCTGCTAGGGCGCTTGATCAATATTCTTTTATGCTCGAGCCTGCATTAAAAACCCCAAAATATTTGTGAAAATGAACTAAAAACACATCAAGTTACATAACAAGTCAAACTTTTAAAGTGTCAAAGGCTACGAAGACACTTATAAGTAATTGTTTTATTTCGATGATACGATAAACTTTTACTAATCATAAATTGCCTGTGACTAGTAATTGTATTAATGGCTTGGTTATGCTAAAACACGTTACAGATATCTCTTTAAACCATTTTGTAAAACGTAAATCCGACATTTTCTATGACATTTATACGAAAAGAAAAACCTAATATGACTGCTATATTTTTTTACAAAACTGATCATTGTAGTATTAATGATATGGACAATACATACGGTGAGTTGTTGCCAGGCTATATGCTGTGAAAATACTTTTGGCCACCGTTCGTTGCAGAGCCTCTGTGGCCTCTTTATAACTACATCCAGTCGCGTGCAGTTTTATGATATGAAACAAACGATTATGAGAATATTTAACAAATTTTACATACATGTACTGTGAAATATTTTCTGTACGAATATGTAGTTTACTTTGACACCAAAGAAGAAAATAATTATTGTATGACATTCGAAACCGATATACTTTTTTCAATTAATTATATAACTTTAAATTTTTGCCTTTATTATTTATATTGTTCGGACTCGCCTTTAAAAAAAACGCGTAAAAAATAAAACGGGATTCTATGTCTATTGACAGTCTAACAGGCATGTTATATGGAGATATTGTACATTTTAAGAATTTGTTCTTCCCATTAACATTTAAAATATTTACATTTGACGAATTAAATTTACACAAACACAGCGCAAGTTTATACTTTCGTGAATAAAATGTGGTTGTGCACAAAATGAACAAAATGTTACGCACTCTTATAAATAAAATCATGTTTTGAAAACGTATATATTATTGTAAGATAATACTTGTTACAAAAAATAATCAAAGACCATACTCTTTACCTCTTGCATGATCACTGAACACGCTTCCTTGACGAGGACGGATTCTGTATACGATGAAACTAGTCTGTAATTTAATATAGAAATGGTATTGGTTTTAATTTTTATAAGTTTAAGTTTAGTTTTTAACAAATGTTGATGACAGTCTCGATCGAGCACGACCTTAGATGTATATCTTTCCACATACTTATTTTTAACCTTTACAAAATCGGTCATATGCAATATTATGTTTATTTTTCACTTTTCTAAATCCATTGTAAACGGCCCAATGATTATGTTATGGCTGACTGGAATAGTTCATGAAAAAAATCAATACTCAATAAAAAAAAATATAATACGAAATACCTTTTGTTCTTCTTGTAAGCTGATTTCAGCTTTTCGTTAGCTACGAGCTTTACCAAAGGGTGGTTCCTGTAAATGTCGTCATTATTGACAGTTTAAGTAAGCAATCAATTTCCCATGTTTTGTGAAATTTGTATGAAATCAAAGAAAGGGAAAGTTTTACATTGTGTATGGTACCGTTTGTCAGGAGAAATTGTGAATAAGCGAATAACACATATTTTTTCTTTACAATCGAACCTCGACTTTTATCGTTGATTGATTCAAAATATTTCGGCTCTTATCCTAAATATAAAGTGGTTATATAAATAAGGGAACACAGATAGCTTTCAATATAATTGGTATTTTGAATGCCAAGCGCTTATGCAATATACAGTTGCCATTGCTAGGCATTGTACTGTACGAAGTGCCTGTTCGTAATGCAACCGGATCATTGCGATACTTTGGTCTTTACGAATTTCTCATATAGAGTTTATCTATTTCGTTCGGAGCTCATAGAATTCGAAGTAGCTATTGACTTTGGGCAAGTAACAGACGCATCAAGACCAATTCCACAACACCGTCACACATAGGTTTCGGTGGCAAGAGCGAGTTCGAATACTACGCCGTTTACAAAGCTTTTCTGCTGTTAAAGTCAGTTTTTGTAAGCATTAACGCACATTTTGAATAAGCTTAGTATATCAGTGCATTGAATTTAATTGCAGAAAAGCTACCTTATTTATGACAATTACAACTTACCCGTTTTCTGAAAAGGTATCTTGGATGTTTTTCTCCACGACAGTCAGTGCCTGAATTACATGAGGAAAAAACTGATAAAAAAGAACCAAATGATTATAGCATGTACACTGTTTCAAGAGTATGACAATATGTTAATGAAATTGTGCATTAATATTTGAATATGATAATCAATAGGCATGCAACGGAGAGTAATGTATGAATTAATACCTCTAACGTGAAAACGCAAAATCCATATCCATGGAACTTTTTGGTGCCGCGTCTACGTTTGTAATAAATTTGCAATGGTTAAGCAACCACAAAACGTCACTGAAATATATATAAAAAAAGATCGGAATGAAATGGCGATAGAACTTCGACCAAATTCCTATGAACTTATGTGATCCAATGAAGAGTAAAATATATATGACTTTCTTTTACATTATTGTAACCACTAGAACATGTAGAAATCCTATGAAACCATTGCTCACCTGTCTTCCACCGTCGATGTGACAATGGAAAATCACGTTTTGTATGCCACAGGGACCTAGATAGCATTTAATGTTGCCATAGTCGACTTGCAGTAATGAACAGTGATGACATTTTAAGAGTCATTTACTGTGGCCATAGTCGACTTGCAGTAATGAACAGTGGTGACATTTTAAGAGTCATTTACTGTGGCCATAGTCGACTTCCAGTAATAAAAAAGGGTGTCATTTTAAGTCATTTACTGTGGCCATAGTCGACTTGCAGTAATGAACGATGGTGTCATTTTAAGAGTCATTTACTGTGGCCATAGTCGACTTGCAGTAATGAACAGAGGTGACATTTTAAGAGTCATTTACTGTGGCCATAGTCGACTTGCAGTAATGTACGATGGTGTCATTTTAAGAGTCATTTACTGTGGCCATAGTCGACTTGCAGTAATGAACAGTGGTGACATTTTAAAAGGCATTTACTGTGGCCATAGTCGACTTTCAGAAATGAACAATGGTGTCTTTTTAAGAGTCATTTACAGTAGCCATAGTCGACTTTTAGTAATGACCGACGGTGTTATTTTAAGAGTCATTTACTGTGGCCATAGTCGACTTTCAGTAATGAACGATGGTGTTATTTTAAGAGTCATTTACTGTGGCCATAGTTGACTTTTATTAATGAACGATGGTGTTATTTTAAGAGTCATTTACTGTGGCCATAGTCGACTTTTAGTAATGAACAATGGTGTCATTTTAAGAGTCATTTACTGTGGCCATTGTCGACTTGTAGTAATGAACGATGGTGTCATTTTAAGGGTCATTTACTGTCGCCATAGTCGACTTGTAGCAATGAACGATGGTGTCATTTTAAGAGTCATTTACTGTAGCCATAGTCGAATTGCAGTAATGAACGATGGTGTCATTTTAAGAGTCATTTACTGTGGCCATAGTCGACTTTTAGTAATGAACGATGGTGTCATTTTAAGAGTCTTTTACTGCGGCCATAGTTGACTAGCAGTAATGAACGATGGTGTCATTTGAAGAATCATTTACTGTGGCCATAGTCGACTTGCAGTAATGAACAGTGGTAACATTTTAAGAGTCATTTACTGTGGCCATAGTCGACTTGCAGTAATGTACAATGGTGTCATTTTAAGAGTCATTTACTGTGGCCATAGTCGACTTGCAGTAATGTACAATGGTGTCATTTTAAGAGTCATTTACTGTGGCCATAGTCGAATTGCAGTAATGAACGATGGTGTTATTTAATGAGTCATTTACTGTGGCCATAGTCGACTTTTAGTAATGAACGATGGTGTCATTTTAAGAGTCTTTTACTGTGGCCATAGTCGACTTGCAGTAATGAACAGTGGTGACATTTTAAGAATCATTTACTGTGGCCATAGTCGACTTGCAGTAATAAACAGTGGTGACATTTTAAGAGTCATTTACTGTGGCCATCGTCGACGTTTAGTAATGAACGATGGTGTTATTTTAAGAGTCATTTACTGTGGCCATAGTCGAATTGCAGTAATGAACAGTGGTGACATTTTAAGAGTCATGTACTGTGGCCATAGTCGACTTCCAGTAATGAACGGTGGTGTCATTTTAAGAGTCATTAACTGTGGCCATAGTCGAATTGCAGTAATGAACGATGGTGTAGTTTTAAGAGTAATTTACTGTGGCCTTAGTCGACTTTCAGTAATGAACGATTGTGTCATTTTAAGAGTTATTTACTGTGGCCATAGTCGACTTTTAGTAATGAACGATGGTGTCATTTTAAAAGGCATTTACTGTGGCCATAGTCGACTTGCAGTGATGAACAGTGGTGACATTTTGAGAGTCATCTACTGTAGCCATAGTCGACTTTCAGAAATGAACGATAGTGTTATTTTAAGAGTCATTTACTGTGGCCATAGTCGACTTTCAGTAATGTACGATGGTGTCATTTTAAGAGGCATTTACTGTGGCCATAGTCAAATAGCAGTAATGAACGATGGTGTCATTTAAAGAGTCATTTACTGTGGCCATAGTCGACTTGCAGTAATGAACAGTGGTGACATTTTAAGAGTCATTTACTGTGGCCATAGTCGACTTGCAGTAAATTACGATGGTGTCATTTTAAGAGTCATTTACTGTAGCCATAGTCGAAATGCAGTAATGAACGATGGTGTCATTTTAAGAGTCATTTACTGTGGTCATAGTCGACTTTCAGTAACAAACGATGGTGTCATTTTAAGAGTCATTTACTGTGGCAATAGTCGAATTGCAGTAATGAACAGTGGTGACATTTTAAGAGTCATTTACTGTGGCCATAGTCGACTTCCAGTAATGAACGGTGGTGTCATTTTAAGAGTCATTTACTGTGGCCATAGTCGACTTGCCGTTATGAACGATGGTCCCATTTTGAGAGTCATTTACTGTGGCCATAGTCGAATTTCAGTAACGAACGATGGTGTTATTTTAAGAGTCATTTACTGTGGCCATAGTTGACTGGAAGTAATGAACGATGGTGTCATTTTAAGAGTCATTTACTGTGGCCATAGTCGACTTTTAGTAATGAACGATGGTGTCATTTTAAGAGTCCTTTACTGTGGCCATAGTCGACTTGCAGTAATGAACGATGGTGTCATTTAAAGAGTCATTTACTGTGGCCATAGTCGACTTGCAGTAATGTACGATGGTGTCATTTTAAGAGGCATTTACTGTGGCCATAGTCGACTAGCAGTAATGAACGATGGTGTCATTTAAAGAGTCATTTCCTGTGGCCATAGTAGACTTTTATTAATGAACGATGGTGTTATTTTAAGAGTCATTTACTGTGGCCATAGTCGAATTGCAGTAATGAACGATGGTGTCATTTTAAGAGTCATTTACTGTGGCCATAGTCGACTTTAAGTAATGAACGATGGTGTCATTTTAAGAGTCTTTTACTGCGGCCATAGTTGACTAGTAGTAATGAACGATGGTGTCATTTTAAGAGACATTTACTGTGGCCATAGTCGACTTGCAGTAATGAACAGTGGTGACATTTTAAGAGTCATTTACTGTGGCCATATTCGACTTGCAGTAATGTACGATGGTGTCATTTTAAGAGTCATTTACTTTGGCCATATTCGACATGCAGTAATGAACAGTGCTGACATTTTAAGAGTAATTTACTGTGGCCATAGTCGACTTTCAGTGATGAACGATGGTTTCGTTTTAAGAGTCATTTACTGTGGCCATAGTCGACTTTTAGAAATGAACGATGGTGTTATTTTAAGAGTCATTTACTGTGGCCATAGTCGACTTGCAGTAATGAACAATGGTGTCATTTAAAGAGTCATTTACTGTGGCCATAGTCGACTTGCAGTAATGTACGATGGTGTCATTTTAAGAGGCATTTACTGTGGCCATAGTCGACTAGCAGTAATGAACGATGGTGTCATTTTAAGAGTCATTTACTGTGGCCATAGTCGACTTGAAGTTATGAAAACTGGTGTCTTTTTAAGAGTCATTTACCGTGGCCTTAGTCGACTTGCAGTAATGAACGATGGGGACATTTTAAGAGCCATTAGCTGTGGCTATAGTCGACTTTCAGTAATGAACGATGGTGTCATTTTAAGAGTGATTAACTGTGGCCATAGTCTACTTGCAGTAATGAACAATTGTGTCATTTTAAGAGTCATTTGCTGTGGTCATAGTCGACTTTCATTAATGAACAGTGGTGACATTTTTAGAGTAATTTACTGTAGCTATATTTGACTTGCAGTAACGAAAAATTGTTTCATTTTCAGAGTCATTCACTGTGGCCATAGTCGACTTGAAGAAATGAGCAATGTTGTCATTTAAATAGTTATTTACTGTGGCCTTAGTCGACTTGCAGTAGCGCTCATCACATGCACGCGCACTATCATGTTGCCTGATTATATATTTATTATCGATGTACATTAAACTTATAAACCATACGTGTAGTTTATTTATTTATTAAGTACACCATACACATCCATATTTGACCATTGCAGATAGAAGACTAGTACCAGTACATATAATTTCATTCGTATTTAAGAATGAAATTTATGTTATTACTATTTACTTTTTATCTTTTAGTCCTCGGACGTCTTTCTAAAACTAAATGTTTTATAACCGGTCTTTCTCTTCCATAATCGGTATTTCTCGTGTATGGCCATACATCTATTTTCCATAGCCGAAACAGCCAATCGAAACAGGGGACGAAACAGCCAATGGAATCAGGAAAATGGAAAAGAGTGTTTCCCAACAATAACAGTAGAAGACAATTTTAGTTGCGAAACGTTGAAAAATTGAGTACATGTGTCACGGTTGTTGAGTGAAATAGTGTTATTTTCAACTGTGTATGAAGCATGTGAACTGGTAGTTGAATAACCGAATTGTTGGTGGAAATGGAATTTAGAAATATATCTAATAATTCATCATCGTGTAGAATAATCATCACATTAATTCTACGCTAAACTAGCACTTTCTATGATATGTCTGTCTTTGTGTAAGTGTAGTAATGTACAGCCGTGAAAACAGGTTCCACATAATTTTGGTATGACTCTGGTATCATGGCTGACTGTTGCACTCGGAATAGTTGGAATTAAATGAAAATAAAACATTCCATATCTCATAAAAAAGGGCATATTAGCCAAAAGTTTCTTTGTCCTAGCACGACATACTTGTTTATGAAGCCAAACTAAGAAAGGTGTTTAAACAGAACATGCCTATTTTTGGCTCTTCTCAGAAGTAAGGAATATTGTTTATCAGAATAACACATTTTTTCTCTTGATTTGAGGAAACACAAATTCAAAACATGCAATATGAAGATGTCCTCGTTATAAAAGTAAGATACGTTAAACAAAAATAGATCGTTGTAAAGTATGTTAAATACATAGATAAGAACTAAATATTACACTAAATGAGGGCTATACATGTTATATCGTTTAAGAAAACAATCACATTTCTTACCATCAACACGTTTTTTTTTTAAGTTTTGCCTAAAATCCGATTTTTTAAAAATATACACAGAACTCGTCAGATACGTTAACTTGTTTGTATGTTTCTTGTAACTTAGACTTGATATGCAAGGCACAAATACACGAAATTCATATCATGGTATCATCCTTTTCGAAGGAAAACATTAAAACTACACAAAAAGTGTTTACTACTTCTCTCTGGGTAGCTTTTTAGCAAATGTACATCAAATACGTTAATGTCAAATACGTTAAATCGATTAATTACAATACATTTTCCAACCCGTTTGGTGCCTCTGAAATTAAGATTTCGTCACACTATGACGTAATTGTGTTTCGTCACTGTTCTACAAAGCATCTAACGTTAGAGCCACGTCGTCGCTCGAATCGTATGTTTACTGCGCGTGCATACGGCGGAAAATATTAAGTGTGGATGGTGTTTGATATAAGCAGAGGTAAGTTGTGATTTATGCTTCGATTTACTTTGATAACCACCTTTTGGTAGAAAAGTATGCAACGCAAAAGCAATTTACATGCGGCAATAGAAATATAAACCCAAATATAAACGATTCGATGTATTTAACGTATCTGATGAACAACTTTAACGTATCTGATTTTAATAAATATGTTTTAATCGAGTTTTCACAATTTCCTCAATGGTTTTTACCAAATGGGTTACATATTGCTAGCATTAACCACCATTATATGAAGCATTGTCAAATATATACGAAACAATAACCTTCTCGCTTTTCAATATAACGTATCTGATGTCATTTTCGTTCTTTCAGAAAGATGGTCAAAACAGCAGCAGAATACCAGAAAGCGTACAGAGAACGCAAAAAGGCAAGAGATGAAACCTTTTTAGAGAAGGAAAGAGCCAGAGCAAAAGGATATAGAAAGCCGATACTCGCCAAAACAAAGAAAGACCAAGCCTTGATAAGAGAAAGAAATAAACAGTATAGCCAGAAGTACCGTGATAGACAAAGACCTTAAAGCAAACCCAAGATAGAAGTACCACAATAACGACTGAGGCTGAAGAGAAATCCGAAGAGGACGAGCACTCCAATGTTGTTTCAAGTACATCCAGTGAACCTGTTGCAAGAGCAAAGCGAGGCCAATCAACACTTTTGGTTAAACTATCATTTCCTCAGAAACGAAGAAACACACGGAAATCAGATGCACTCAAAAGAGCTCACAGCAAAATCCAAAGGCTCAATGGACAGATATCTTCGCTTACAAGAAACAAAAACAAGTGGGCGAAACGATGCCAGAGGATTTCTAAAAAGATTATACTCTCGGCTGAAGCTGACGGCATCACCACAGCTGCCAACAATGAACAATCATTGACACCAAAAAGCAAGACAATAGTAGAATTGAGACGAGATGGAGTAAGTCCGAGAAAGCTACCGAAATCTGTTGTAAAGAAGCTAGTGCTGTCCAATGCAATATTCAATTGGGCAAAGGGAAGTTCTGTTAACATCAAGTACCGTTTCTACACCACCGATGACGTTGACACAACTGCTGCTGAAATCCAGAAAACGAATCCTCTTCCAATGCAAGGTACAATGAAAGCACACGCTGTGTTTCCTAAAGACGGTGGCTTGTTCTCAAGAGAGGTATCCTGCTATTAAAAATCTTGTATCATTGGTGACACTCTATGCAATGGCTGGATATGGCATGGTATGGCAAGGAAGGTAGCCGAATTTATAGATGATGTTAATCATGAAATGGAACCCACCCCTGCAGCTATACCAATGGCTGTACCTGCAGAACTAGACGTGGTCCCCAAGAAAGGTGACTTTGTGGCTGCCGTCTATGAAGGGGTCTGGTACGTTGGAAAAGTTCTTAAGGTTGACGAATCGGATGGCGATGCTAAAATTTCCTTTATGAAAAAAGCTCGTGTAAGCACATCCGTTGAAAAATTCAAATGGCCGCAGCCTCCAGATAAGATATGGGTCAAATTCAACCAGATTCTTTGTAACGTCAATGAACCAGAGCCTGTTGGAAAGTCCGGAAGAGAATTCAAATTAGGAGAAGACGATCACGAACTAATTTGCCAGATATTTCAGATGAAATAACTTAACGGCATCAGATACGTTAAAAGTGTCGCGTTGTTAAAATCCATGTTCCACGTTTATATATCCGTTCAAAGTTAATTAAGTGTATACTTTATCGAAAGTATACCGTTTCTTTAGGCAAATGTTGCATTTATAAACGATTACCATTTTCAATAAAAATTTCAGTTTCATACATCAGATACGTTAAATGATAAACACTGTCTCGTATAATAATACCTTTGTTCAAGCATGCACAAACACTTATTTGCGAAAACGTGAAAACACTGAACTATTCTACAAAAGTTTTCACAAACAAATGTATGAACCAATAACAGTGTTAACCTTAAAAACAAAGTGTGTTTAGTTGACAAAAAAAATACGGCATGTATATTGTTATGTAAGAATGGCGCATTTGTTATTGTTCACCCTTAATTTGTTTTACACTTTGTTTATTTCTTTGGGGAAGGTTCACGTGTAGGAAATACGTCCATCGCAAGGTTCTTATACCACGAAAACGACTGCTTACTGCTTTTCACAACAGGCAGTCGTATTTAACGTTTCTGACGTATACATTTTAAGTGATACTACAGCATGTCGGTTTTTGGAAAAATCGAGATGGGTTTGGGTCCCCTGGTGTTTGAATCTTGACACCAATACTTCATGCTATTCAAAAATGACAAACACATGCATAAAATCATTTTTTGATTTTTCATCATTTGTGACCACCTAATTAGTGCATTTATCGTAGAATCAATGGGCAGCATCATTTCTGTGGAACATTGCACTATTAAAAAAAAGTGTTTCATAGATATGGTGCTTTTGACATAGTTCACTAACCATCAAGACTGAAATGATTCATGCACACAGGTAAAGTAAATAATTGAATTTGTGCAGAATGTTTTTTTTTTACAAATTATTATTTAATTTGACTAGTTCTGGCTACCATAACTTTAAATGTCGCTTTTTATGATTTTTGACTGGCGCGACTTTACAGGTCTGTCAATACTATATAAACTGTACGCTGAAGTTTCTTTAGCTATAATTTGACCAATTTATTTTAGATTGATTGCACTGAAACTCAAAGTCTAAAGCTTAGTAAGACACTTAAGCCAGTTTTCTGAGAAGAAACAATACTTGTTCAGAGTATAGCAGGCTCATGCGGCCTCTGCCCTGGTTTATTTATTTGGCCTCGGCCTTTAACCTGGGTCGCTTTGATTTCAGGTGTTTAGCCCCCATATCAACAAGGCTCTCGACCCTATATGTAGTTATTTATATTGTTTAAAGATTTTGAGAACCCTCACTCGGTGCCAGTGGGGATAAAACAGGGACCTTGTTATAGCTAGATGAATGCATCAAATATGCCAGCAACACTTTATAATCAATAACTTTATAATTGATGATTCTGTTCTTTTAACTGCATTACTAATTTACAAAAACAATGTGAAACACATTTTTATGCCCCCAAAGGAGGGCATATAGTGATCGCACTGTCCGTCTGTCTATCCGTCACACTTTGCATTTAGGTTTCAAAAAAATGCTCATAACTTCTATGTAGCTTCAGATGTAACATTCATATTTGGTATGCATGTGTATATGGACAAGGCCTTCCCATACACACACAAATTTTGACCCCTTTGACCTTGAACTTAGGGTCGGCTTTTAGGTTTTGAAAAATGCTCATAACTTCTATTAAAGCGTTTATCGGGGGCGTATGTCATCCTACGGAGACAGCTCTTGTTTTTGCTACTGTCCTCTGCACAAACCATGATATATCTGCATATATGCATCCAACCAAATCAGTAAAACTATTTGTCACTTAATTACAGTAAACTTATTGCATGTTAACTTTTCAACAATATATATATACATGTATATATAATTATATATAACAGATCTTGAAAAACACTCGCATCAAACTTCAAATTGTTTTAGTAAATTATAGGCTTTAATTGGTATTGTGACATTGACACCACTCATGCATGCGACTATACAACTATGGAGCACATTATTTATGAGAAATTCCAATACATCAACATATCGTCTTAGATTTAAGGCAGATAATCTAGTGCTTTTTTGCTGCCATTTTTACTATTACACATTTTTTCATTTTATGATATGATGCATTGATCTTGTTTCTAAATTAACCAAGCAATCATGTTAAACTTTTGAAGAAAGATGTTGTCTGATAAATATAGGAAATATAATCACTACAAAGTGAACAAAATTCAGTTGCATACTGTGACCAACAAAGATTCGCCAAAGAGCAATTCAGATCATTATTTAAATTAAATACAAGTAATATGAAAGTCTGCCTATTAGATCCCAGTTAAGACTTATTTGTCAAATCTGCACATTAATTTTCTCTTAGCCATGTAGAATTGGGGACTAAATACCATCAAGTCATGTAAAAAGGAGCAGGGTATAGCACGCTGCTATTGATCTCTTGAGCGTTCACATGAATTTTACGGGTAATTTTCATACAACAAATGATATTTTGTAGTGTAATGATAAAGCATTATGAGCACAAATTATATCTCTTACTAGTGGTGCAAAAATCATTTAAGTGTCACATTTCAAAAGAAAATTTATATAAGAAGGTATTATCAATTGTTAAAACGTTATAAAAGGTTATTTCAATTCACTAAAGCATTTAATTACAAGAACAAGTGCATTTTATGTCCATTACAATACATGTAACAGTATTGGCATTGTATTTATCTGCATTTGATGTGCATTTAATACACTTAAAAATGCAGACAAGACACACTTCTAACAGAAACAAATGTATTTTTTTCTGCATTTTTCCAGCATTAATACTCTTCAAGTGTATTTTTTATCATCCCAAATACACTTTACCAGGAAAAAGGTATGTTAAAATGCATTTTTAGTTTGTTTTAAGTATATTTTCAAATGCATTAAGACACTCTTTTATTTTGCAAAAAATGTTGAACAAAAACTTGAAAATATTTAATATACTAAAGTGTAGTAATAATTAAAGTTTTGTATGAGTATCAAAAACAGTGTCAAATTCATACCAGTGCCTATTTAGTAGCAGTAAGCCTTATATGGTCTACTTGTGGTAGAAATAATGCATTTTGTATAATACAACATACATAAATTAAAAAATATAGCTGCCCATACAGTTCAATACAATGTTCAATTAACTACACTATGCAAAGTTGAAATATGACATCAAGCTTGGAATAATCTTTTCAATAATGAATAATATGCTGTTTTAATTTATAAGTGAAATAGACACTTGCATATAAAAACTGATTTTAAATCAAAACTAAATGTTTAATTTGATTTTTAGCTCCACTGGCCAAAGGTCCTGTGTCCATCGTGCATCCATGCATACACTTTTCCTTTAAACATCTTCTCCTAAACTACTGGTCCAATTCTGATGAAATTTCTTAGGAATGTTCCTGGGGTGTACCTCTTTCAAATTTGTTCAAATTATGCCCCTGGGGTCAAATTTGACTCTGCCCTGGGGGTCACAAAATTGAAAATTTGCTTAAATACAATGTAAGGCCTATTTTGTGAAAACTTTCAAAATCTCCCGTCCATAACCATTGGGCCTAGGGCTATCAAATTTGGTATGTAAAGACATCTAATAGTCCTCTACCAAATTTGTTCAAATTATACCCCTGGGGTCAAATTTGACCCTGCCCAGGGGGTCACAAAATTGAACATATGCATATATAGGGTATATTTTGTGAAAACTTTACAAATCTTCTCATCCATTACCATTGGCCTAGGGCTACCAAATTTGGTATGTAGTGGCATCTTATAGTCCTCTACCAAGTTTGTTCAAATTATGCCCCTGGGGTCAAGTTTGACCCTGCCCCGAGGGTCACAAAATTGAACATATGCTTATATAAGGCCTATTTTGTGAAAACTTCAAAAAATTTCTTGTCAATAACAATCCGGCCCAGGGCTATCAAATTTGGTATATAGTGACATCTAATAGTCCTCTACCAAATTTGTTCAAATTTAATCCCTAGGGTCAAATTTGACCCATTCCCCGGGGGTCACAAAATTGAACATATGCTTATATAATGCCTATTTTGTGATAACTTAAAAAAAAATCTTGTCCATAACCATTAAGCCTAGGGCTACACAATTTGGTATGTAGTGACATTGTATAGTCCTCTACTTAGTTTGTTCAAATTATGCCCCAGGGGTCAAATTTGACCCTGCCCCGGTGGCCACAAAATCAATTTTATGCTTATATAGTGCCTTTTTTGTGAAAATTTTAAAACTCTTCTTGTCCTTAACCATAAGGCATAGGGCTACCAAATTTGGTATGTAGTGACATGTTATAGTTCTCTACCAAGTTTGTTCAAATTATGCCCCTTGGGTCAAATTTGACCCTGCCCGGGGTCACAAAACTGAACATACGCTTATATGGGGCCTATTTTGTGAAAACTTTAAAAATCTTGTTGTCCATAACCATTGGGCCTAGGGCTACCAAATTTGGTATGTAGTGACATCTAATAAACCTCTACCAAATTTGTTCAAATAATGCCTCTGGGGTCAACTTTGACCCTGCCCCGGGGGGTCACAAAATTGAATAAACGCTTTTAAAGCGCCTATTTTGTGAAATCTTTAAAAATCTTCTTGTCGAAAACCATTTGGACTATGGCTACCAAATTTGGTATACAGTAACATCTTATAGTCCTCTACCAAGTTTGTTCAAATTATGCCCTTTGGGTCAAATTTGATCCTGACCCGCATGTCACAAAATTGAACATTATATACGCTTATATCTTGCTTATTTTGTGAAAACTTTTAAAATATTCTTGTCCTTAACTCTAGGACCTAGGGCTACCACATTTTGTATGTAGTGAGATATAGTAGTCCTCTACAAAGTTTTCTCAAATTATGCCCCTGGGGTTAAATTTGACCCAGCCCAGAAGGTCACAAAAGTGTACATGTGCTTAAATAGGGCCTATACATGTATTTAAGTATTTGCACATGCAGAGAAATTTGTTTCAGCCTTTTTTTCAGCAGTGGAGTGATACAGGGCCATCATGGCCCTCTTGTTTAAATACTCAAAAAATGAAACCGTGTTCATGCTTGCATGAACACAGTTTATAAATGCTGTCAGAATTATAAAATATGCAATTACTATAAATACAAATGCCAGGGAAAAGTGCTTTTTGTACTAAAAAATTCGAATGAATATTACAATAATACATTCTGAATACTTTAGTATGTAATTAACAGTTTTTGTCTGAGAAAATCACTAAATTTTATATATTTATTCAAATTCACATAAATCATATTTCAAAAACACATCATTACTTCAAATCCTTTCACACAATACTGTAAAAAATGCACAGTTTCTGATTGTTATTGATTCTTTATTAATTTATACATGTACCATTTTTTAATCTTGATGCATCCTCAATTGTATAATGCACATCTTAATATGTTTTAACAATTATAATATAAAGATTAAGGCTGACTCAGTAAAATAATAATCCATGATTTCTGCAGTACTTGCAGACAAAATAGGAATACTGCTGTGATATTATCTATCTATCTAATGGGATATGAATTTGGCTTCAATAGAAAAAAATCAAAGCATACACATGTATAAAATGTGTATGTGTATATTAGTTAAACTTAAATTGATTGACCATCGATAAAAAGATATTATAATATATGTATGTATATATATATCCTTGTAAAACTAAAAATTAAATATGTATGTTTCTATTACATCATTTAGGACTTTTATTTTCAGACAAAGTAGAGTGAAGCTTAAACACAGTATCCAATTGTAACAGTCAATTTTGGGAAAATCAACCTTATAATTATTTTCTGTGTTGGCCAATGTCATAATTGGTATAAAATGTATATTGAACTGGAAGTTTTCTTTATTTTAAATGATAACATTTGCTTGGTCAGCCATAATTGTCACAATCAAGTGGTCTTTTTACACTGTAGTTTTCTCACTGACTATGGGTTTGTTCTGAGAATGAGCCACACAAAGTATTGTTGGGGAGATGAGTTGTCAATTTTATGTTTATCAGTCTTTCATAATCCAGTATACCTGTAAAAAGGGAATTTGTAACTAATAATCACACAATATACACAATTAAAATTGTATGCATTTAGATTTATTTAGTACAGCACATTAATCATTTTCCAAAAATATGTAGCAACATTACATTATATAATGCTGCAATACTAAAGTAATTTACTAATTAAAGGTCGCTGATGTGTAATGGATGTGGTGTCCACCTAATGATCTGGAGGTCACTGGTTTGATCCCCAGTGTGGGAGCATTCTTAAGAAATCTCCAAGAGACACCCAAGTACTGGTTCTAGGCCCAGGAAACGAACTCAAGAGCATTTCACATACATGTACGTAGTTAGTACTTTAAATTTAATCAAACTAAAAATGGGTTAAAACTAACAACTGAAACCCTTATTAATACATTTTATTTTGAATCAAGCAAATGTGCAAATTCATTAAAAATAATGAGTTAACTATAAAAATTCTACTTTAAAGTAATCATGGTAATTTAGATCATTTTCAGAATATTTAATGATGATACAATTATATATTCCCTAAATGATAAAAATAAAACATGTAATGTTAATTTATGAAAAAAACGTTGTAATTTTATCAATATCATGGTAATTACAACTAGATACAGGCAATTAGATCAGAAACGTGCATTAATTATATTAACCCAGGACATTGCAAACAGCGTAAACCCAGATGAGACGCCGCATGATGCGGCGTCTCATCTGGGTCTGCGCTGTTTGCTTAAAGAAATTTCTGTAAGAAATATTCTAAATATAGAAATAAATATACCAGACACCCCTACTTTTGGAAATAAATTGATCCAATTTAAAAGGATGGGAGAGTCCACTGGGCATAAATGGGACAACCCAGACATTAACGTTCTATACATGACCTGTCATAAAAGGTATTTTTTAGCCAGTACTACATTCGGCAATGATAGTCTGTATTGCATACATATTCCAACGTCTATTATCGATTCGCTTCCTCAAACTGAACAAATATTTAATGTTTACATCGCGAAACGTAATGCATTCAGTTTCACTTTCGGTTTGGTTGGTTTTGTAAACACCGTAATTTCATCTTAAAAATTGGATGATAGGGTGATTAAATAATACTGGAAAAGTAAATCACTTGGATAATAGGTCAAAATGCAACACAAATGAACGTTAATAGTGCTCTTAATATCAAAGTTTCGGTAAAAAGTTTGGCGCTAGTTCAACGCGCATGTATACAGCCTCATAACAATAGACTGACAACCTTTTGGGTAGTAAAGTAGTAATACAAGGCAATATGGCGACCGTTAGCCACGAGGCCTATCTTACGGAGGAATCCGAGATAGCCGATGTATCACGATTGTGTCTTGTTGGTAACTATATACTTTATTGTGTGACGCAAAGGCTATTAATAGAAAGTACGTTAAGCATTTTACATTACTTCAGCTCGAAGTTTATCGAGTAGCTTCACTGCCGGTAAGTTAATTGCTTTTAAGAAAACTTTTGCAATCTTGTTAATGTTTACTTAAACAGTTTGTTATGAAGTTTGTTTCTATGACAAAATAATGTAAATGTATATCATGAAAATATTTGCTCTTACACAAACATATTTGTTTTGTTTTTGTTTAAAAGAGAGTTTGAAAACAAAACTGCAAAACCAATTCAGAAGTACGTGCTTTGAAAGGGGACTTTTCACGTTTTGGTAAATTGACAAAATTACAAAAAAATCAAATTCGCAAATTTTTAATGTAGTTATAATATTTTTGAGCAAACAGTGATACTTAACATTTACCAGTTGGACGCAAGGGAGAGGGGCTGACCAGCTTTTACGAAAGCGGCCATGACTTTTTATTCGAGTTAAGCGAATACCTCTGTGTATAAGATGGGATAAATCTGCTCACAATAGCAGACGACATTGAAGTGTACAGGATGAATACATGTGCACATCCAGGACACTGTATACTATTTCTAGAAAGACCAGCGCACAGAAGATTGACAATCATCCACAATGCTCTATGTGGTAATGGCAGGGGAGACATTATATTAAGTAGTGGTTTATTTGTAGACGAATGGAAAGCACTTGACCGTAGATATCCACAATATACTTGCAGTGAAAAGATAGTGCACTATGAACGCGCGGGACCGTCGCTTCCGATGTCAGTTGGAGGTGTAAGTTATGCGGACAGGATATTGTCACTACCTTGTCACTGTCCCAGCATCCTTCAGAGATGGGCTGCCAGACATCGTCATTGGCCGTCACCAGACATTGTCCAGAAAGTCGTATCATTAGGAGCTTATCTAACCCCGGTGGGATCTAAGGGAAGTGAACAGACGCACATGGAATGGAGGATTTGTTTCAACACTGGCGAGACAGAACTAGTGAACAACCTTAATGACACGCAAGCGAAAGTGTATGTGTTGCTTAAAATGATCCTCAAAAATGTTCTAAGGCCTTGTAAGAAAGAAATAACATCTTATGTGATGAAAAATATTGTATTATGGCAAGCTGAGAGTAACCCACAGAACGAGTTTCGTGAGCGGAGTTTGTTTCACTGGCTTCATGACGGACTGAGAGGACTTAGAACTGCTATTCTGACTCAAAAACTGTCATACTACATGATTCCGGAAAGAAATTTAATGGCAGCAACTGGTTTGCACGACACGCAGCGAAATAAATGGGTAGCAGATATCACGGACATGATGGCGGATGGTCCAAGGGTAATTCTGAGATTGCAAAAGATACGAAAGGCCGTCATAGCGTCACCAGAGCCAATGTTGTGGTTTAGCAAGAGAAGGATGGAGCTGGAAATTCTGTCCATGCAGTCCATGCAGTTTAGACTTAGAGACATAATTTGTAGAAATAAGAACGGAGTGGTGGAGTCAGATACTATTCTGTCTGATATAAACAGACGAACGTGGGAGATTGGTATCGATGTGGTCCTACGGGCGATCAGCGAGGGCGGTGATGTTGACAATACGATTCAATATTACCAAGGATTATTAATGGCATAAGGAATTAACGTGCGAGAAAAGAATGGAACTGGAGAAGAATATCCCAGACATGCAATGTAGAGATAAGAATGGAGTGGTCGTTTACTCAAATATCATTAACCACTTGTAATTTCGGTATTTTATCTATATATGGATACAAATTCTAAAATACATAGCTTCTTCCTTTGACATTTAACCCAGGGAAAAAAATAGATTAAAAAAACAAAACAAACAAAAGCATACATGAACTACATTTGTATATGCTCTTCTGCTGCCACAATATTTGCACAATGTCTAATGTAACATGTGAAACATATTAAGGATCATTTTTCTATGTTCAGTTTCTATTGTTAATCAAACTCATCACCCAATCCTGTGTAGTTTACAGCAAGCAATCAAGCCCGGATATCGACGCTTTTTTTGTGCCAACATTTAACACATACTCAAGTAAAACATAAGAACAACTTAACACAAAATATCCTTTAATTATTTATTATTCTGTCGAACTATCGATATTCCAAATATATGCCTATTCCATCGATATTTGCTCCGTAAAATAAATAACGACTGTTTCTACTTCTTCTCGATAATTGGAATCGGGAGGCAAGCACGAATCGGATGGGATTTTGTAAAGCCACCAACTGCTCGTTAAGCTTCTTGTATGGTTCACAGGTTTCAGTCAGTTATTTTCCCTCAGCGGTTGGTGGACCATGCATTGCTTGATGATGTGGTCAGCCTTTCGTCGGCTTCCTCACATGGGCACTTTAGAGACGAGATGGAATCTCTTGTGCAGGTGATAGTAAAGTATAGTGTGCCCTGTTTGCAGTCTGCTTTTATACTGGAGCGGAGTTTTGTACTGGGTCAGTTGGGAAGGGGACAACGACAACGAGCGATGCATGGTTAGGGGAGGTAACCATGGGTTTGAGTTAGGGGTCGGGTAAGGGTTAATGTTAGGGTTTAGGCTAACCCTAACCCAAACCCGACCCCTAACCCTTACCATAACCCTTACCCTTACCCTCTTCCCCCATGCGCATTACAATACCATGCCTCTCTCGTTGTCGTTGTCCGCTTCCCGGGTCAGTTTGCCAGACTGAACTTTTGGATAATTTAAAAAGGCAGACTGGGGAATTATCATTGCCGATTGTTGCGCACACGTTGGTGATACTAGTCGAGATCGTGTCCAACGCCAAATGCATTCTGCAAGTACAGAAATTCTTGTTCAAGTGCAACATTATCCGCACCGAAACACATCCTCAAACGATAATTGAGCGTTGACTTCAGAACCGGAAGTCGACGTCTTGCGCCGAAGAGCCGATCCGAAGGTGATCTGCGAAGGCCAGATTTGAAAAGAAATTTTAAGAAATCTTTGTATAACAATCATACAGATTCGCTGAACATTTGTTAAAACAATTACAGCAGATTACAATGACAGCGTATGCTAGTCAAGACTGGAAGCGTCGGCTATACCTGGCCCAGTCTACTTTGTGAAAGGATATCCGAGTTTCTGGAAACCAAAGACGTCAGAGCTATTAAATGACATTGAGTGTCACAACTTTTGCAACCTCACGAAACGGTTTCCGGTTTCGGAGAAGACGATTCAATGTATGAGTTTATTTGAAAGTTTCAACAACATAATAACAAGATATTTAATTTTAATGGACGAGTACCGGTAACCAGAAATCGAACATTGAACGCTTTGATCGAGATGGATGTGTCTATGGTTTACCAGCCTCCTTTTAAATTTCGACAAGGGATATTTAAAGATGATAGTGTTATTTATATATTTATATTGTCACTCCTTGTTTGTAAAACAATGTTTTGTTGTTATTTCTGAATTAAAATATGCAATACAAAAAGTAAGAAGAAGCAAGCGGCAATACCCTAGATGGCTACCACAATTCATCGCATTTAGCTAGACGAGAATGTAAAAGAAAATAACTTCATCTTTTAAGACAATAAATAGTATTACAATATACTACAATACTATGACATTGCAAAGCCGGATAGCTAAGGTCGTGGAGCACAAGACTACGTCTCATCGCCGATTTAATTGAAATATGAAAGGAAGCGATGAAATGATTTCAAAGGCCATTCACCCCTGATTCCATGACCTATGGAAGGGCAGTTGTCCGTTACTGGCACATAGTATGTAAACCAGTGCTTATATGTATACGGTTAACATAATCTTCACAAAATCGATGGGTTTTTTTGTTTTGTTTTTATTCAATATAGGACATACAATGTATACATGTATATGATCATTAAACAAAGTTATACCATGTAGCAGAAATAATGTTCAAACATGTTATACAATATATGCTAATATATTCTTTTTTGACCTTGTGGTTTCATTTTGATAAAAAAGGGTTACTATGTATTGTTTTCTTTGGTCGTTGACTTAAACGAATTGTTTAACCAATGTTGACATGACAGGTATTCGTACTTTTGTTACCGTAAGTTGCTCAAAACTTGTAGAGCCGGTGTCGATTTCATTCGTATATCAAAAGTTAGGTATTACATTTTATAAGTTTCATTTATCAATCAATAAAAAAATCTAAAACTTTATGTTAATCAACTTCCGAAAAGTGTATTGTTATTCGTTAATAGTTCAAATAAAATATAAAACGCATCATCAACAGACATTTCGATTGTTTTATTGTGTTTTCAGAATTATGTTGAAAGTGTTTTTGTGGAGAAATATGTACTATAATGACCCGCCTGGGGTACGGCGAGGAGATCAGACTGTGGCGCGTTGAGAGGTACAGGGAGTTTGATAGGCTGATAAATGCGTATGATAGTAATAGTTCTAGAATCACAACTGGAAGCACGAGAGGGGGGGGGGGGGGCTGGCCTTCACGAAAGCGATCAGGACTTTTTAATCTAGTTGAAAGGAATCCTCTGTGTAGAAGACGGTTTTTATCTCCACACCGTAGCTAACGACATTGAAGTGTACTTGATACATGCACGTATAAATGACAAGTGTCCAGGACACTGCATACTGTTTCTAGAAAGACAAGCGCATAAAAGATTGACCATGATCCACAATGCTCTGTGTGATAATGGCGAGGGATGAGTTATATTAAGTAGTGGTTTATTTGCAGACACAGTATATAGACGGAATCACGGTAGAACATGAATGCGCGGGGCCGTCGCTTCCGGTCACAACTAAAGGTGGAATTTTTACGGACAGGGTACTCTCACTTCGTTGTCACTGCATCATTGGCCGTCTTCAGACAATGTCCAGAAAGTCGTACCATTAGGAGCCTATCTAGCCCCGGTAGGATTTCAGGGAAGTGAATAAAAACACATGCAATGGAGGATTTGTTTCAACACTGGGAAGCAGAGCTAGTGAACAACCTTAATGACACATAGGCGAAAGTGTATGTTTTGCTTAAAATGACCATGAAGAATGTTCACAGGCTGTGTTCATATGTGATATACAATTGTATTACGGCAAGCTGAGAGTAGCCCACAGAACAAATTTAATGCTCGTGGTTTGTTTCACGAGACGTCAGTTTGCTATTCGTATAGGGGGTTGGACCACGGGCGCTCTAAGAAGGGAAGAAGAACAACATTCAGTATCACTGTTAACGTGATCATCCTTTGTTATTTATTAGTAATATCTTTGTTAACTTCTAGCATTACCTAATTTTCATAATTTTTATCATACATGTCATTACACTTGTGTATTTTGCATTTTGGCTTAAAAGCAATTGTATGTTTTTTTAAAGAGCACAGGTGGTTAGGGCGTGGCTATGATATTAATTTGTAAAAACATCATTTTGAGAACAAAATAATAATTTTTGAACGAAAAATCAACTTCTCTTAAAAAAATCATGTCATTTTCAAATATATAGTTATATATATGTATATATTTGATAGTGAATTTTTCCAGAGAAGATCATTTTTCGATATTATTTGATTATTTTTCATTAAAAATGACATTTTTACTAACTAATATCATAGCCACACAATAACCACCTGTGCTTAAGAGCTTATAAATGTAGTTGTTGTTATTGAGTGTTGTGTAAGCTTCGGACAAAAGACTTGTTGAAACTAAATTCTTCATAACATCTTATTCAACATCTACATGACAATCTTAAACAATCTCTACTCACTTTAAACGAAAACTTCTCTATGCAAAGAAATTGCGGGTTGACTGTTAAACTAATGTATCTCACAAAAAATGTCTAACAGATACCACAGTTTGCTGTCAACCATCTTTCTGTGCGTGTGTCACTGTGATATGGTGAATAATTGTAAGTTCACGCCAGGGCCCAAATATTTGATTGAATCACAACAAGATTTAAATTATTTAAAAACAAACATTTTAAAGAATTATATTGTATCACATAAGGCTGTTGATTTTTTTAAGTTTAGCTGAATACATTCATTTTCATGAAGCCCTCCAGTTTTGAAATATACAACATGTATGCTGACATTATGTTGAGTGCATTTTACCCGGGGCATTTAAATTTCCTTTCCCGCGTCAAAAACATAATTAACAACGTACATTTTCCCGTGAGGAAATAAATGCCCCTGTAAAAAATCGGAGGAAGTGGAGCCTTATCTTGACAGTTATATAAGAGATTTCCTAATAGATAACAAACCCTAAAAAGGTTGACAGGTTTTATTTAATTCAAAACATTTAAAACATATCCGAAACATTACAATACAAATAAAAACCGATACTTGTAATACTAAATGAAATCAGATCCTTCAATTCAAGATAAAATGGAAGCTCTAATAAAAATGGAAGTTCTTTTTAAACATACATAAAAAGCATGGTGTAAAAGGTACAGCTCATTTAAATGTGTTAACAAAAGCATGCCATTGATACAAATATTATGTATAATGACTAATCAATATCAAATACAAATCACAATAGTGAATATTGCTTATAAATTCAACAACAATGTGCTATAAATATCACATTACCAAGCCTGATAAAAGTAATGTATACAAGAACATACAAGGAGTGTTAATTCTTTTTTTTCTGACAGTATATGTTATGCCTACCTTGTCCACACAGAAAAGCATAACTTTCCAAAAATATTGTGTTTTTCTATATAAAGAAAAATCACAGAAAATTTGCAAGAAAAAAACTTACAATAAAATAATTAATCATTTAACAAGAGATTGCCAAGCAATATGGTCCCCTACCGGTGAAACTCCACCATTGTCAGTAATTTTTTTTTATATATTTGTTGCCATAGCAACCAGAAGTTTTGACGTAGGCACAAAATGAAATGACGTGTATAATCTCCATATTGCCATCTATCCATGTTTAAAGTTTATAAAAAAATATTAAGAACTTTTAAAGTTATCACAGGACCCAGAAAAGTGTGACTGACTGACTGACTGACTGACTGACAGACAGACTGACAGACAGACGGAGTGCAAACCATAAGTCCCCTACGGTTTCACCGGTAGGGGACAATAACTTTTGTTTGCTGCAAACAAAAAATATGCCACTGAAATTAAGATGCCTTTTATCCACTGTTGAGCCAGTTGTGACAAACACAATTCATGGTATGATTTTAAAAATAAGAGCGACCTTGACTTCTGAGCTTCAAACACAGGCTTTACCTACATCATGTACTCTCAACATGGTGAAAATGTGAGGCATATTGTTTTTAAATTGCCATTGGAATGGTAATGTATTGTCTGCAAAAGCTGTATCATGTCCATATTTTGAGCACTGCTCTTTAAGAATTATATTGACATTTGCCCTTGGGACACAGGCCTTGCAATCAATACATTGTTACAAATTTATGAACATTTGTGGAAAGATATTTGTTAAATCCCAATGAAAGATGAAGTAACAGTCAAAACAAGCAGTATGATGCTAAAATTCGAACAGTGATATAAAGTGTGACCTTGATTATTGAGATAAGGACAATGTTTGTACAATTCGCATGTGATAATTACATGTACATGATGAACATATGTTGCAAGTTATTTTCACATTGCAAGATGAGTAATAAAGCTGCATTCCAACCAAGTTGCCCATTTTTGACATTTGAACCCTAAGTGTAACCTTTACCACAGGGCTAAGAACACAGATCTTACATGTGCCATAATGCTCAATATGGTCATCATTTTGTGGAAATTAATTGAAAATTGAATAATCAATAATGAAGTTACAGGCAGGACAATCTGGGACAGATGCAAGGACAAACACTTTGAACGCCAGGCCCACATGTTTTATCCAATAAATAATGTCCACATCACTAAAGCATACATTATTTTTCAACCAAGTAAAAAAAGCCTGCAACTGAATTAGTACAATGTATAAATGGATATGTAGATGCGCCTACTTCATCATAACATTTTAATGTAAAAAAAACAAGAAGAATTATCAGCAATATAATAATTATTTGATATAATTGTGATAAAAATGTAAAGTTTCATAAAAGAATAAATCAAGAAATATATGCAGAAACAAGAGATGTGTATGTCAGAAACACAAAGCCCCTTAATGCGCCGCTTTGAATTTGACCTTGACTTTTCACCACTAAAAATGTGCAGCTCAATCAGATACACGTGCATGCAAAATATAAAGTTGCTACGTTCAATATTGCAAAAGTTATAAAGAAGGTTAAAGTTTTGGTTAAAGTTTTGGGATACATACAATGACAGACAGGCCAAAAACAATATACCCCCGATCTTTCGATCGGGGGGCATAAAAAATGTATGTGATTTACAATAAGGAAATTGGCCAGGAAAAGTATCTATTAAGAATCTAACATATCTCTGAAATTGAGGTATGGTAAAGGCTAGATCTGTTTAAGACTAAACAATAAGAAAAGTCTACACAGTAGATCTACATCATTAATAAAACGCAGTACATATACATATCTGACAACACATGTAGTTTTATTTAAAAGATAAGACAGATCTATACCCAACAAGAATATTGTCAAGCAATATAAGTCCCCTACCGGCTCCACCATTGTCAGAAATTCCGACATTTTCAGATTTAAAAAATATATATTTGTTGCCATAGCAACCATAATTTTTGACGTAGGAACAAAATGAAATGACGTGCATAATGTCCATATTGCCATCTATCCATGTTCCAAGTTTCATGAAAAAATATTAAGAACTTTTAAATTTATCGCAGGATCTAGAAAACCACCATTTTCAGCAGTATTTCTAGTTTATTTGTTGCCATAGCAACCAGAATTTTTGACGTAGGAACAAAATGAAATGACGTGCATAATGTCCATAATGCAATCTATCCATGTTCCAAGTTTCATGAAAAAATATTAAGAACTTATCGCAGGATCCAGAAAAGTGTGACAGACTCACAGACGCACAGAGCGAAAACCATAAGTCCCCTCCAGTGAAACCGGTAGGGGACTAACAAGGGACAAAATTGTCACAAAACCAGGTTTTCAGTTGAAAAAAGTCTGATAAAGGGAGACAATTCAAAATGTGTATTGTTAACCCCCTTGTGTAAAATTGACCCTAATTTCAATTAGAAAAAAAAGTCTGATAAAGAGAGACAACTCAAAATTAAAATGTGCATTGTTACTGATTGTTCATAGTTACATAGTTGTTCCAAATCAATCTACTTTTAGTTGTGGCGACCTTGACCTTGGAGATATTGACGTAATTCTTGCGCGCGACACACCGTCCAATAATGGTGAACAAATGTGCCAAATGATTTTAAAATGTCACAATGAATGACATAGTAATGGCCCAGACAAGCTCATTGATGGCCATTTTTGACCTTCAAACTCAAATTGTGACCTTGACCTTGGAGATATCGATGTGATTCTTCTGCGCGACACACGGTCTAATGATGGTGAACAAATGTGCCAAATGATTGTAAAATCTCACAATGAATCACAAAGTAATGGCCCGGACAAGCTCATTTATGGCCATTTTTTACCTTCAAACTCGAATTGTGACCTTGACCTTGGAGATATCGACGTGATTCTTTCGCGCGACACACCGTCTAATGATGGTGAACAAATGTGCCAAATGATTTTAAAATCTGACAATGAACGACAAAGTTATGGCCCGGACAAGCTCATTTATGGCCATTTTTGACCTTCAAACTCAAACTGTGACCTTGGAGATATCGACGTAATTCTTTCGCGCGACACACCGTCTAATGATGGTGAACAAATGTGCCAAATGATTTTAAAATCTGACAATGAACGACAGAGTTATGGCCTGGACAAGCTCATTTATGGCCATTTTTGACCTTCAAACTGAAATTGTGACCTTGACCTTGGAGATATCAACCTAATTCTTTCGCGCGACACACCGTATAAAGTAAACAAATGTGCCAATTAATTTTAAAATCTGACAATGAATGACAAAGTTATGGCCCGGACAAGCTTGTTCCGCCCGCCAGCCCGCCGACATCGCCTATCTTATAACCATTTCTTTCCTTCGGGAAACCTGGTTAACAACTATTCACATCTAGATTTATGTATAAGCTTATGTATCTGTACAAACAACATAGAATCAAAACTTAAACAGAATGGAATCGATCAATGAAATATCAAAAATATCCATAATAATACTTCATTGCATTAAATATTTTGCAAAAACAATAAATGCAAAAGTAGGGCAGTCATAGCATTTCTTAAAATATGTGATATTTAACAATCTGATAACTTGTGAAAGGCATATCTAACATGTAAATAAATTTCAGAGCCTGTATCAAAGAAACTCTTTAAGGAAAACCTAAAATCATTATGTTTTGACTCTATCGTGTTAAGGTCTTCTTCATAAAAATGCCAGAAAAAGTACATATCGCAAAACATTTTTATATTATATTATTTTATTTTAAATTTCACAAACAATCTTTGTCCTGACATTTTTCCACAAGTACAACTTTATTTAGGATTTCTCTAAGGAGCTTAGCCTAAACCCTCAGTGATATATCTATGGCAAAAGGCATATATTAACAAATGTGATATTCATATGGCAAAGGGCTATACAAAAACTATGACCTAGACTAGTGATATTCATATGGCAAAGGGATATAACAACCTATGACCTAGACTTGTGACCTTGACTAGTGTCTAACTGCCATCCACAGGCAACCAGCAATTGAACCAAACAGCCATGTTTTCCAATAGAGGTCGCGACCTGTCTTGTTGCTTAGCAATACAGCTAGACAGGAAGTGAAGAACAGGAAGGAAGGAAGAGTGGAGGATGCTGGGATATTCAGATCTTGAGATTCGCCAGGAAAACGACCCCCCATAGAAGCGTTACTTGAATAAAAGTGAGCAAGCAGTCTGAAATGATAAATAATTATTATAAAAGCAATGAATTTTTTAACGTTGAAAGAGTTTGTATTCAAAAAACTATTTTAAGACTTGAGTCCTAAGGGTAAAGGATCTTGTAAGAACTATTCTGTTCCAAGAACACTCTTCAATGCCTCTTTTAATAATAGCCATTTTATTAAACCTTTATACATGTAAGGAACTTCCCAGATTTAGTAGACACATTAAAATCTGGAGCTCTATATTTTGGGTCTGGAAGAAATCGTCTTTTAATTTGTCAGAAGTCCCAAATGTTCAATTGAACAGGGATATAATGCTAACATCAAGCATTTTCTTCTAACTTATTGTTTAAATATCATAATATGTACAGCAAAACCTCCCTATTACGACCACCTGTGAGTCTTATGAAAACTGGTCTTAATAGTGAGGTGGTCTTAATTCTGAGTTTTCATTTATTAAGATGGGAAGATAATGCTGTCATTGAGATTTCCCATTACTCGTGTTGATTAAAATAACCTTTTCTTTTAAACACAACTTTTTCATTTTTTTCTTATCGATTTTGAATAAAGACGTGGTATACAGGTCAGTTTATAAAACCTTTTCCATCACAAACAAAACCATCTTACTTAATTATCCTAACTGTTAAATTATTTGCCGTCTTTAATCTTTAAAATGTGTAACAAACAATAACCAATTGACCCATCAACGACAGGATAATACAAGGTAACTATCATTCAAGGGTTAAAAAAAAAAAAGCGCCGAAGATTTTACACCTCGCAGTAGATTACAATAAACGTTGTATATTGTCGTTAATTATGTCACAATGGCTTTGTACACAAACCTGATCGAACCACAACACTCAATCAAGGAAGATGTGGAAATTACTGGTCATTTGGCAGGTGTCAATTTTGAGCAATTTTGTTGATAGGTACTGGTACTGATTAAAGTGGTCTTAATAGCGGATAAGCGGGTTAGTTTGATTAGTGAGTGTAACAACAATTGAAACAAGGGCTGTTTGCAAAACATGCATGCCCCCCATATGGGCTGTCAGTTGTAGTGGCAGCCATTGTGTGAATACGTTTTTTGTCACTGTGACCTTGACCTTTGACCTAGGCTAATGTAAGATATCATCCGGAAACCATTGTACTCTATCGAGTCACTGTGACCTTGACCTTTGACCTAGTGACCTGAAAATCAATAGGGGTCATCTGCCAGTCATGATCAATGTACCTATGAAGTTTCATGATCCTAGGCGTAAACATTCTTGAGTTATCATCCGGAAACCATTTTACTATTTCAAGTCACTGTGACCTTGACCTTTGACCTTGTGACCTAACAAGAGCTGTCAGAGGACAGGACAGCCCGCTCGACTATTCGAGTGCTTGACAGTTTAATGTAAGCCATCATGGGAAAATTGTTCATATTCAATAATTTATTAGACCATCTTTCGAAAATAAAAAAAGGAAAATAAAAAATTTGGGGGGGGTAGGGGGGGTGAGAGGGGGTATAATGGTGGGATGTGGTCATAATTATTAGATGTTTAAAAAAAATTTGGGGTGGGTGGGGGGGGAGGGGGAGGAGAGGGGGGTATAAGTGCTGGGGTTGTGTTAATTTATTATAGGTTAAAAAAAAAAATAATTGGGTGGGGGTGGGGGGCTAGGGGGGGGGGGTTAGGGGGGTATTAATGTGGGGAGTGGTAATTTATTATATGTTTAAAAAAAAAATTGGCGGGGGTGGGGGTTGGGGGGTCGCGGGGTGGGGGGTAAGAGGCGCTGTAGCGGGGTATAATGTGGGTTGGCGGTATGATTAGATGTTTAAAAAAAAATTGGGGGTGGGGGATAGGGGGGGTGGGGGGTGAGAGGGGGGGGTTAATGTGGGGTGTGGTATTTATTATTGTTTTAAATTAAAAAAAAATGGGGTGGGGGGTTGGGGGTTGGGGGTGGGTGTGTGGAGGGGGATTTATTGTGGGGTGTGGTAATTTATTAGATGTTTAATTTTTATTTTATTTTTTTTTGGGGGTGGGGGGGTTGGGGGTGGGGTGAGAGGGGGGTTTAATGTGGGGTGGGGTAATTTATATATGTTTAAAAAAATTGAAGGGGGGGGGGGGTAGGGGGTAGGAGGGTGAGGAGGGGTGGTATAATGTGGGGTGTGGTAATTTATTAGATGTTAAAAAAAATATCTCTGAATGTTAAAAAAAATATTTTTTTTTTTTTTTTGGGGGGGGGGGCGAGAGGGGGGTCTAATGTGGGGTGTGGTAATTTGTTAGATGTTTAAAAAAAAAATTTGGGGGGGGGTGGGTGAGTGGAGAGGGGTATATAATGTTGGGTGTGGTAATTTATTAGATGTTTTAAAAAAAAATTTGTTTGGGGGGGGGGGGTAGGGGGGGTGAAAGGGGGGTATAATGTGGGGTGTGGTAATTTATTAGATGATGTTTAAAAAAAAATGGGGGGGTGAGGTTGGGGGGAGGAATATAGGTTGGGCTGATGTTGGTAAACAAGTATGCAAAATATAAAAGCAATATGTCAAGGGACAATGAAAAAAATAACAAATGATCTCACACTGACATGAACAAATATCCTCTATTTATTAAACATGACATTTAAACTTATTGCATTTGTTTCCCCTGTAAATACGAAAGATATAATAGTGTATTACCTCTCCTGTCCTGCTTATATTTATATTAATCCACAAAATTAAACATTAACACAATATTTAATACACAAAATATACAAAAAAATCTCATATTCTGATAATACTTTTACTGATCCACTTTATTTTAATGAAATGATGATGTTTCATTGGACTGATAATTATAGATTTAGGATTACAGACCAGTTGCTTCAGTTATATTGTTCAGAGTTCGCCCTGTTGGCCGCGTATGCGTTCTTAAGTTATCATCCAAAAACCATTTTACTATTTCGGGTCACCGTGACCTTTGACCTAGTGACCTCAAAATCTGTAGGGGTCATCTGCGAGTCATGATCAATGTACCTATGAAGTTTCATGATCCTAGGCCCAAGCGCTCTTGAGTTATCATCCGGAAACCACCTGGTGGACGGACCAACAGACCGACCGACAGACTGACATGTGCAAAGCAATATACCCCCTCTTCTTCAAAGGGGGGCATAATAAAAATTCTGGACTGAAAAATAGCGGACATCTTATTATTACACATTTGTGCTTCCTTAGAAAGTTAAATATAACTTTCTTACTAGATTCAAGTTTTGAAAGCTTCATTTCAAACCCTTAGATACTGATGAGCAGCAAACAGCATAAAACCTGAACAGACTGCGAGTTACTCGCAGGCTGTTCTGGTTTTATGCTGTTTGCACATAGCCATTTTCACTATGCTTCCGAGTGGGAAAGGGTTTAAGTCAATACATGATGAAATCTACCTCTCTTTCTCCTGAAATCTGCTGTAAAGCCACATTTTCAGTCCATTTTCATCACTGGGGACTTCTTTAATAGGAATTCTCTCAAATTGTAAATGGATTTCTGGGGAACTTTTCGAAACAAATTCTGAAAAAAAGAAAATAGTTACTCAGTTAATGAAATTGAGCTTGAATGCTTATATAAATAATACAATTAATATAACTTACATCATCATTGTTAATTTAATACATGTATGCTTCATAATTTAGTGAGAAACAATCTGAAAAGTTCTTTTCAGTAAGTTTTTACTTCATATTCAAGGTTGAAATATATATTCTGTTCCCCTACATAACAACAATTTTCTAAAAATAGAGGCGTTTAAAAAACATTCAATCACTTTTTTTTAGATCTTTCATTCGTCCAGTAAATAACTCCCATTTCAAATCTTACCAGTTATATCTGGTGCAGGGAGCCTTGACCCAGTCTGGGGGTCAACAGTGTTGCTGTAGGCGATGGTTAGGTCATACACTGCACTGACATGACCCCGGAGTTCATCAAGGGTCAGCTGTAATCCTCGAACCTTTGGCATCAAAACGTGAGACAGCGGCTCCAAACCTAAACATAAAAGAAGGGTTAATTCACATACATGTACCCATGGCTGAAATAACATCCAAATGATAATTTCCAAGGGAGGTGATATATTGCTAGGAAGGGTCTATTTAGTAAAAAAATTCCCATTATTAAAGGATTTTGGGATAAAGGGTCTAGTCAATTAGGTCTTTGTTTTATACTTCAACTTATTCGAGTAGGTAAAAATAAATATTTGAAGTCAACTCAGTTTCAAAACACATGTGTATGTCAAAGGGCAGTATTTCTATCAAAAGCTGTAGCAGCAAAACTTTAAAGTTTATTCCTTAAGATCATCTAAATATAATCTCAAGATAATATAAAAAATTGTCTTAAGATCATCTAAAAATGTCTTAAGAACATCTAAAAATTGTCATAAGATCATCTAAAAATTGTCTTGAGATCATCTAAAATTGTCATAAGAACATCTAAAAATTGTCTTGAGATCATCTAAAATTGTCATAAGAACATCTAAAAATTGTCATAAGATCATCTTAAAATTGTCTTAAGATCATCTAATAATTGTTTTAAGATCATCTAAAAATTGTCTTGAGATCATCTAAAAATTGTCTCATGAGCATCTCAAAATTATGGTTGTTTATATGTGAAGTGATATATCTGCAAAGCTGTAAATAAAGAGTTGTGAAGAACACATTGGAGGAATGTGCAAACAGACAAAAGACAGCCAAGTGAATTAATGCCAGCTTGGGAGTTGGGAAAATTAAACTCTTCAAAAGTTTTGCTGTCGTTTCTGAAAATACAACTCTTCAATTCTTAACATTTCAGAATATGCAACTTTTCCATCTGCCCAAAGCCCAATGTTGATGCCATATACAAACGTTGCAATAAATTGCAACTTTAATTCATTTCTCAAATATCATAAATTTCCATAAACGCTTATATCAATACCAACCTTTAAACAAAATTAACATCAGTTTACCTTGCATAGCGGTATAGGACCTTCGTTTCTCTAGCACATCATTACGAGCGGGACTCATCCGAGTTCCTTCTGGAAACAGCACCATCCATACCTGAAAAACATTGATGAAATATCTTCTTGTTGCATTTGAATGGAATATAATCTCCAGGACCTAGCTTTATAAAACAGAAAATGTGAACTTCTTGCCACAAATTTTAGATTTGTTAACTTAGAGTTAGTTCAAGTTGTTCACATTGATTGACAAGTCCTGTACTTTTCATAATTGAAATAAAAAGCAATATGGGCTTATATAATTATGTCTTCATTCAGATATATATATATATATATATATACATAAATTTTTTTCTGTTAAGATTCTGATGCTTATCATGTTAAATAAGTGTGTGGGGGGGAGGGACCCCATGACAACCAAGGTGATATTTTTGTTAAGTACAGGTATAGTATGACGACATTATAGCTCTTTATGTTAAGTTAATTAGCATCAATTTCACTCAATTCACTCACAATTTGTGCCCTTCATTCATGCTCTGTTTTGTTTGTGCACACATTTCACAAGATACATACAAAATAAGTTAGTTATGATTATTCTTTGATAAATTTTAACTGATTTCAGTATAAAAACTTAGGCTAATTTAATTCATGCATACATTAGGGTCAGTGTTAATATAAACTTTGCACAACTTAGGTAAGTAAATACCAATTAGGAACATATCAAACAAAAAATGCTCAGTTAATTTAGATGTAAAATCCAACAAATGCTCACAGGAATATTGTTCTTTTTCAGTTTAGCAACATCAGTGCGAGCTTTCATTTCATTAAATTTGCCATCTTTCGTCTTCACAAATATGCAGGAATGCTGAAAAATACAATAAAGCACTGTTGGTTTAATCCAACATTGCATTGATTTAAGATTGAATGCATCTAAAGCCAACAAAAATCATACTGCATGTGAAATGCAAAAATATTAAAACAGCAAATTTGAATATTTCACATGTTTTAGAAAATTATGGCTGAGTGTAATTATTATTGGTATAAAATTTCTAAAATACTGCTAAAAATGTAAGACTTGTGATTACAAATGCTTACTTGCCATTATGTACTAACCTTAACAAAAACAGGATTAAACAATCAAAATTAAATGCATGCTTAATCATAAAATTTATATTTCAAAATAATTTTATATTTATTTCTAATTATTATTATTATCTGTTAAGTTTTTAAATATAGCAGACAACAGAAAACCTGAACAAGAAAGTTCAGACAAAGTTTTATACAAAACAACACATTTTCATTACTCTTCAACTTTTCATTGGACTGCACGTGTCTGTTTTGATACATCAGTTAACAATCTTTCACATAGAGCAGTTGCATCTAGATGGCAAGGGGGCCTGCGGCAAGTGATATCCCCACGTATGCTTGATTTTTTCTGCTTGTTTTTGTCACAGAAAGTCAGGATTTCGTGTTCACTCCAACTTATCCAGAGTGTTGACTTCACTATAGAAAAGTATAGCAGTAGAAACACCATCATTACCAAAAGAATACAGTACCTGGCTAAAATAGAATCCATAAAGTGGAAAGTACTTGAGGCCATCCTTTAGTATGTAGCGAATCCTGCCTATGGACCCCTGTGGCAGGGCAATCATGTTGGCCACAGCCCAGTCCACTGAAAAAGGTCATATGTTGAAATAAACTTAATTCCAAGGTGAAAACATCAAATGTTCTAATTTATTGTTATACATTACATACAAGAAAGTTACATTGAGTCCAGGTTATCACAAAACAATGTCAAATAATAAAGTTGTTCCAGACATCACAAAATTCACAAATGAGATAAAACAAAATATCACAAAATATACACAAATGCCCATGATGGGATATAACCTTTTAGTTCAGAGAAAAAAAAATGGGACCAACATATAATATTAAGCCCTGAGTTTATAAATTACTAGTGCATCATATATTGAACAGGCTTGTGCTAAAGATTGACCACAGCCACTACCGGTAAGTAGTTCAGCAAAGTATCTAAAATCAGTGCTCCAGATAACATGCGTAAAGGCGTAAAAACGAATTAAATTTCTTAAATAACGATTTAGATTTAAAATCTTTGCGTAAAGTTACGCATTGAAAAAATAAAACACGAAATCGAAATTGTCGAACGTGCGTAAAACTTCCAGTTGCAAATTATGTATGGTAAACATTTCATCCCGGTTCTGGCTCGTCTAGGCGCTCAATAAAAACTACAACTTTAAATCAACGTCACTCAAGTGTTTGCTGTGAGGAAGAGCCACACCTAAGCACGGTCGAAAGGCCAAAGGGTCTGGATTCTGTTCTCCTAGATTTGCAGGCGAGTCATTACTGTTTATTGTACCTTTTTAATTACACTTATCGTAATTTTTATACACAAGTAATATACTGTATACCTATTCAAAATGCCATTAAAATTAAATGTTAAATATAGTTTTTGATATGACTTTAACGGCGACCAAAAGGCCATTATGACCTATAAAAAGCCGAAGTCTGAGTGACCGTTTTACAGAAAAAATCTAATTGGCCGACTGAAGCAGTGTATTGAAGCGTGAAAGGCAAAAAAGCCATTTCAGTGTCAAAAGTCCTCGCTGCATGCATTTTTTTCAATTAGATTCAAATACCCAAAGCATGGGTTCGTCAATAATTGATGAACTTATAAGCTCTTGCGTAAATGACTGCGAATCTAAAGCACTCAAAATTATTTGGTTATATATTGTTAAGAATTAATTTTATAAATAGGGGGTAAAATAAGAATTAATTTTTAAAATAGGGAGTAAATAAGAATTTGACCAAATTTTTATCTGGAGCTCTGTAAAATCAACATTATTTGATTTAAATTTTTTTAAGAAATATCCTCACCTGTACATTGATGGTTACATATAAATATGACATTTTCTTTCTTGCCTCTAAGAGCAGATATATTGCCATATACTTTTACCTGAAAGAAATTATGAATCAATAACAAAATAGATGCTTAAAAACCAAAGGCTAAGAAAGAGAACAGGCAAAACTTTAATTGTTCTTATAAAAATCATGTGTTAACCCTTTCCCCCATCAGAAGCAAAGTGAAAATGGCTTTTGAAACAAGCATAAAACCAGAATAGCCTGCGAGTAACTCGCAGTCTGTTCAGGTTTCATGCTGTTTGCTGCTCATCAGTTACTAAGGCTTGATTGGTCATTGTCAGCTCGGGTTACTTTAATGTACCCTGGGCACCATTAAGTATACTTACATGTACCCCGGGAACGGTAAATATACTTTAACATACGCGGTCGATATAAGACTGAACCCGAGTTGTATTCCCTCCAAAATCCAATGTCGTAAAACGTGCAACCCATTACCGTCAAACGATAGTGTCTAACTTAAACAAACTTCTCTTTTGAAAAAAATGCATCAATATGTTTTTTTAGTAAGAATTCTGATAATATAGGGGTCATTTTACAGACAATTGAAATAAATGTGAACATAATTATTTAGAAAAAAATAGCCGACAGCCACCAATTTAGCGCTAAAAAATTCCCGGGTACTTTTGAGTATATTTACCGTACTCGGGGTACATGTAAGTATACTATAGAGTACCCTAGTTCTTCTTGAATGCTCTGAGCTTTTATAAGTACATATGTAAAGCAACCCGGAGGGTCAATAGATGGGATTTGGATTATTGCAACTATAGAGTACCCGGGGTACATGTAAAAGTAGTACCCGGGCCTACAATGACCAATCGAGCGTAACTAAGGGTTGGAAATGACCCCTTTAAGACTTAAATTTAGTAAGAAAGGTATTTAGTTAAATGTAATTTTCTAAGAGACTACAAATGCATCAAAATGTGTATCTCGGTGGTAAAGGGTTAACTCAAACTATTGTAAAACTATGCAAGTATCAGAAAGAAATGGGAATTTGAACATTACATCGAATCAAGCAGATTTTATAACTAGTTAGAATTTTCTTTTTTCTTTTTCTTATTTCACTTACCTTTGATGTCGAATAAGTATTAAATATGAATAAAACCAATCGCTGATACAGTGCATACAATCGGTCATCTGTATATGTGTAAACAGATCGAGGCAGACAAAAAGTCACAATCCTGGCTGCTGCCCACACACTTATGTAAATAGGAGAGGATCCTAGCGAAAGTGCAAGAGGCAGAGTCCATCTTAAATTATGCGTGTGCACAAGTACAGATAAAATCATTACCGAGTTGTAAATAAAAAAACACCAACAAGAGAATCAGCTGTCACAATTTTGTTTCGCTGGCAAGTAGTAAATGGAGGAAGATAGGCAAATGTATCCGAATGCCTACTGGTTGTCTTGATTGATTCAAAAGAATTATAATTTGTAATATCCTAATGGACGAGTATTTTTAGCATAAATACAAAGTAACGATAACAACCATTTATCCCGATATAATAAAGTAACATGATTTTAAGCGTAAACAATAAGAAATTCTTAGAATATCATCTTTCAATCACGAAAACTATTCGATTAAATATATTCACTAAATATAAATCAAGTTCATATATTGTGACGTCATACCTCGCAACCATGTCGCAACAATGTCGAACATTTGATAAGCGGGAAATTTAATTTTTAACATAAAATGTCTCGTTTAGGCAACCCACGCGAAGAAACTGGGGACTTGAAAATTTCTCGTTTGGGCAATCCACTCGAAGAAAAAGGAGACATGACAAGCGCCAATTCAAGTTTGCAAACCAGTGCTATGATGTTGAGATTTTCAGGGAAACCTTTGGGAAAGATAGGGGAACCATCAAAGGTGGCCAGTAACACGGTATGCTCGCGGTTCTTAAGGAATAATAATAAGCGTCTAAACAACATGTTTATATATCGGATAAATGATTTAATACGTATAGACTAGCACATTTGACATTGTATCCATTTCAGCATAAGGGGCAATTGCACTTTACCAATACTCCTAACACCTTACCCCTAATACCTTACCCCTAACACCTAACGCAACCCTAATAATCCTTTTATCATACGCAACCCTTATAATCCTTTTTATCCTATATATTTCCTTAGTATCGGGGCTACTGCCCCCAAACCACCACTTTGTCGATAGTGGTAAACAACTGCGTATCGGTAAAGTGCAATCTAGCCCAGCATTAATTTTTACAACGAAAAACCAAACATTTTAACAATAGTCACCAAGAAAACAACACTGTCGTCATTCTTCATTTAAATTTGATTTTTGGTAGACTTCTGCTTCAAATTATGTTCTCCATCAATTTTTGACATAACATTAATACCAAGAATCAATTCATATTTGCAGCGAGAGATGAGGTCACACATGTTTGTTTGCAAACAAAAGCTAGGGTGCATAAATGTAAAACAGTGACAATAGCCCATCCACCAGTGATAATTTTTCATGTGCGTTTTGCATTATTTGCGCATTAAAATTACCAAAAGCGCATGTGACAAAAATATCTGCGTCTAAAAAAGCGCATTGATTCGCAAGAAAGAAAAAATCTGAAAGATACTTGTCAATACTTAACTCGGCCTGAATTTTTCCGCATTTTATCGGAACGCAAAAGGTGATTTCTACTGTAACACCGGCTATATGTGTACTACTTCATACTACGTCATTTGTATCTGCGTTTCATACTAGTTCTCTCCTTTGTGCGTGAACTATAAGATCGAATAAGACGACGTAGAACGGAAGCCCAACTCGTATCTAAGTCAACTCGCACAGTAGTAACTCGCACATTTTTTTTGGTCAACTCGCATTTTTTATGAAAACCAGCACAAACTTACGAATGTCAAGCTGGCCTCAAACACTATCAAGTATGAGGATGTAGTCAGTGTGTGGAGGCAGCTAGGCTAAGGATTGTCGGCTCTATTCAAAGACTTGAACTCGGAACTCAGTGTTAATGTTATGTGTTTTTAGTTATAACAAACTCGGAACTTAGTGTTAATGTTATGTGTTTTTAGTTATAACAATTACTTTTAGAAATTAAAATGTTTATGAATCATTAAAAATTTGTTGATGTTTCAAGTTTTTTTATATTAATAAATTAAAAACCAAAAAAGCTCATTGTTTTTGGAAAAAAGCTCATTGTTTCAGCACATGTGCACTTTAAAAACTCATCGGTTAAAAATGAAAAATTATCACTGATCCGCGAGAATACCTGGTTTGAGTATATTATATTTTCTTTTGCCATATACAAGTAGCATTTATTATGGAATGCTGCTATGCATATGCTGCCTTGAATAGACAGAAGCATTTAGCGCAGTCTGGTCTGGAGCTACACAGGCCACATTTGGCATAAGACTCCCACACATATTTCCCACAAAGCGGGTGATATACTCCACCATAAACATAACCAGTTATTTCAATTTCAGACTGAACAGACTGAAAAGAAAAATGCATCCTCCAAATCCAAGGACATGAAAATAAAAGATAGGAAGTCGAAAGAGCAGAAAAGTAAAAGTGATGCTCGTGGTGGATCAGCAAAAAGCATTTCAAAGGCGAATGGTGTTGATCTAAAGGAAGATGGTAAGCAGTCGTTATTTTTTCTGCTTTGTATTTGACAGTCAGTGGCATTTGAATTGGGCAAAATGCGTGATAAACCAGAACATGGGAAAACAATTTATCTAAATATTATTAAAATATTTTATTTACAACAAAGTTTTTTGTGCGCCAAGTATTTATAAGTAAAATACAATGTTTAAACCCAGTTCTACTAAACTTGTCATGGAATTTCAAATTGTGTGTGTACTTAGTTTTTTACTTCAAGAATTAAGCTTCAATTTAGTTTTTATATAAATATAAAAAAAGATTTGAGATCAGGGAAAAAGCTCAATTCTGGCTGTTATTTTTAGCATAGCAAAGCACTGGTGAGTTATACAATAACCAGAACCAGACTTAAACATGTTTTATATACAATTCCCAAAAATGGGAAAAGTACCAGTACGCGAAAAGCCCTGACATTAGGGAAATTCACGTTGTGAAGTCTCATTATTGGGAAATTGCTGTATTAGATTTTTGGCTCCCAAATACTTTAAAAATGATATAAGTTAATGTTGTCAAGGTGTCAAAATTATAAATACTTAGGTAGTTGGAGACATATATAGCACTTATCTATCTGGAAGTCTATCAGTATTTTATATGTCTTTAACCACTGAGTAGATCTGCTTATACTTAGAGTGACTTAATGCGTAGATTATGGTTAAGAATAGATAGGAATTTGGCTGCGACAAGTTTGGCTTTATAAGGGCCCTTTGCCTGTCTTTGACTTTCTAAAGCGTGTGTTTTCAACCTCTCTTTCATAACTGGGTATAATATTCTCACTTAATCTTTCACAATAAATTGAATGACGTGTGGTGATAATTTTGTCATTGAAAAACTGAATTTTGACTGCAACAAATGTTTGCAATATTATGTCCTTTGTCTGGTCCAATAATTGTCTGAAAACTCCTTCATAGTTTAAGTGTTAATAATGATGAAACTTTTACAAGTGAATGGCCTTGATGTGTGGAGCATAATAAGGAATTTTGAATGTGACAGTTTTGGTTGAGTTATTTACCTTTTTCTTTTGTCCAGTGTAGAAATAGTGGAGTTGTATGTGTCCAGAGATGTATTGAGGGTGCATTAGTCTATGTGACACTTTTGCAGTTGAAAGTGAAATTTATAGATAAAAGTGGAGACCATGGGAAGAAAAATGGTGAAATAATAATAAGAAGAATATGAACTATAAGAAGAATATGATGTTTTGTTTTCAATCATATTCATGTTGGAATGAATAGTGAGTTATTTATTGAAGAATTAATTCTTTTGCATACCTGCCAAAAAAAAATTTGGAGGCAGGGCCCTCAATCTATAAAATCTGGCGCCGAAATTCGGCGGCAGTCCCCCACATGAAAAGTATACTTTTTTCCCCGATTGGGGGGGAAAATTCCCCCTAAAAAACAAAAAACTTTTCTTTTTTTTTTTAATAGAAAGATGTGTCTCATGATTATTATATATCAATTCTATTTCAATTTAATCTTTGCAAACATGCAAACATACTAAATTATGAAAAATGCTGTGAATATAGTGCAAACATGTACAAATGTTATAATGAGAGAGTAAGTAAAAAAATCCCCCAAAAAGGGAAACGCCGCGAAAATTCCCCCTCCTAAGGGCTGCGGACCCCTTCCCCCAAAGTTGTGTGAGGGCGCTGGGAGGGGATATAATAATTGGTCCCGTCCGTCTGTGCGTCTGTCTTTCCGTCTGAAACTTTGTCCATAGCATAACTCCAAATCTATTGAATGGATTTAATTTAAACTTAGAATATAAACAGATGGCAACTAGGAGAATTGCAGTGACCAAGAACCATAACTCTATCTACGTTAGTTTTTCGATTTTCTCCCTTTATATACATGTAATTTTAAAGTAAATCTTTGTCTGGAGCATATCTCTACATCTACTGAAGGGATTTACTTGAAACTTGAAATATAAACAGATGGCAAGTAGGAGACGTGCAGTGACTAAGAACCATAACTCTATCAACCTTAGTTTTTGAATTATCCCCCTTTATTTAATTTCAAAGTAAATTTTCGTGCAGAGCATAACTCTACATCTACTGAAGAGATTTACTTGAAACTTGAAATGTAATCAGATGGCAAGTAGGAGAAGAGAAGTGAAGAACCATAACCCCCCTTAGTTTTTGAATTATCTCCCTTTATTTAATCTCAAAGTAAATTTTTGTCCAGAGCATAACTCTAAATCTACGGAAGGGATTTACTTGAAACGAGAAATATAAACAGATGGCAACTAGGAGAAGTGCAGTGAACATGAACCATAACTCTTTTGGCCGTAGTTTTGAATCATCTCCCTTTATTTTTATTTTTTTTAATATTTATTTATATTTTATTTATTTAAAATTTTAAATTATATTTAATTTAATTCCATAGTAAATATTTTGGCTTTTCAATTTTTAATATCTCCCTTTATCTAATTTTACAATAATATTTTAATTTGAACACTTAAGTATTCACTGTAAAATTAATAGATGAGTTTAAGGAGAAATACAGTGATCAAGAACAGTAACTGTTTATAGTCTTCTTTTTTAATTACTTTCCTTAATTTGATTTCCATATATTGTATTCTCAACATAACTCTAACACTATAAAACTAATTGATCCTTGAAATATAAAGAGATGACACAGCTGTCATGTTTCACAAATATTATTCTACTCTCTAAAACAAATGTTGTCATATAAGAAAACACATTTCAACGGGGATTTGGCACTACTGTGACAAGCTCTTGTTTTAAATAGAAATATCTGAGTATCAATCATCTTATTTGACAATTCATTCATACTGACAGGTACCAAAAAGTTGTGCTGCATAACTTGTAAAAAATAAATTGGATTAATAGGCATTAACAACTAAACAATAAAAGCATGACCAAGTTGAAGGTGGTGAGCGATTTAGTCGGCCATTCTGTTGTTTTCTCTATTTATTGTCCCCTTAGTACCGGTTTCGCCGGAGGCGACTTATGGTTTGCGCTCTGTGAGTCTGTCTGTCTGTCACACTTTTCTGGATCCTGCGATAACTTTAAAAGTTCTTCATATTTTTTCATGAAACTTGAAACATGGTCAGATTGCAATATGGAGATTATGCATGTCTTTTCATTTTGTTCCTACATCAAGAATTATGGATGCTGTGGCAACAAATAAATATAAAAAATCTGACAATGGTAGAGCTGGTAGGGGACATATATTGCTTGGCAATAGTCTTGTTTGTTCAGTTATTTTCTTACTCAATATATCAAAGGTCTGTTTTGTATTGTGTATTTTCAGAGCGCAATCCAATCGTGGATGACTTGGACATGGAAATGGATGAGCACGCTATTGCCACTTTTCGTGATGTAAGTACAAGTATTATAAAATGGTTAACTGGTATTTGAGTGTCGTTCTGGGAAAAAATGGGCTTAATGCAAATGCATATGATGGTTTTCCTCATTAGCCTGTGCAGTCCCCTCAGGCTAATCAGGGACCACACTTTCTGCCTAAATTTGATTTTTTTTTTGAGAAGACACATCTCTTAAACAAAAGTTTCGTTAAAAGCAAAAAGTTGCGTTCCTGATTAGCCTGTGAAGACTGCACAAGGCAATATTGAACAACACTTTAACCCCAAGCATTAAGCCCAGTTTTCCCAGAATTAAGCTCAAATGGTTTATTTAATAAGTCAACAACATTCATTTGTACATGGAAATCTTCATAACAAAATATCAAGATCTAAGTCAGTGTACTTAAATACAGGGAGTGATCTCCCCAAAGACAGTAAAGTATTGAATCTACCAAGAAACAACCTCGATAGTGGTGACACCAATATGTCTAAGAATTTCCGATTGATTGAATCAATTGAGTTGTATAAAGTCAAACAAGATACTTGCTGATTTTCATGTAGACAAAGAACAATATTTTCATAGTAAATCTCTTGTAATCAATGCGGAAAGACCTGAGCACTATGTCAATTTTTTATGGAAATTGTTTCATTAATGAATAAAAACATAGATTACTGGAGTGTTGATCAGACTCTGCAGTAAGCTCCTTTGGGATAGATGGTATTATTTCCTGCCCAAGATGAGACAATTTGTGGTCATGATATTATATCTAAGCCATACTCCTTCTTCCTATGAATCATGCAAGCAGTTGCTTGCATAATTATGTGCGCTTAACTAGTAGTGGTGAACCGGCTTATATTACATATAGTTACTATAAATAGTAAAAAAATATTCCTATCTGCTTAAACTGAACAAAATGGCGTCTACATTTAGTCTGAGCGAACGGATGTTAAATAAAATTAAGCCACAACTTAACGAAAGAATTAAACATCATGTTGGCAGCGACTGATTATAGACGTCCGGCCTAGCTCTGCTGTGTGTTATTGTCTAAGTAACCCAGGAGTTGTGATGAAATAAACATACAGGCCTCGACAGTAACAGGGTCCCGGGAACTCGAGACCCCTAAATTTTGGTGAGGGACACCAGTTTTTCCCAGGATTTTGCTCTAATTTTAATAGGCAGGGTTCCCTGTGGACACCAATCTGTTGAAGTTAGCCCTGACTTGCCTTGATATGACTTAAATTCTAAGGAAACAGAACAAATCCAAACTGAAATACAATGATAAAAAAGTGAAAACAGAGTTCAATGCATGTGCGTTTAGTGTCGTCCTAGTTATTCTGTGCAGTCCTGGATTTTTTGTTTAGAAGAGACTTCTTTTAAACATAAAAGCCGAAAGTGTCGTCCCTGATAAGTCTGTGCACACTGCACAGGCCTTTTTGGGACAATTAACACTAGGCAATTCCATTAAGCCTGTTTTCTCAGAGACTGCCCGAAATGTAATTATCATTTGAATGCATTCTCTCGACAGCTCTTTAACACCCTGGACCAGTCGAACACTGGCATCATCACAGCTGACAATCTTTATGAGGAGTTGCGTCGTGTTGACAGCGAGATCACATTCAATGAGGTGTCTGAGATACTCAGGAAGGCTGACAAGAATAAAGATGGAAACATCGACTTTGATGAGTTCCTCTTTCACATGACACACATGGAAGGGGATCATCTGGGACCAGAGCATGGTGAGTGATCATCCAGACTTCTCTATTAACATTCACAGATAAATTACCTTCACGTGAAGATGATTATCAGGAAAACAATGTTTGTACATGCAGCCTAGCCTGTTTTGGAGGTTTATTACCCATAATGGTCCTCTGTGGCTTTGTTTCAAACTTTAACAGCTGAATTAGCTTAATGAGTAAATGATTGATAAGAATTAGGCCACGACTGAGAAGGACTTTGATGCTTTGTCTGTTTGTCCAATGTCGAATATGTAGTGGGTTTGTCTGTGGGAAAACAGTGTCTGTGAAAGATTCATAGTATATTCTTTCTATTTTCTTCAATTATTGACCTTCATCCATTGTGTTCATATTTCTCTTAACGTTGTTTTTCTCTAATTGTCCACAGCTGACGAAGAAACAAAGCAGAAGTACAAGAGGAGAAAGCGACTTTTCTATTCCGCTATCACAAAATTCTCCATCCGCCAGACGCTTGCAGATATCGAGAAGACGTTCCGCAAACAGGCGCCACACCTGATCAGCCACTACACAGCTGGTGCACGCCTCATTGGTCTCACCACACGCCAGCTCGAACGGCAGATGAAAAAGATGCAGAAATCATGTGGGAAAAATGACTCCCCATACGCCAAGCCCTTGCAGTTTGTCCACATGGGGGCGAAAAAGATAGTACATAGAAAGAAGATTTTAAAGGTAAATATTGTTTTATATGTCCACAGTTTTCTAGGTCAAACAATGAGGTCAAAGTTAAAAACACATCACTTGCTTATCTAAAAACAATGCTTTCTTGTGCTGAACTTATCCAATCTTTAAACAACAAACATTAAAAAGAAAATGTTTATTTCACAACAGGATAAGTCTTCTACGCGCGAGCAAAGCAAGACGATCGTGAGCAACAGTGGTGAAGAGGAGACAGACACTACTGTGGCAAACCTAAGCAAGGAAATCAATGACACAATGCGCCTATTTGCAGAGCAAAAGGACAATGGCTTCCCAAAACTGCACAATGCCAACCTTATCATGGAACTGAGGCAGAAAATCGGCACTGGTGAGTACATTTTGATTTGTGTACTATGGTTGAGTAAAATAATGGCGACAAATCAAACAGTTTATCGGCATTGCTGTGCATAGCTTGTTTTAAATTTATGCAGAGAAACTTAGGTAACAGATTTAAATACAAGTCAACGAAGCAGAGGGATAGACCCATATTTATAGACCTAAATAACCTGTATTTTACTGTTTCTTTCTAAATATATTGTTTGAATGAACATATAAAATTGTTTAAAAGTATGAATGTGCTATTAAATTGTACAATTGCTATACTTGCATATTCTACCCTAAATATTAATGAATAATTTATGTAAGTCTAAAGATATAATTTATAATTATGCTTAGATCCGCAACCCCCTTCCTTCAGAAACCTGAGGTATTTTGCTTAAGATTGACCTATGTACATGCAAATTGGTATGATTGTTTCTTGTGCAGAAAAAAAGCCTATACATTTTTAGGTCAAATGTCAAGGTCGCAGGGGCTTGTAAAATGATATAAAGTACCAATAATCATTTTAAGGATTTGTATTACCCATAAAAACATCCGTTAAGATGATGTGATAAAATACAATCTGCACATTGGACACTATTAAATTCCATATTTTATTCGATAGATTATAGTACAAGCAGCTGTAAATGTGTCTAGGCATTTAATCCTGATAAGTGTTGACAAACCCCACTAATCCAGCCCCCACTAATCCAGCCATTTTCAATACCATTTTATTGATTTTTATAGCATGATGTCTTTCTATGGGTGACTTATGTAAGTTGGGGGAGGAGGGCACTCACATTTTGTTATTATATAATATGAGTCAATTTTTAATCATGTGAAGATAAAGTTACAACATAAACCAATTCATTCCACCTTTTTTATGCAGTGAAACTGAAGATGCAGTCAAAGAAGAACAAAGCCCAACCCCAGGCCCAGACCCAGCCTGTTTCGACAGAAGCAACAACGCCAATTCAGAACACGTGTGCCACCAGAGTGAAGCCAACAACGATGGAGCGCCGGAGAATAAAAATTGTGGATGAAAAAAAAAGCGAAGAGGTCATGAGCAACCGAAAGATGCTGTCCATGAGTGCGCCCAACGGCAGAAAGTGTGGGTTAATTTAGTTTAATCTTTATTATTTTCCTGTATTTTCGCTATATATAGTTGCATAGCTCTGTAGTAATTTGACTGCATGCAAAGCCTTGGCCTTGTAGAGACCTTCTAGAGTTAATGTGACTTGTTTTATAACTGAGTAGTTTAGCTGTATTGCATGAACAGCATGGAGTTCTTTTTCTTGGTGTCTTTGATAATATCCTGAGAACACCCCCCTGAGTGGAAACCCGAGCCGTGTACCTTCCTGTCACAAGGTGGACACCATAGCCTGTGTACTCTGTTTCAAGCTGATTTAGATGTAATAAGGAATGCTCAGAACTTTCTACGACCAATTAAGCTTATAACCTGTTACCTGTAGATTTTAAAATCCACATGTACCTGTAACACTGGTTATAAGCTTAATTCATAGCCAATGTTTAAATGAATTGAAAGAAAATATAACAAATAATTAATATTAAATACATGTAATTTTATTATTCAACCCCATGGCATTAAAAGCTTGTGGCTTATTAAGTCAAGTCTGTTTCCTGGGTATAACTTGTACTTTGTGTATTAAGAGAACATCTTGATAACACTCCCATATTGGGTATGGGGTTTAGCACGCCACCTCCTGAATGCTTGATAGAACACCCCTGTGCCACTGTTATCTTTATATATCTCTTTTTCTTCTATTTCCCTATACTTATCATATTTCACATGAACAGACAACAACAAGCACTCACTGGCTATGGGACTTGGCTGGACCACCCCCCGTATCCAGTACATTGACGTGGACCTACCCAGCCTGAAAATGTCGCAAACTTCAGAGAAACCAACATTTAATGATCTTCACACAATCAGGGCAAAGGTAATCTGGTTCTTGTCCATTTTAAATGAGAGCAGTAAAGTTTTGAATTTTTAGTCCCCTACCGGTGAAACCGGAGAGGGACTTATGGTTTGCGCTCTGGGTGTCAGTCAGTCTGTCACACTTTTCTGGATCCTGCGATAACTTTAAAATTTCTTCATATTTTTTTTAATGAAACTTAAAACATGGACAGATGGCAATATGGAGATTATGCACGTCATTTCATTTTGTTCCTAGGCTACGTCAAGAATTCTGGTTGCTATGGCAACAAATAGACTAAAAATATTGCTGAAAATGGTGGATCCTGCGATAGCTTTAAAAGTTCTTCATATTTTTTCATGAAACTTGAAACATGGACAGATGGCAATATGGAGATTATGCACGTCATTTCATTTTGTTCCTAGGCTACGTCAAAAATTCTGGTTGCTATGGCAACAAATAGACTAGAAATATTGCTGAAAACAGTGGATCCTGCTAGATTTAAAAGTTCTTCATATTTTTTCATGAAACTTAAAACATGGATAGATCGCAATATGGAGATTATGCACGTCATTTCATTTTGTTCCTACCTCAAGAATTCTGGTTGCTATGGCAACAAATAAACTAAAAAATATTGCTGAAAATGGTGGATCCTGCGTAGGTAGGGGACTTTATTACTTGGCAATAGTCTTGTTAAAAATGTTTCTTTCTATTGTGGGATTAATTCTAGCTTAGAGTGACGGGTTGACCTCATCTTTATCACTATTTCATATTTAATACATTTTGTATTGTATTGAATAGGCAATAAATCATTTGCCATAAATTTAAGACTAGCTGACAAGAATTTCTCCCCTGATAGTGTTTCTGGCTAAATTGTATGTCCCCCACCACTATGTGGGGGACATATTGTTTTTGCCCTGTCTGTTGGTCTGTTTGTTTGCTCCAACTTAAACATTTTGCCATAACTTTTGCGATATTGAAGATAGCAACTTTATATTTGGCATGCATGTGTATTGTAGAGCTGCACATTTTGAGTGGTGAAAGGTCAAGGTTGTCCTTGAAGGTCAAAGGTCACCAAAAAAATCAGAGCGGTGCAGAAGGGGACATAGTGTTTTTGACAACACATTTCTTGTTATTTGTGCTTTACCTTTAACATTATATTGCTATGTCACCTCAAACCAACATTACATACTTCTTTTGAGAGGGTTATTGCTCAGTAACCTCCCTTGTATGACTACATTCATTACCTTCAAGCAGGGGAGAGAACCTACAACAGAGGAAGCTATAAGTGTAAAACAATCTGTGAAATATCAGTATACTTGTCTTGTTATATCAGTTTATTTTTATTTATGAATTGTTGAAATATAAAAATACTTATGAACTGTTAAACAATGTTTAACAATGAGCCTATATTTTAGCAAAAGCCACTGTTCTTTTTCAATGCTTTTTGTGCTTGCTGTAGTTACAGTTTGTTCTGTTAGTTTCTATTAGTTTTTTGAAAACACTGAAAACAAAATTTATAATCAACAAAATATTTTCACTTCTAGGCCAAAGAAGCCATTGATGCGTACTACCACAACCTGCGGCAGACAGAGATCAGAAACGCCTGGGACCACTGGGACCGACTCTATGCCGATGTTGTCCTGCCAAAAAAGCTGCTTCGAAACTTCCGAGAAGTCTACAGTGCCTACTCGCCTCATAGAGAGGAAGAAGCCTTTGTGGTCTGCCCCTGGAAACCCGGACCTTTCCGATACATCCGTCACATGACCATCCCCCCGACATCACAGGACGTGGGCAAAGGCGTGGCCAACGCCATGAAAGTACCGCCTAGGATGAAGAATCGAGGAAGATTGGTTATCAGGCCCTTAAAGAGCATGTCGGTCACCAAACCATTTGGGCGGAGCAGCTCTGCCCTCATCAGAAACACGCCCAGTCCTGTTAACAGACCAGCATCTATGATGTCTAACTATGCTTAACTAACTACGACTGGATTGCTTTAAAAAAAGTCTAACTTTCTTGTTTTTGGTAAACCAAATTAAGAGTATTTTTATAAATTTTACCTATTGTTTCATTTTTATAGTTAAAAAAAACTAATTTTAATAACTAATAATAGTAGTATTTTTATCAGTTTTTGCTTTGTTAGAAATGGTTATGCACTCTTGCCAATAACTTTAAATAGTAATGTTTTTTAATTTTCAGTTTAGCTTCTAAAATCTTTTGTATGTTTGTAATTGTATAGTATGTATTCTGACATAATGAGAATCTTCTTTCTTTTTGAGGAAGCTTTTTGTTGTATTTTAAATGATTTTTAACTTAACATTTTTTCATGTTTAGGCATAACAATATATTATTGGTATAATTTAAATAATAAATTAAGCTTGTTTGTTTGTAAATCAGTTTGATATACTGACTTTTTTGTAAAAAATTTACATATTTCTTTTTTTTTAATTGTCAATAAAAAATTGCAAAATTTAACTTCTTCATTCTTTGCATAGACATTTATACAAAATGGTTATGATACCTCATACATCACATACCAGCGGTTGAGAGTTTTTGCTATCAATAATGAATTTTGTAAGCATAAATTACAGTCAAATGTTTTGCTATATTCATTTGTTTATTTAAGAGCTTCACAAGTTTAATGTAATTCATTTATATATTTTTCAATGCAATATTCCAATCTATTATTCATGATATTAAACTGTTATGTAGCCCTACATTGCTTAATTTTGTAGAAACACCTGGTCAGTTTCGAAACCCAGGGGCATGATTTTAACAATATTTTTTTTTATTGTAAAGAGCCGCAATCTGATGCCAACACATCTCAAGCAGTGTAGTTTGAGGTTCCATAGAAGTGAATATAATATTTAACTCTATATAAAACACACACCCCCTCCATACACACACACATTCAACGCCTGGTGAGTGGCCAGTTTTTAGGCAAACCTAGTATAGAGGACCACTACAAAATGTTACGCACTAAAAAATTAATTATACCTCTGATCATTGTGGTTACAGAGTTTTTGGCGTCGCACTGAAGTGCGGCGACTCGTATGTAATACGTTGTTTTTTTCGCTTATGGGAGGAGAAGTTGTTTTACGGATCAATGTATATACATGTATTTTTGTTGTCAGAATATCTTGCATAGTGGTGTTTTTTGTGTAAATTAGTGTAAACAAGGCTATTGTCAAGCAATATGGTCCCCTACCGGCTCCACCATTGTCAGAAATTCCACCATTTTCAGATATATTTTTTGGTTGCCATAGCAACCACAATTTTTGACGTAGGAACAAAATTAAATGATGTGAATAATGTCCATATTGCCATCTATCCATGTTGCAAGTTTCATGAAAAAATATTAAGAACTTTTAAAGTTATTGCAGGATCCAGAAAATCACCATTTTCAGCAGTATTTCTAGTCTATTGGTTGCCATAGCAACCATAATTTTTGACGTAGAAACAAAATGAAATGACGTGCATAATGTCCATATTGCCATCTACCCATGTTTCAAGTTTCATGAAAAAATATTCAGAACTTTTAAAAATATCGCAGGATCCAGAAAAGTGTGACAGACAGACTCACAGACAGACAGACACACAGAGCGCAAACCATAAGTCCCCTCCGGTGAAACCGGTAGGGGACCATAAGTACTGCATTTGTGCCTATTACATTTACTACAACATTTATTGCCAATAATGCAAAGCTAATTCTTTTAATTAATAACTGATTACAGGGACTGGGCTATAATAAAAGATCACATGGACTGGGCAAATACGCGAACCGGTGAAACTTTCTGGTTTTGTATAAAAACAAAACATAATCAAAATATATTTATTTTGTGGTTTTTCTAACAAAAGCGCAGACTTTTGCTGTTTGAGTTTTGGTTAATGCGTATTTTCTTCAATTTTTCAAGACGACAGCGATTACACAGTTTATTGCTTTATTGATAACCGTTACACTACAGTCCACTTATTAATATCCAAGTTAGAAGGTGATTTTTCAAGCGGTTCCGTAGTGTAGTGGTTACACGCTCGCTTCACATGTGAGAGGCCCAAGGTTCGAGCCCCTGTAGAATAAAATTATTTTATTTGTGTTACATGTTAACATTTTGTTTTGATGTAGACATTAAAGTTTAAACAAATATGCTGTTTTATTGTCCCCTACTGGTTTCACCGGAGGGGACTTATGGTTTGCGCTCTGTGTGTCTGTCTGTGAGTCTGTCTGTCACACTTTTCTGGATCCTGCGATAACTTTAATAGTTCTTAATATTTTTTCATGAAACTTGAAACATGTATAGATAGCAATATGGACATTATGCACGTCATTTCATTTAGTTCCTGCGTCAAAAATTGTGGTTGCTATGGCAACCACAAAAAAATTCTGAAAATGGTGGAATTTCTGACAAATTTTGGAGCCGGTAGGGGACCATATTGCTTGACAATAGCCTTGTTGTAACCAAACTTTGTTTTTATTATGCCCATGAAATATGTGTGAGAGGGTGGGGGGGGGGGGGGTGTTTGTAAACACATTAAAACTTTTACAGTGTTTTCATATCAATGAGTACTCAACCCCTATCGTAAATGAGCAACGTAAGAATTAGTTCAGAATCATCTCCCCTTGAAGTTTAGAAAAATATGAAATTTCGCTTACAAGATTATGGCAAGCGGTTCGACGCATAGTCCCAAGAAACTAGGTTTTTCATGAGAACCTAGGTTTTCAGCATGAGAACCAAGGTTTTCAAATGAGAACCTAGGTTCTCATAAAAACCTAGGTTCTCATTTGAAAACTTTGGTTCTTGAATCCATGTGCAATCTTCAAGCGAGAACCTAGGTTCTCATTCTGAGAACCTAGGTCCTCATGAGAAACCTAGTTTCTTGGGATTATGCGTCGAACCGCAAGAAACTAGGTTTCTCATGAGAACCTAGGTTCTCAGTCTGAGAACCTAGGTTTTCAAATGAGAACCTAGGTTTTCAAATGAGAACCTAGGTTTTCATGAAAATCTAGGTTCTCATTTGAAAACTTGGATTCTTGAAGCCATGTGCAATCTTTAAGCGAGAACCTAGGTTCTCATTCTGAGAACCTAGGTTCTCATGAGAAACCTAGTTTCTTGGGATTACGCGTCGAACCGCTTGCCATACAAGATGAAGAAGATTTTTTAAAACCTACACAGTTCTGTTCCATTAATGAAAACTGCACACGGATGCCAGTAAAAAAAGGAAACCAATGTAAATAAAATGAACTATAAAATATTTGGGGATTACAACACAAAATCATAGATAATGGTTATTTGGGGGTTACAACACAACATCATAGATAATGGTTATTTGGGGGTTATAACACACAATCATAGATAATGGTAATACCAGTATCTTTTTCTATTTTGTTTGTAATAAACGGCCAATATATTAATATTAACAGTAGAAGAAAAATCGTTCCATGTAACTTCATTGAGTGCCTTTTACACTGAAATTCCCGACGCCCTTTGATGCTTTGCATCAATATTTATCTTGTAAATTATTAAATACACACAAGTCTATGTAATTTGTGTGACCACTGGGGCGTTGCCAGTTTTGATTAAGGGGCATGATTTCACCAAACATTTTTTGAGGACAACTATGTACTTCATCAAAACATTAAAATTATCTATACGGGAAAAATTATCATATCATCTCCACGCATTAATATATCCGTGTTTTTTATGCTCCCCGAAATAAAATTTCGGCGGAGCATATAGTTGCCAGTTTGTCCTTCCTTACTTCATTCCGTCACACTTTTGCTACCGTTTCTCATAGCACGTACCTTCAAGTATTTACCGATCTCTTTCATATTTGGAATGTAGGTACTTTGCATGGACCTCTACCTTTTGATGAGGTTTGAGGTCACTGGGGTCAAGGTCACCGAGGCTAATAATAGATTTTTTCGTCACACTTTTGTTACAGTTTCTCATAGCACCTTTAATTCTTTACTAATCTCTTTCATATTTTGCATGTAGGTACCTTGCATGGACTTCTACCTTTTGATGAGGTTTGAGGTCACTGGGGTCAAGGTCAGCGAGGCTAATAATAGATTTTTCCGTCACACTTTAGTTACAGTTTCTCATAGCACCTTCAATTCTTTTCCAATCTCTTTCATATTTGGCATGTAGGTACCTTGCATGGACCTTTACCTTTTAATGACTTTTGAGATCACTGGGGTCAAGGTCACCGAGGCTTATAATAGATTTTTCCGTCACACTTTTGTTACAGTTTCTCATAGCACCTTCAATTCTTTACCGATCTCTTTCATATTTGGCATGTAGGTACCTTGCATGGACCTCTACCGTTTGATGACGTTTGAGGTCACTGGGGTCAAGGTCATCGAGGCTAATAATAGATTTTTCCGTCACACTTTTGTTACAGTTTCTCATAGCACCTTCAATTCTTTACCGATCTCTTTCATATTTGGCATGTATGTACCTTGCATGGACTTCTACCTTTTGATGAGGTTTTAGGTCACTGGGGTCAAGGTCACCGAGGCTAATAATAGATTTTTCCGTCACACTTTTGTTACAGTTTCTCATAGCACCTTCAATTCTTTACCGATCTCTTTCATATTTTGCATGTACGTTATATGCCTAGACCTTTACCTTTTGATGAGGTTTGAGGTCACTGGGATCAAGGTCACCGAGGCTAATAATAGATTTTTCCGTCACACGTTTGTTACAGTTTATCATGTAACCTTCAATACTTTACCGATCTCTTTCATATTTGGCATGTACGTACCTTGCATGGACCTCTATCTTTTGATGACGTTTTAGGTCACCGGGGTCAAGGTCGCCGAGGTTAATAATAGATTTTTCCGTCACACTTTTGTTACAGTTTCTCATAGCACCTTCAATACTTTACCGATCTCTTTCATACTTGGCATGTAGGTACCTTGCATGGACCTCTACCTTTTGATGAGGTTTGAGGTCACTGGGGTCAAGGTCACCGAGGCTAATAATAGATTTTTTTAGGTGGTTATTAACACATAGATTGACAAAGCGCATCATCAGGGAGCATCCATCAGTTTCACTGATGTTCTTGTTTTCCATAGATCTCACTAACGTTTTTTCGTAAAGTTGCATGTAATTGACAGACCAGCAAAAGTGAGTCGTGTCTTCTATTTTTCGCATTGCCGAAGTGGCGATGGAGCCAGATTTTTATCATATAAATGTTTAAGAGAACTAAATTTAGTTCTTACATGTAGACGTGTGTGCAGCACGTGTTGTCTTCGTCTACCATAATATAACAATGAATTACTACGAGGTTTATTCAGATCAAGGGCCATTTTAAAATCAGATATGATATCAACATATGCTTCGATCGTCTGCATGTGAATTCCAAGCAGCAATTGTTGAGGGCGAGAAGGAATTTTGGTACAAAGAAGCCCGATTCCGAGCACCGATATAAGTGGGATGACTTACATAACGATCTTGTAGATCGCTCGACAACTGATAGTGTGGACCTTCTTGTGACAAGAGTTTCCCAGCAAACTTCGTTAAAAAGTAACTCTGAGGACATACTAGTAAGTCTGGTACAGCCGGAAACAATGCGGGCAGCTTCAGCTTAATTTTGTCTAGCTTATTTTTTCATTCATCGTTCAATTATCCCATAGAGCATTGGCATATTATAGAATTAGTAAAATAGCCGTGAAGTAAATGATTTCAAGACATTTTCGATCATGGAGAAAGAGAACCTTTTTTAAAAGGTTGACTCGTGACCATGCCTTTAATGCAATACCCTCAATTTGTTGCTTCCAGCTTCCATCATTTGAAAGAATATAGCCTTAATGTATTTGACTATTCACTAAAGAAATTGGAGTATCTAACATATAGATAGGTCTATGATCTTACTCGATATAACACGTGATTCAGAATGGATTAAATTTTACGAACAATGCTTCGGCCCATACTGCAATTTGTCTATGTCGCTTTCTAAAACTGCGACTCGGCTGCAGAATTTTGAGTGTCAGAAACGACGAATAAACTAGCGTCGTCTGCAAATAAATTGATATGAGCTCGACCAAGAATGGAGCCCTGTGTAACTCCAGCCTAATTTCCGCATGGGGAGATGAGGTCCGGGGAACCACTTCTGACCCTTGCTGTTTCAAACATGTTTATTTTCCCTCGACGAGCCAATTATAATATATTGCCCTTTAGGTCATTATATCTTTCAACATCTGAACTCAAACACATAAGAACAGGTTTTATGATACTTAATATGCGCCAACATTTTGTTTGTACATGTGTATACTTTCGATTGTTCGGGTCAAGTATTTATTCAACTGAAAGTAAATGCACACTTATTAAGGAATTATTAATGTTACATTTTTCATGATATAGAAACGGGAGGCGTCATTTCGCATGCGTGTGTGCGTGCTTCTGTTTGTCACACATTATTCTGTGTGCAACTCCTAATACATTTTTTTCATCAAACTTAAAGGACAATCGTCAAATTTGCTCCGCGCCTCCTACATTATGCTTTTTCGTCAAACGTTTGCACAATAATTATCCGCTGTGGTACAGCGAACATTTTCAAGGTTTCGAAACTGCGTTAAATATTGCACATTTGTTGAAAATGACATTGAAATGAATATGTGTTTAACTTCTATATTTTGCATGACATTTTTTTTCAAAAAAAACACAGAATAATTATCTCCAAGAGTTTAAGCGCATATTGTCAAGGTTTTGCAGTTGAGTGAGGCGTTAAGGAGTTATTCCCCTTTGTTTAAAATAACGTATACAGTATTTTGTGTGCAGAATCTCCTACATTTTACGTGCGATTAAATTCTTACTTTTTCAAAAGAATTATCTCCCACCCCAATGTTACAATGCACACTATCTAATTTCGCGATTACTCTATGTTTTCAGTTAGTGTTGCTCTAAGTTTAAGGAAGCATCAAAAGCGTCTGTGCGCAGTTCCTACTTTGTGTTTGCGATTTTCACGAGACTTTAAAGGAATAACTATCTGCACGTAAAGCAGTGATCACTATCAAAATTTCAATATGTTGCTATTTTTAATGAGTTATTGTTCTTTTTTAAAATTACATTTAACAAGTTTTTTTAAGCTCTGGATTTTTAACAAATGATTGTAAAATAATTTTCTCTCGGTGCCATAGGGCATATTGCCATGGTTTCAAAATTGCTTAATTTTTAAGCAGTTTATTTCCCACTTTAAAACTTAAAGCTTCTGTGCGCATCTTGTTTTTATTTCATTCCATATTTTTCGAACGTTTACTCACAAATGATCTGCATGTGCTACATTGCATACTGTCAATGTTTTAGGAGTGTATTTCTTTTTATTAATCATTGGTGAGAATGGGCTGGTTAATGCACAGGAACAGTATTTTTGCAGCTGTTAATGTTGTTGTTGTTTTGCTTCCGATATCAACAGTTTCAAATAATTATGTCGTCGAATTGCAAATCTTCGAACATGTCTCTTAAACATAGGCTGATAATCGTTTGTAATGTATTTCTTCTACCTTGACAAATCTTAAGGGACGTGACGCTAATTGTGATTTTTCTTAAGTGTGACATTTAATTCATAATTTTAATAGTTTAATTATTTATGTCTGTTAACGGTCCCCATTTTATTAATAAGTTAAAAGCAAACTTACGTTTAGTACTACGCCGATATTATTCACGTGCTTTTACAAAATGTAACAAATGCAACAGAAACATTCCGAATTATCTTTTTCATTTTGAGTTTGGAACTGTATCAATCTCAAAGGATTATTTCTCATAAACAGAACTGTTTTTTAATTGTGAGTCTGCAGTATTAATCATTTGACTACCTCATGTCGAACATTCTTTTATTTTTTTCAATCTGTGGCAGAAAGTTAGAAAATTTTCATTTTGACTTATGTTAACAAGTCCCTTTAAATCTTGTTTGACAACATTCACCCAAATATGTATGGCCACGGGCGATGATTTCAAAGAGATGAATCAATACGTGCACTGGAATAAATAACTCTTCTCCTAAAGCCAGATTTCAGTTGATTCTGGTAAGTAGCCGGTTATTGGCATTACACGAAGATCTCAGATCCGGTGTCCATATATATTTTCAAACAACATTTTGGGGTTTGAATGAAGTAGATGTATGATTGCCAAATTGTTAATTCATAAAACATCCAATAGTTCGTGTTGTTAAATTATAATTAGTATTTTTCAATCAACAAATATGACTGTTCAACGAATTTTGATAATTAATTAACGATGAATCGACGTTTTTTTCGCCCCTAATCAAATGTAAACAAATTCAATTCAAATAAATGACATCTAAATGTTAAGCTCCGTTTAATGAAGTAAGCGTGCAACTTCACTTATGACGTTCTGTTGCAATTACTCAAATTAAACTTCACATATATGTTCGGGATCATTGTGTAAGATCATTGACTATGTTCCATATCTATGACCTGCATCGTTATAAATGAAAGTTTTCGAACACTAAACAAAATTATGTTTTCAGTGAATTTAGGGATAAAAGTATTTTAAACAAGAGATGTGTTTTTCAGAAACACAATGCCCCCAACTGCGCAGCTTAGATTGATTTTTTTTTATCATTTGGCAGGTACAGATGATTATTTCCCTTTAAAGCTTATTACTTCCCTTGGATCTGTTTTTTAATTGACATTGAAGGATGACCTTGACCTTTCACCACTCAAAATGTGCAGCACCATGAGATACGCATGCATGCCAAATATCAAGTTGCTATCTGAAGCGACATAGAAGTTATGAGCATTTTTCGAAACCTAAACGCAAAGTATTACGGACAGACGGACGGACAGTCCGATCACTATATGCACTCCTTCGAGGGCATAAAAATACTGGTGTAAAAAAGAGACACTAATTAACATTATTGCATGGACGATCGGATAATATGATGCATTATGTATTGCGTCAATTGAACCAGCGACTAATATAGCGTGTGTTTGTAAAATGCCACGCCAAAGCTTTGCTACCTTAACTAAAATTGAGAGAGAACACAAAAAGTCTAAACATTTAACATACTGCTTACTTAATACGATATAATTTCAAATGTTGTTGGGTAAAACCATTGTTTATTCCCGATAATCATGGTTATTTACCGAATCACGCAAACGTTATGGTCCATCGCCTTTACGGCTTTAGACATTTATCTCCTACGTTTTATGACCTTAATCCGGTTGTAAAAATTTATGATCGAAGTTTCACAAGATTAGCGAAAACCGGACAGAAATCTGGCAAAATAGCACTGTAATATAAACTGTCCGAAAATTTAGAGTCATTAATTATGGACGCAAACCAAAAATATTATTTCGGCTCAAAAAGTGGATGTCGGAAAATTGAAAGTGTCCGAAAACTTAGACCAATTACGGTATGCATATTAATGCGTCTTTTTGAATATGAACATTTAGGTTTACGTAAACGACACATGTCATTTGTTCAAGGTCTTTATGAACATTTACTGACCAATACCTAATTCACACATCTCTTCGGAATAATCATGCGCGGTCACCGAATGGGTTACTTTACTTTAAGTCATGGGTGTATTGCTTAAGATATATGTATACATTGATATAGTGTCGATCTAACGGCAATTTCGCATAGTATAACATTACCGTATTGCGTCTGTTTTATGCACCCTCTTTCATGATGGATTGGCTATTGTCCATCAGTCCGTCCAAAGTAAAGGTGAACAAGTTTTTGTACGCTCGTACTACAGTTTCGAACTCGGCATGTACCGGTACTTTGTCAAGATTAACGTTCTCAACAAGTATAAGCACATTTTGTTATTTTAAGCATAATGAACATTAAGGTTGTTTCTAGTTGTGTGTTCATATATGTGACCATTATAACATATAAGCTTTATTTGCAGTTCGTTGCATCCCTACTTAACAAAATTAATGTTTTCCGCGCTTGTCATCGGTTCTATTTTCTAATCAAAGTAACTACAAATAAAGCGCTTTGTTGTGATGAAGTAGCGAACATTAAGCCGAAAACGGGACCAACATGTTGCTTAACCCAGAAATAGGTAAGCAATGAATTTAAAGTGCATTCGAGTGCGGAATTCCACGATGACACATGCGCAAATACACTTAAATTTCATTTAAATTGAATTTTTATCTGACAAATGCAAACATTTTCCGTCAGAATAATTGAACATAAACTTTTACGACCGATACAAAACCCAACCAACGACATTCCTTCACCTGTATCCAATGCTATTGAATAAAAGGGTAAATGCTCTGACATTAAGTTAAGTGAGGGAATACTAAAATACTATTATAGACTTTATTTAATGCATATACTTAAAATTTTCATTTTTTATTGAAAATAAAACATAATGTTTCATCTGCACCATTCAGAAGCATCAAATTATAACTTGTTTTAATCAGCAAAACAAGTGTTGAATCTTAACCCTCCAATCGGGCTCGTTTTGAAAATAAAAAATATGTTCGTTACTTCGCATTATTTGTGTGGAAATTCAAACATTTTTTTTACCGCGCCCTTAAATTTATTCCTTCTTTTTAACTCTCGGAGTATTCATGTTGCCTTTAATAAAAAAAATAATCACGTTAACAGTGCTTAGGCTGCCATCGGACTAACAAATTTTGATAAACTGTTATGTAATTTGTCTTTTCAACATTAGCAAGTTATGTCTTATTGTATTACATGTATTACAACTGTAAGCTTCACTAAGCTAACCTTTAGTTGGTTTCGATTGATCGGAACCTTGGACACGCGGTACAAATTTTGATTATTACTTGAAGGCGGTTGATTTGTCCAATGACGAAAACACTCCTCTTTGTATATTTTCCGAATAAACAACACCAACTTAGTTTAAGTGTAATACAATATAATCTTATACGATAAAAACTATGCGTTAGATCGATTAAAAATCAAATTATATTTCGCGTATTTTTAGTTTATTGACAAGTAAAAAATAGTTGGCCATTCGGACTGATGTCGTTAAACAACCACACATAAGAGACTATATTGGTTATAGCTCTAGAAGCCATATTTACTTTTATGCTTATACAAAGGCAGGGTCATGGGTTACCCCAAACCTGATTATGGCAGTCATCCTCATCGTAAGCGTTATTAATATTCTTAGTTGAGTGTGGACGTGACAATAAATTATTATTATTACTTGTTTTGGCAATTATAAGCGACCTCTATCAAGTGGCTCTCTCGGGTCAGCTTTAGCCAATCCTCTGCCTGAAACATGCAAACACATACAAAATAAATGTAAAGTGTATGTTTGTGGCATGGGGCTTATGTTTGAATATTCATGCTTATCACACAAGCTTGTGTTGCTTAAGCTGCGTACAGAGCCCCTGGCGATCAATTCTTAATACATTAACGATGAACTAAGTATGCCTTGCATTTTAAGCTATTAAGTCCAACTAGGTCATAAAAGGATCTATTTGAAACAACCATTCTAGATCAAACAATCGAATTTATGCATTTAATACTCTTTTGCTAAGAAATGGCCGAATCCCAGTCATATTGCACTTGCAGACGATATTTTATTGTAACCTTAAGTTTAGGGAACGATATACTCAAATATTACATTAAAGGGGCTTTTCCCGTTTCGGTAAATTGGCAGGAAAAAAAAGTTTCAGATTCGCAATTTTTCGTTGTAGTTATGATATTTGTGAGGAAACATTAATACTGAACATTTACCATGCTCTATAATATCCATTAAATGCATCTTTTGACGATTTCAAAACCTGAAAATTATAAAGCGATGCAACGCGAAACGATTGAATAATTTTGAGAGTTCTGTTGTTGTCGTAATATCTTGTGACACTACGAGGATTGCTTATATAAAGTATAAAATGCATCATTTATTTTATGAACACGGATGGCAGAGTGGTCTAAGTGTTAGACTTGTATTCCAGAGGTCAGTGGTTCGAGCCCAGTTGTGGGTTACTTTTTTCTTTCTTTAATTCTATTCTTGTGTTTTTTTTACTGGAGCTTTTTAGGCCCAATTTTTACAATTTATCAATATAAAGCATTTAATGACAAACTTCAATACCTGCCAAAATCTGTTAAAAGGCCCCTTTAAAAAATCAATTTTAAAGCAATACCTTTAACGCAAATAAACGCAACATTTTGCACGTAGAATCCGTCATAACAATACGGTTTATTTAAAAGCATTTCTAGCCGAATGATTTAAACATCTTAACGATAGGCCATAAGATACGTAAGAAATATTGAAGTTCAATATTTTACAGCCATCGATTTTACGGCTACTCTCAAGTTTATAGAATACCGTCAATTGTCAAGGCGTCATTACATGTATATAGTATCCTACCTTTAAGCAAAACAGTGAATTACAGTATACGACAATGTTTTTCCTACCGTATTTACACATAAACATTATACTATAAGTGATTGAAATACAGAAAATTGTTTTTTCAAATAAATGTGTGATGCTTTATTTATAGTGTAAAGCATTAAACACACGAAATACCGGTAGTAATCTTTACTATATATAATACTATTGTAGGTATACTGTAACTTTTATCAGCCTAATGAATGCTTGTCGTCCAACTGGGTTTAGATATTTATCACTGATTCACTACGCAATACATGTATTTAATTTCGCAGGCGACGATTTCGAACACAAGAATTCAGACGTGCAATTGAATAACGCCACATTCAACTGATTTTTTTTATACCTATACAAAGATGAAACTGCCGGCTATTGGTCGCTAGATTTAATACGCGAAGCTCCAGTGTCGACATTTTTTTAATACCGTTTAAAGATTTTAGGAGGAGGCATAATTTCCAACGTATTTATTCTAAAAACATCGATCATTAACTGTTGTCACGGTCACTCATTAGGCACGCCCATTGAGGTCTGCGGGGAAATGTTCCCCTTTAGGTCATGGAGCTGACGCCCGCAGTGACGCGTCTCCGTTCACCATGACCACCAACGCTACGTCATATTCTCCCGGTGACGTCATTGAAGGTAAGGGTTATTTTATTTAATACTTTCATGAAGTTTGTAGAAAAATATCGCTGATTTAAAACTTACAGTGAAATATGGACGGTTTATAAAAAAAGTGCAAATGCAGTCAATATCTTAAAATATTTGTCTTCTTTTGTGAGAAACTTACCAGTATTCAGTAACTGAGAAATAAAAAATAATGTTGGTCGGAGCCTCATATGCAAACTTTTTGGGCAACTCAAAGTCTGCAATAAATTTATCTCATTGCGTTAAAGAACTGACATGTTTCTGTTTACGAGTGCTACAGCTGCATCGCTCTCATTCCAGTGATCCTTAACACGTCTGAGATCTACGGACACTAATCCATGGAAGGCTTGTTCGTGCAGATGAGGCCCGTCACGTGCGCAAACACTTCCGTCGGAACGTTCACTGTTGAGACGGGGGACAAGTTCCTCAAAACAATGGACTGCTTCGCTAAACCCGCGGTACGCATAGTCCTGTACACAATGACTACAAAAGATTCCAAGTCGTGCTTAAATTATTGACGAAGATGAAATTGCTTGTTACATTTGAGCATCGATTTCCATGGGCTGAATGGGTAACAAAAAGAATAAGTTCAAACGTTCCAGCTTTAATAGTTGTAACTGTCAATTGAATTCCACTCGATCCTTTTGAATATTTCATGCGAATTCTCTAAATGTATATGTTGAGTGTTATCCAGTTAAATAATTTGACTCTGTTAATGTTTTGTATAATAATATATGCATTTGTAAAATATCGTATTGTGAATGCAGAAGAAGCTAATATAGCTGATTCCCAAAGTACGATTGCAATTCAGTTTTCACTAAAATACATGTAAATTAAAATTTTCGCTTTCGAAATGTTTTATGGTCACTTGAATTTAGTACCATTTTCAGATTTGGATGTAAAAAAATTATATAAATATATAATTTTCTTTTTTTAAACAACGAATAATTGATTGCACAGCGCCATATCGCACAACTCGCGCGGTCATGTACACCACCGCACCTTCTACTGGACAGCGCCATCTACAGCCAGTGGCCATGTTTATCTCAGGTAGGGCTCATATACTTCGAGCAAAATCGCACAGTATATACTCTTAAACGTAAACTGCCTTGTGTGATTTTGAGAATCATAAAATCGCCACCACCACCACTACAATCATTATCTTCTTCCTCTCCTTCTTTTTTTTCCTCTTTATAATAGAAATTCAAGATACATTAAATCAAGTGCATGACGTTGTGCACATAAAGCATTAGTCTAAATTTCTTACATTCTGATTGTTTAAAAAAAAACGTTTCATTTGTGGTTTTATTTAGATTCAAAGTTCACACTTCTTTATCATAACAAGCACACATTGATGTATTTAATTTACTTGTTGATGGCACCATTAAAAATCTAAACTTCAGAAAAATAGACTAGTGTGTGCCAAACCGTATCAGAGAATATGCATTATCGTCACATTAAAACCTGTTCGTACCAACCAATGAAACCCTTGATATTACATGATCGCATACCGCGATCTGGAAGAAAACTGCTAAACGTAGTAACACAACGAATTCTTTTACTAGATAATCCCAAATGTCGGATTTTTCCCAAAGTGATTAAAAACCTACCGGAAAAATAAGAGAATAACTGCATGTAAGCGACTTGTTTGAAAATGATTTGTTCATCTGTTGCAGAGCTACCGTAGCCAGAAACCTGAAGAACTTCAGGACGAACGTGTTCAGCGATTTTATCCTTGACGCCACCATTCCGAATGCATCCCCTACCACACTGAAGACCTGTGCCGTGAGGTGAAAACGCACTTCCGGTGTTTCCTTACCAACTAGCAGCAGCGTCGTGATTGTCACTGCTCTCTTGGTTTCGGTCTTTGTCACAAAGTTGAAGTATTTAAGTCTATATGTATCCGTGCTTGCTCGATTTAGTTTCTTACTCATCATAGTATGTGTGTACATGCAAATCACACACTAATATGTAGACTGTATGCTTATTGTCATCTCGCAAAAGAAGTGAACATCAAATAAAAATGAAAGAATGATTATACACATTTGGTTTGCATTTTCTGCTTGTGTTGATCTTTCGCATTAGGGCTTACTTTAATGTTTAATATTAGTATAGTCTAATACAAACTGAATAATATAAATATATATATATGTATTAGCTGAGCCGAAAACGAACAATTAAGCCTAGTAACACGTCACATTGTTTTAAATACAAGTATACCAATAGTACAGTTACTTGAGCATTTTAATTAACTGTTGGTATGATATCTTAAATAATTATAATTAACAATACGATATTTCTATACTGAATTAGAACCGATTAGATAACCTTTTATGCAAAAAATCGTAAACGCCAACAGGCATATTAACAACAACGTTCAATATCAGTTCACGAACATACATATACTTAAATATTTGTAATATCATTTGTATCATGCACATATAATATTATTTTAGAAAAGTAATGCATTTTTTCATTAACAATTTCTACCTAGACAATATTGTATTATTTATTTGAAATTTGTTTTACTGCATATTTACTTTCTTGGGGGTTTACCTCTGTTTTAGGTAATTTAATAATATACATGTACAAATGTATTTATTAAGAATTAAAATCGTTCATCATTGGATTAACATTCAACTTAATGCATAAATTAGGTTGTTTAATGCTCCAATATTAATTATGTCCAACCTGAATTGAAGGCAAAATAATCTCTGAATAATTAACTTTTAGAAATAGCCAGAGATTCTAAACCAATAGTTTCCGGTTATTTTAAAATAACTTGGAACACCATAAGAAAACATTATGTAAAGCCACACCAGAGTGGATAGCTAGGTACTGAATCAGTACTACTGATGCTTTATAGAGGCCTTTTCACAGACTTTGGCATGTTCTGAAGTTTGTCATAAAATGCTTTATATTGATAAATGTAAACATTGGATCTAAAAAGCTCCAGTAACAAATCAAGAATAAAATTTAAAAAAGAAACAAGTAACACTCAACAGGGCTCGAACAACTGACCCCTAGAGTCCTGGAGTAAAAGTCTACCACTAAGACCACTCAGCCATCCATGCTCATACAATGACGAATGTATTTTATACTCTATATAAGCAATCCTCGTTGTTTAACAAAATATAACGACAACAACCGAACTCTCCAAAATTAACACCCTGTCTATCTTATGTAATTTTCAAAACTGAACTCCAAATATAAACGCTACAAATCGGTATAAAGTACGAACATGTAAACCTAGATTCTAAAACTCCAAACGTTCGGAGCGTTAGGATCGCGCTACTTTCGTACGCATTCATTCCTTATTTACTTTCATCAGTTTATTTATAGGTCATCGCTGCGTCTTCACGACTTCCTTATGTGCTAACCTGAGTTCGCCAGTAAAATAATCGTTATATAATATAGACGCTATCCGCGAACTAGGTGAACTGGAATTTTCTTTAGACCAGAAATATGTTAAATGTGAATATTCAGCGATATAATTATGGTATGTCAATAATAGAAATGTGTTTTCAACAATACCATGATATTATTTTTGATTAATTTAACAAGAATTATTCCACCATATTGACTAATGTATTAAGCATGAGCGCGATGATTCTCGACACTGTTAATAATCGAATCAAATAGCAATACCCGACAAACCACTAAAACAGGCTTGTTCGAAGAACGCGCGTATAAATATTTAAAATATGAACGGATACTTCGCGTGTGGCAGGTTGACTCATATGTTTTAATTTCACTTCCATTCTTCTTTTGCTTTTCTGTTTTGTATCTATAGGTTTATGACCAGCAATATGTAATAATGTAAAATAAGCCGCGAAAACTCCGCGTAACATCCCGTACTGCGTGTGATGCAGCTAAGAACTGCACAGAAAAAGACATTCGCTATCCTTGATCTCATTCATTGAACTCTAACTTTCACAAACTCCAACCACAATCAACGCCGTATATCTTTTTAAAATATATTTCTTGTTTGTGTTTAACGCGCTATAAATCCATTAATAACAACGAAAATATACTAAACGTTATATTTTTTTAAAGAGGAATTAATAAGCAAAAAGATAACGTATAAACCAATAAAGTCGGATGATTAGTTTTTGCATAAAACGGAATTTATTACAGTAAGGGTCAAATACTCGATTCAACTCGTGTCAATATACGCTCCGTGCTCAAAGGTAAATGTCAAACAAGTTAAAGTAAACATTACTTCGGAACATTTTAAGAATGTTGTAGCCCAATCATTTTATAGTTGATAATATCCATTTTCTGTTGAATTTAACATACCGATACTCGCATAAGAAATTTCAAACTTAAAAGTAGTTAAATTGAATGGAATGAACCCGACAGCAGTCATAACGATCAAATGTATGTGCATGCTTGTTACAGAGCTTGTTTGGTCCGTAACTTTGTAATTCCTTATGCAATTTTAAAATAACTTACGCTCGATTGTGTGTGTTTGTCATAATCAGCTCCGGTACTACTTAAATGTACCCTGGGTAGGAAAAATATAATAACACGTACACGGCCAATTAAGAATTGATTGGTCATTGTCGGCTCGGGTACTACTTAAATGTACCCCTGGTACTCCTAAATATACTTTAATGTACCCCGGGTACGGAAAATATACAAACACGTTTCTGGCGAATTTATACTGTACCCGAGTATTATTCCCGCCCAAAAATCGAAGTCGTAAAACACGCTGCGGAGTCCAAAAAATCTGTTAGAACAATACCTGCCTATACATGCTTTTTGAGTAGGATATTCGATAATAAAGAGGCCATTTTACAAAATATTGACATAAATATGGACATAATTAATTTGAAAAATAGCCGACAACGACCAATTTAGCGTTAAAATCCCCGGGTATGTTTCAGTATATTTACCGTACCCGGGGTACATTAAGTATACATGTACTTAAGAGAACCCGGGGTACATTTAAGTAGTACCTTAACCGACAATGACCAATCGAGCCTTACATACCACAAATGATAACCATCGACAGACAATGTGTCGCTCGTAACATTCAAGGTCAAGGTAACACTTAGAAGTCTAGAGTAAAATGGGAGAATTATAAGACATGTCTATACAGAAACTTTAAAAGCGCTTCCTATAAATGTTCCCACATGTACATATGAAATGTCGCAAGTATGACATGCATCTTACTCAACGTAGTCACACATTAAGGCCAAATATAATAAGGCTTGTCCCTATTTTAACTTCATCATTCTTCATGCAAATTTTTAAAATAATTTACCACAAATGTGTCGAATGCGCCATGAGCAACTGCAAAGGTCACACTAAAGGTCGAACATGTGCAAGGTGCGGCTTGTTAAACAGTTACAATCATTATTTACAATGGGCTTGACATCTTGCCAACAGGTATCTAATTAGTTAATACATGAATTTGATTTTTTACAACGTTTCTTAGAATGCGCTCCACAGATTTACTAAAGCTAAAATATACTATAATTAATTGCTGTGTCTAAAGATTTTATGTAAATCGTGACAAGTGAACACAAATAACACAACCAAAGCAATGAAATGTGCACCCTATAAACAATAACAATTGTTAATATACAATACAAATAAAATCAATATGGTATAAAATAGGTAAAAATATATATTATCACAACGTTAACAACAACATGGAGTGTAAACAAAGTGAGACCCTGTCTCATAAATATCCCTATTATGGCCTATTACCCGTCCATGTATACCTCTCAGAGTCTAAAATAGGTAATGTTCTCAAGTTCTTTCTTAAGATAAGAAGTACTCGTTAATAAAAAGACTCAAGAGTGTTTAAATGGGCCTGTTACATTGATTGAATCAAGCTTAAAGAGGTTTTAATTTGAATATCCAGTAATAGTGCATGTTAATATGTATACATGATTTCTAATGTTCTTGATTCAAAGTTTATACATTTATTCCCCATTCATTTATGAGCTGATTCCCCAGTCATTAGGAATGGGAAAGCTTCAAGTTCTTGTTCACAGTTTATGAGTTGATTCCCCAGTCATAAGGCATATGAGAAAGCTTGAAGTTCTTGCTGCTCAGCAACTCGCCAACTTGTGACCTCTTCTCACTCTCAGCCATGTGCTTGTGAACCCATTCTACCACCTGAAACATAGCAAAACAATGTGCCTGTTAACCCATTCTACCACCTGAAACATAGCAAACAATGTGCCTGTGAACACATTCTACCACCTGAAACATAGCAAAAAAATGTGCCTGTGAACCCATTCTACCACCTGAAACATAATAAAAAAATGTGCTTGTGAACCCATTCTACCATCTGAAACAGCAAAACGATTGTTCAGCCAGAGGGGGTAATGACGTGATAGTCAAGATGGCGTCGTCCATGCCGAGACAGTCATTTTTCGCCTATTTATACCCTTTATTACACTTGTTTAATTTTTAAACAACGCTCACTTTCCAGCCATATCAGGAAAAATGTGATTAGCGTTGAATTCGTATTAAAATTCACTTGATATCTCAACTTTACTGCCTGCGAATTTTCTTAGTAGAGCCCTAATTTGGACATCCCGCTAAGAAATTTTGCAACGAGTAAAGTCGAGATATTGAGCGAATATGACTATGAAATAAACGCCAGTAACTTTCTTACTAATATGGCTGGAAAGTTAGTGGAGTTTAAAAAATTAATATTAGTAATAAAGGGTATACAAGGGTGAAAAATACCTGCCTTTGCATGGACATCGCTATCTTGATAATCACGTGATTACCCCCTCTGTGTTCAGCTATATTCCCCTATTATGCCTGAAAAGATTAACCGGACACTGATTTATTCAACTGTTTTATACATGTATATATTTATTGTAAATGAACAATGCTGTAACTAGAGCATGCCCACAGTCAATTTCTTAATTTGAACACGCTATTTCATGGTCTAAGTTTCCTTTTGACCTTGAGCATGATCTTGACCTTTTAGGTAGGGAGACAGGGGATAAATGTGAAATGCCACCTCATCATGGTGGTCATTAGTGGCAACTAATTATAAAACGTCAATAGAGAAAAAGCTGTTTAATGGCCAACTTTGACCTTTGACCACTACATGTAACCTTGACCTTTGAGGTAGGGAAAGTTGTGTGACATGCAATATGTTGCCTCAAAATGATTGACATTTTTGCAGTTTATTCGAAAATACATCAATACATAGAGAATATTATGTGAAGTTTGGATAAACTTGATTTTTATCCAAAACTCACATAATATTCTATTTATCCTATTATTTCCTCCTATTTTCCATTAATAATTGTCAAATATCACATTTTTGACGATTTTGTTTTTTTCCGTAGTTGACAAAAATGTATTCTCCAATTTTTGGTAAAACCCAAATCTGATCTAAAAATAGAAATAATATAAAGCTCAAGTTTATAGGATCGTTGTTATACTATCGATTTTCTGTACCGTAATAGGATAAAAGACAAAGTTATGGCTGAGATTAGAAATGTCAAGATGTTTTAAGCCTAATTTAGCCTTAAACTTCTAAGAGTCACATTAACCTGTTTGTTGGCGAGACGAGTTTTACAAGCAGCAGATTGTCTTATGATACCTAACATTTATGCAAAGTTATTAAAACAAAAAATCAATATATGGTTAAAATATGGGTGAGAATTTCCCACTAGCTTTGCATCAGAACATTAAAATCCCCTGCACTTTGATATTTTTCACATAAATAGTTTTACTAAAGCATTTAAATTCCTATCAAATGTGAGCAAGGTTTTTTGAATAACTATTGCCATGCAGTCAAATGTGAGCAACTTTAAAAAAAAACCTATTGCCATACAGACTTCATTTTTCCTGTTAACTACTTCTGCTTCCCAGTCTCACCTCCTCCTTGTTCTTGCCAAAGTCCAGACTGTACCATTTGAGGATCTGTGACAACTTAATGGTCTTTTTGCTCATGTCCACCTGACAGCCATCATCCCCCTCTAGAAAGGACTCTGCAGCCAGCTTCAGTTGCTCATAGATGCCCTGGGAAAAAAAGAATGTCGGTAAAAATGCCAGAGGTAAAAATGCCAGATGTAAAGTGGTAAAAATGCCATAGGTAAAAATGTCATAGGTAAAAATGCCAGATGTTATATAGTAAAATAGAGTTTTGAGCAATATTCTTAAGGATATTGAGTATTGTAGGGGTTAAGTGAATGTTTAAAATCCGCAATTGATTAAAAAAAAAGTGCAGATAAATATTATGTACAAAATTTCAGTTGTGGGTTGGGGGGAATTTACTCTGTAATAAATCTATATATTATCGGCTCTAAGTTAAAATGCTTTAATAAGCTATACGTACCAATACATGCCTCATTTTATAATTAATGTAAACATAATCACCATCAAAACCCTGCTTGTTTGTCACATTGCTTTAATAATTTATTGTCCTCAAAAATCAAAAGATTCCATTACATCAATAAAAATAGCTTTTAAAAGGAATTTAACAAGTGTTATTTAATGACCGATTCATCAAAGAAACAAAAAATCCAAACCAATAAACAGAACGAATAAAGCACAATAACAAAATTATAGTCTAAATTTATTAGTGAGACAAGTAGAACAAAAATAACATGTTCAATAAGAAATGTTTCCGTACAATACTCAGTATCCTTAAAAAATATTGCGCAAAACTCTATTATATTTTTTTAACATCTGGCAATTTTACCTATGGCATTTTTAGCTATGGCATTTTTACCACTTTACATCTGGCATTTTTACCTCTGGTATTTTTACCTATGGCATTTTTACCTCTGGCATTTTTACCGCACACCGAAAAAAACACACATTTATTAAAGTTATTTTTTTATTGTTGGCCATTACTTTAACATCTCTGCTAAGCAAGATAACTGTAATTTGTTTGGCAAATACCAACAAGTATCTTGTGTCCAGCTTTACAGTTTCAGTTTTCTTTAATAGTTTTCTTTTGCATTCTTGCATGTTCAATAATAAAGTAGGGTATACTTTTTTAAGTTAAAGGATGAGAAACTAAACCGTACTTATTTGATAATTGGAGAAACTTAGCCCTACTGATTTGATAGGTGGAGAAATTTAACCGTACTTACTTGAAAGGTGGAGAAACTTAGCCGTACTTAATTAATAGGTGGAGAAACTAAGCGGTACTTATTTGATAGGTGGAGAAATTTAGCTGTTCTTATTTGATAGGTGGAGAAACTTAGCCATACTTATTTGATAGGGGGAGAAACTTAGCTATACTTCATTGGGGGAGAAACTTAGCTATACTTAATTGATAGGTGGAGAAACTTAGCCATACTTATTTGATAGGTGGAGACACTTACCTGTACATGTACTTATTTGATAGGTGGAAAACTTAGCTGTACTTAATTTGATAGGTGGTGAAACTTAGACATGATGTACTTATTTGATAGGTGGAGAAACTTAGCCATACTTATTTGATAGGTGGAGAAACTTAGCCATATTTATTTGATAGGTGGAGAAACTTAGCCAATCTTATTTGATAGGTGGGGAAACTTAGTCATAATTATTTGCCTTTAAATGTACTCACCTCAGAAGAGTAAGTTTTTATGGGTGGGCAACTTTTGGCCCCACAAACAAGTGCAAAGTGAATCAAAGGCTCGTGTTCTGTTAGTGCCACCTTTATACGAGGGTCAGAGGAACCAAATGGTCTTGTGAACATGCCTGAAAGTAATTGAATCAATATATGAACTATAAGAAAAAAATCCATCTGTTGTAAAGACAATTGTATGAACAAGTATTTTGTACAACAGATGTGATTTTTCTAGGTCAAAAGAACAAGAGCACCGCATAGTGGGTGCCAACGCTCGGCTGCGGGTGCAGTTTTGAATAAATGAAACCTTGTCAGAAGAAAAGATGTTTTTTTTAAAAGGTCACAGTGACCTTTACCTTCTACCTAGTGACCCAAAAATGGGTGTGGCGTGTAGAACTCATCAAGGTGCAGCTACATATGAAGTTTCAAAGTTGTAGGTGGAAGCACTTTGATTTTAGAGACAATGTAAAGGTTTTAGCACGACACGAACAACACAACGAGCTAGCTTTGACAATACCTCGGGTTTTCTCCGCAAACAGCCGAGCTAAAAATTGAACACACCAAGTTTGCAGAAACATCGATGAAAACTGAGGAGATCACAAATTAACATAACTGATTGAAGGACACCTTTTTAAAATCCATATCCCATGTCCATTTATAAGGAATGAACGTCGTATGCTTGATGCTTGTTTATTAAATGAAAAGACCAAAAGCCTTTTCAATGTGGTGCACACCAAACAAAGAATATAATTATTGAAATGAAAATCATGTTTTCTAAGGGATTAATGACGTAATGTATCAAACATCAAAAAATGCTAAGAAACAAAAGTTCAATTTAAAGAAGAAAAAAAGAAATTGAAAAACAGCCTACTAAACGTATAAATTGGGATTTCTTTTTCTGCATTGCAGAGCCCTTAAAAGTACTGATAACATACAATTATTGTGAAACATTCCATATAAATAAATGTGCTGAAAAATCTAAATGGTATGAGGTGTGTAATGCAAGATCTTACCAATTCCTTTTCTATTGGCCCTTAGGACTCCATTCTCGATATCCTGTAGCGAGTATTCATACCCTCCAATTATATACCGCACTGTGTTAAAGAACTGCAAAAATACAACACCAAAAGTATCAGTGAAACTATTGACTTCTCACCAAAGAAATGAACTTTTTTCTATACCAGTAAAGTGTGTGAATTAAAAGAGAAGATATGTAAATAAATTAAATAACTTCATAGGAATCTATTTTTGAAATATTTTAAGATGGACTTAATATGAGCACAGTTGTCAAATAACAATATCTTAAACAAATACAATTGTTGACACATAAACTTTGATACAGTCATATAATATCATGCAATTATAACTTTTGAACATAATAATAACAGGTCCAAAATATTCAGTCTATCAGCTGGGTACAATCCGTAACAGGCACTATTTGAGAAAGAAAACAGTATGGTAAAATACACATAATTGGAACATGTAAGCATAAGAATATGCATTATCTTAATTTCAGTCATTCTCATCATTCACTTTGTATCATTCACATACCCTTTATTTTACAAACTTATTGATCATAAATGATGACTGCTTATATTGAATTTTTCTTTTTAATGAAGTTTTATTCTAAACAAACATCCATTCTTGACAGAAAGTGTCGTCCCCGATCAGCCTGCGCAAGCTTATGTGGGACGACGCTTTACACACATGCATTAAGCTCCGTTTTCCAAAAGCGTGGCTCATCTTTATCTCATGTACTAGAAATTCAGCAGAAACTTAATATGTTGTCAGATCGTTTAATAGACAGGGACAAGGACTAAACACAGACAGAACCAACCCAACAGAACAATGTGACCACCATATTCAAGACACAATTTCAGAACATACCTGAACATTCAATATTTTGTGATTTGACATAACCAAAAATATTGCAATACATCACTTCAATACAATAATGTTAAGATTAATCTGCCACCCCCAAAATGATCTCTTTCTAAAGACATATTAATTTTGCTTAATGAAATTCTGTTAAGCAACAACTTTTTGTTCAGAAATACTGATAATAGAGCCATAAAGAGACAAATTCAGTCAAAGCAAAGTTATCACATTTATAGAACATTAATTATTTTGAAATAATCCCATACCTTGTACCTCTGCCAGAGATTCACTGGGGGCCCCATGGTTACATTGGCGTGTATCACAAGAGCGTTGTAAACATTGATGAAGAATGCCAACTTCTCCTCCCTCGACGCCTCAACTATCTGCACTCGCACCAGCTCCTTTGTGAGATGTATGTACTGTTCAAACTCGCTGCTTTCACCGATACCTTTGTAGTTAACTTTCTAGAAACAACCATGAGACAAGTATTTTACGAATCTATCATTAGATCAGTAGAATGCAGCCATCAAACTTGACATTTTCACCAATATCTTTGTATTTTAGTTTCAAGAAACAACAATGATATTATTAATTGTACAAATACAACATTTTATAATCAAATGTAGGGATCAAACTAATTGTTTTTAAGAAGATCTTTTACTTTTACAAACAGCAGCAGTACAAGTAAATGTGCTAAGTATATCCTGCATTTGTTTAAATTTAAAGCTCCCTCTATCAATTTGAACAATAATATCTAAATGAAAATATGTTCTTATTTTATACAGGGGTATTAAATACTATATTACAAATTATTCTGGTTTGTGACCTTTCATTGTTATTTTTCAGTTGTGCTCTTGCATGTGGTATTAATTAATAAATAGCTTTAATACTAAAAAATATGCCTAACCCCTAAACCATCTTGACTATACATTAATGATATTATACAATGTATCACAATTCTAACAAGCAAATCCAAAAGCATACCCAAATTACCATGTTAGCTTTTATATTTTACAAAGCTATCATGTTTTTGTTTAATTTTTATTTGAAGGAAAATGTTTTTCAGTTACAACTACCGGTACATCATGTATAACAAGACAAGAGATGTGTTTGTCAGAAACACAATGCCCCCTACTGCGCTGCTTTGAAGCCATATATTTGACCTTAGTTTGACCTTGAAGGATGACCTAGACCTTTGACCACTCAAACTGTGCAGGTTCATGAGATGCACATGAAATGCCAAATATCAAGTTGCTATCTTCAATATTAAAAAAGTTATGGCCAATGTTAAAGTTTTCGGCGGACAGACAGACACAATATATATGACATTTGACCTTGAAGGATGACGTTGACCTTTCACCAATCAAAATGTGCAGCTCCATGAGATACACATGCATGCCAAATGTCAAGTTTCTATCTTCAATATTGAAAAAACCCCATATATTTGACCTTGAAGGATGACTTTGGCCTTTCACCACTCAAAATGTGCAGCTCCATGAGATACACATGCATGCCAAATATCAAGTTGCTATCTTCAATATTGAAAAAGTTATTGCCAATGTTTAAGGTTACGAACGGACGGACAGACACCATATATTTGACATTTGACCTTGAAGGATGACTTTGACCTTTCACCACTAAAAATGTACAGCTCCATACCGGGGGCATAAAAATATACAACAAGGCTACAATGGTATTTGCTGGGAATTCTTATACTAAAGAAAAAAAGACTTGTTTGTTGGAACAAACTCTTAGGCTGTACCAATGGTTATAATAGTGTATGGTCATCTGAATTTTTTATCATTCTAAATTAAGCATGCTTTCAAAAAAGGTGTGTTAATACACATACACAGTAAGATTCTTACTTCTTGCATGGTTAAAGAAGAGTTGACATGTTAGAAGCAGTAAATACATATCTTCAAAATGCATAGCAGAAAATCTTAATTGATCATGCACACCTTAATATCGAGGATTATGTCCATGTGTGCCTTTTAGGACCAAAGTGTTTTTTAGCAAAAGACTTGTGTATGTCTACTGTACCTTGCCATCAGATGATAAGAAGCTATTGTAAATTTTCAAGATCAACTTCCTAATATCTTCCCCCAGTGCACCAGCTACAAAGAAGAGTGTTAACATTCACATTTGTTGAATTAATATCCCCCGCCAAATAAATTTTGTTTATGGGTGGGTGCATGTCCCTTGATATATGATATATTCCTCAACAAGAGATGTGTTAGTCAGAAACACAATGCCCCCTATTGTGCCGCTTTAAAAAAATAAATAATTTTGTTTTTTGTTTTTTTGACCTTTGACCTTGAAGGATGACCTTGAACTTCCACCGCTCAAAATGTGCAGCTTCATGAGAATGCCGCTTTAATTAAAAAAAATATTTTTTACCTTTGACCTTAAAGGATGATCTTGACCTTGAACTTCCAATACTCAAAATGTGCAGCTTCATGAGATACACATGCATGCCAAATATCAAGTTGCTATCTTCAATATTGAAAAAGTTATGGCCAATGTTAAAGTTTTCGGACGGACAGACGCCATATATTTGACATTTGACCTTGAAGGATGACCTTGACCTTTCACCACTCAAAATGTTCAGCTCCATGAGGTACACATGCATGCCAAATATCAAGTTTCTATCTTCAATAATGCAAAAGTTATGGCCAACGTTTAAGTTTTTTTTCAGACCGACGGACAGACTGACATACACACACACATAGACACATACTGACATACTGACTGACGGACAATTCAACTGCTATATGCCACCCTTCCGGGTCATAAAAAATACTAAAGTGTAGGGTAATTGTTTTTATGCATAGCAATTATCCTCATTGATATCCATATACCCAATAAATGTTATATGTTGAAATCATGTGGCCCTGAAAAGTTATATCATATAAAAACAACAAAGGGTAATAACTCTTATTTAATTAAGTGAAGGGTTATGGTTTTTGTGCATAGCACTTTTTCCCATTTATTTCTACACAAACATGAAGTTTCATGTTGAAATGTTGTATTGTATCTGAAATATAGCCCTGAAAATTTACATCAAACAAAAACAACAAAGGGCAATAAAAGAAAGTGAAAGGCTATGGTTCTTAAGCATAGCATTTCTTCTCATTGATATTAATACACAGATGAAGTTTCATCATGGAGTCTTGTATGATATCAGAGATATAGCCCTCAAAATTTACATCATACAAAAAACAAAGGGCAATAGCTCATATTTCAGAAAGTGTAGGGTTATGGTTCTCGTTCATGGCACTTCACCTCATTGATATCTATAACCTATGAAGTTTCATGTTGATAACTAATATAGCTTCTGAGAAATAACCCTGCAAAGTTTCGTGACAGATGGACGGACGAACTGACGGATGGCATGACGAACTGACAGAATGACGGATGGACAGACAATGCTAATTCTTTATCCCTCTGCCTTTGGCGGGGATAATAATGTTTAGTTAAAACATTCTGTATTTTGTTTTTGCGTTGATGACAGTTAAATTCTAGGTGTCTTCTTTATTTAAATACTCAAAATATAAACTCATTTGACATGCAAACATCTAATAAAATAATGTTAAAAACCATATTGGTGACCCTATGGTGGTAAATAATAAAGCTCCAAAGTAAAATATGTCCTTAGTACAATACTTGGTATAAGCTAATTTTTTGTACACCATACAATATCAAGAAGATGGACATGATGGCCCTTAAATGCTCACTTGTGGTATAACAATTGTAAATATTTGGCCCAATGACGTAGTTTTTTTTCTACACATGTGCCAGTTCTCCTAGATATGGTGAAGAAAGACATACAAAATAAATTTCATGGTAATTAGGAACGATATTACATATTTTAAGTGTTTATAATTAATATCCTAACCAAGATTGAGCCAAAAATGTGGTCTATAGAGTGTTGACAAAATCAAACTTCCTGACACACAAAGAACAATGCCTACTGCATTCACCATTAGACAGGTGGACAGACATTGACTGAATATATAAAAGCTCAACTTAAGAGCACTTTGAGATCAGGTGAATAATAAGTAAATGAAAATATAAAACAAGAGCACCGCCTTGCGGGTGCAGACCGCTCATCTATTTTCTTTTAAAGGTGAAGGGACTCTCATTTTCAATCACAAAGTAGGGAGAGGTGGAGTGAAGAGGGGAAGAGGGGTGTATAGTGTGGGGTGTGGACATTTATTACATTATCTTTCAAAAATGCGGAAAAAAATGCAAAAAAAAAATAAAATCGGGGGTGGGGGGGTGGGGGGGGGTGGGTGGGGTGGAGGGGTGGGTGGGTTGGGGGGATTCTTGGGTGCGATGGTTGGACGGTATTTCAAACATAAAATAATAAAAATAAATATTTGTGTTTTTTAACCGTTTCAAAAAAAATTAAAAAATTGGGGAGTGGGGTGGGGTGGGGAAGGGGGGGGGGGGGGGGGGGCGGTATAGTGTGAGGGTGTGGTGGTCATTTGTGAGATGATCTTAAAAAAAAAAAAATAGGGGAGGGATTCGAGGGGGGGAGGGGGGTGGGATTCTTGGGTGCGATGGTTGGACGGTATTTCAAACATAAATAATAAAAATAAATATTTGTATTTTTAACCGTTTCAAAAAAAATTAAAAAAATTGGGGGGGGGGGTATAGTGTGAGGGTGTGGTGGTCATTTGTGAGATGATCTTAAAAAAAAAAATAAGTATCAATCAAATCTAATCATAAATAAAGAAGTTATGGCAATTTTAGCAAAATTTAATAATTTGACCTTGAGAGTCAAGGTCATTCAAAGGTCAAGGTAAAATTCAACTTGCCAGGTACAGTAACCTCATGATAGCATGAAAGTTTTTGAAGTTTGAAAGCAATAGCCTTGATACTACTATCCCCTTATGATAGTTAATAAGTATTGCAAGTATGAAAGCAATAGCTTTGATACTGTAGGAATAAAGTGGACCTAAACACAAAACTTAACCAAATTTTCAAATTTCTAAGTATAAAAAGGGAACATAATTCTGTCAAAATGCCAGTCAGAGTTACATTACTTTGCCTGCACAGTCCCCTTATGATAGTTAGTAAGTGTTGCAAGTATGAAAGCAATAGCTTTGATACTTAAGGAATAAAATGGACTTAAACACAAAACTTAACCAAAATTTTCAATTTTCTAAGTATAAAAAGGGCACATAATTCTGTCAAAATGCACGCCAGAGTTATCTAACTTTGCCTGCCCAGTCCCCTCATGATAGTAAGTAAGTGTGCCAAGTTTGAATGCAATAGCATTGATACTTTCTGAGAAAAGTGGACCTAAACGAAAAACTTAACCGGACGCCAACGCCAACGCCGACGCCAAGGTGATGACAATAGCTCATAATTTTTTTTCAAAAAATAGATGACCTAAAAATACAGCAAATTGCAAATCAGCCCAACAAAATTCTAACCAGATCTTGGGTCACAATCTGAAGACCCAGAATTCAGTGCAGATGTGTCATCATCCTCCAGTAGGCGGTAGTATATGTCAGCATCCTGGAACAACTCCCCACCCTTCACGTGATGACCAAAATGCTTGTCAATCAAAGCCTGACCCATTTCTACAGCTCTTTCTCTGTCTGGAACATTCACCACATATATGGAACATTTATGAACAGGACCCAAAAAAACAGGAAAGGCACAATTGGGGCTGTCAGTCATATCTGACACATTTTTTAAATGCCTCACAGTTCACAGAAATTCTGACAGACAGATTTGTATGAAGATTCAATTACTTCAATATTTATTTCTGACTATCAATATGATTGTCAGACATTTTATTGAAGACTATCATAAGTGCTGAAATGCCTACGAGAGCTGCCTCATGAAAGTGCACTTCACTGTTTGTATTTCCATGCCAGTGTTATAGACCTTGGTCAGTGTCCTGACACACATTTTCAAAAGCATCGTTGACATGACAAAACTAATTTGAGTACCTGTAATTGTCTTATACATGTAAATATGCACTTGTACAAACAATTTAACAGATTTTTAATATATTGCCTTGTGCATTTTTTTTAAAACAGACTTCATGTATTTCCATGTAATAAAAGAGGCATAAGTTTGCTAAAAATGCAGACCACAATTATGGTCTAAGGGTAGTGACCTTCCACAAAGGCTGTGAAGACATTTGTGAAGTTTAAATTCAGACGATAAAGAGATATTAACTGTTGCATGTAATCTACTACAGGAGGATGCTGCTGACATATGTGCTCTATTTCCTTAAACCTTTTCCACTTAGATACATATTGTCACACATTCGTAGTCTCATAGAAAGTTATATTTAATTAAAAACCTTTCTAACTAGATTCAAGTTTTTAAGAGTTCATCTCAAAACCTTAGATACTGATGAGCAGCAAATAGCATAAAACTTGAACAGACAGCAAGTCAATCCCAGGCTGTTCTGGTTTTAGACTGTTTGCATTTAGCCAATTTCACTTCGCTTCAAAGTTAAAAAATTTTAAACCAATTTATTTGTATCTCAATTGTGAAAAAAGGCATAAACTTATTTAAACATGGACGAGTCAGTTTCCTGGGTGCAACCAGTACTTTCTTTAGTACCAGTTCTTTTAGGAGAGATCTAAATAATGCTCCAAAAGTGGTGATAAGACACGTGACCTCCCAGTGCCCAGCTGGACACCATATCTATCACACTACAGCCACCTTTCAACTATAGACAAATAGTTCAGTGTACAAACCAAGCTGTTTCGTTTTCACGACCCAATCAACAAAGTCTTTCCCACTGAATGAGTTTTTGTATGAGCGGAGGAGACCAGAGCGATGATCTTTGATGATTCCTGACTTTCTCAGATCTTGAACGAGTTCAGCATACTCATCAGGCTCACATACAAAGTCCCCTGGGTCTACAACAGAAAGATGATACATAGGTAAGATATGTCACAAAACCCTTTTCTTCCATTTTCAAAAGTTGAAAACTGCCATAAATGAAATACTCAAAATTCACCAAAATGGTGAAATTTGAAAAGCCTGACAATATGCTTTGAACATTTTTTTGCAATAGTAGTGTGACAATGTGGTCGATATCCCATGAGAAATTCTGAAAAACAGCTCACTGCACTCTAAAGAGATTGTTCACTACAAGTTTTACATTTGCAAGTTGAACAAAGGTTCACAATGGTAGAATCACAAAACCTGATAACATAGGCCAGCACACAAGGCAAAAAAGTTATTCACAAGTTTAGTGTAAAAGGATTGAAGAAATGATTTGCGCAAGTCTTGTTTCACAAAATACTCCATTTCATTATATCACATACCAGCAGATTTCACAGCTGTGCTTGGGTCTGGTATAGAAGGGGCATCTGGCCCTGGGGATGTGGTCTTCAAAACCTCCAGGGCTGCAGCGAAGTCTTCCTTGTTACTTACCTGAACATACATATAACAGGAAAACGAACATTACTTCAAAGAACATTCCCATAATAAAATTCAATACTGTATACAAACCAAAAAGTGCAAAATTTATAGTACACAATTAGTCACAGACATTAAACAGTAAAGCTACAATAAGGAATCAAGAGAAATCAAAACTAAAGCCATTGACTGTTCATATACATTTTTGTAATAATAACACTTCCCTTGAGAATTAAAGACAGATTATTCAAACTTCTTTATATTGACCCAAAAAGTGTACAACTTGGACTTGCATTTATAGTGATAGATATTATGAAATTAAAAATATTGATTAGAAATGATGTCACTTATTTGTATTCTATTTTTAGATTACATTTTTAGAGCGCCCTTTACCCATTCTTCCAAACCATTAAAATAATGACATTTTACTTTACCAATGTCTGCAGATCATCATTCCCACCGATGTGTTTCTCGTTAAAAAAAATCTGCGGAACTGTTCGCCTCTGGGTCCTTGACTGCACATCAGCCCTCACGTGTGGAAATTTATCTAAGCTAATGTCTGTATATGGCACACCAAGCTCTTGTAACGTGTTCTTGGCCCGCATGCAATGGGGGCATCCAAGGATTGAGTACACAATCACCCGTCCTTTTAACTCCATTTTAAAGTTGATTGATGAATGGAAGAGTGCTGCTGATATTAAAAATTCTGTAAAAAAAATTCCCTAATATTATGTTTAAAACTGTTAATTTGTCTTTATTACTTTTAACTATTCCTGTTTTTATCAATCTTGTACATGTCCTGAGTATTACAATATACGTCCCTGAAAATGGTATGAAAAATGGAACATGAAAAATCAACTGTACAACTTTATCTCTCTCACTATATCTGTTAAACTCTCCATAGAAATTATCATGATTATATATACTTGTCATATATCACAAGCATGAAATAAACAACCCTTTAACACACATTAGGATAAATTAAAGAGATTAAAGTGTTTCAGAGAATTAGCAATTAAAATCAACTCACCAAAAAAGGTATACTACTAATTTGCTTAGTCGCTGAATTTGATAAAAAAATCAAACAGCTACATTGTACCTTCTACAATAGAACTATTTTTTTTCTTTTGAATAATGATTATCCTTTTTGAGAATGTTGACCCAGACCATTTGGATTGGATAAGACTTGCTAGCAAATATCTTAAAATTGAGAATACAATTGTAATAAAGTTTAACTTAAAGCGCTGAAATCCACTAAAGGATGTTCTTTATTAATTTAATGTTGTGATTTATTTATTTTTTTATTTTGGTATTATGGACACCCTCAACAAAGAATTTTAGGCAGTTATTTTGCAAAAAATATGTAAAATACTTTACTGGGATTGGAAGTGGGGTAAAAGTCCAGCCCAAAATTTGAACAAAAGAAACTGTAATATTATTAAATTATTATCAAAAGCACCACAGTTTCAAATACAATTCATCATTTCAGTTGGGGCATTTTATTTCTAATGAAACTAAATCGACTGTGCAAGGTTAATTTTCTTCTTATGTTTGAACATAATAAACAATTTGCAATAGTTAAAATATTATTGATTTGTAACCTGAAATTAAAGCAAGGTGTTTTTTGTCCTCTTTCATTTGACAGACAAAACAGTTTTCATAAAACAAATGCCAAAATTGAAGGGTACCTTTAAATATTTTATATTGAATGAGACAGTTAGAAAAGAAATTTAATAATTATAAATAATAAATCACACTAGGTACATATACACATTGATTGTTTATAACAAGCTTAAACAGAAAGTCCAGGGCTTTTCACCCTTATATAATAGGGGCCGAAATTCCGCCCCTTCACAATTGAAAATAAGGTCATCTTTACCCATAATTGATAGAGGAATTTCCCAAATTGTACTTAGACATATTGGGCATCTCACATACTGAAAGCAATGAGCTCTAGACTAATATGATTATGATTAAGAATGCACCACAATGTGTCTTTTAATATGTCTGCACAATGAAAAAGACCCTGTTTCAAAAACTTTTTAAAACACGGCCTTCCCAAAATGAGCAGTAACATACATGCCAGACGTCCCGATTTTGGCGGGACAGTCCCGCTTTTGGGCCCTTTGTCCCGGTATGAGACGATTTGTCCCGACATTCGTTAAAAAATGATGTAAGGTCTATAGGTTCCCAATAAAATGCGCTATTCAAGCTCTGTTTCGCTTACACTTACCACCGCTAATCCCTTTATTGCCCCCAATTAACAATCCTGATTCTACTCATGTGTACCAGTGTTGTTTATGACACCTTATCAGCGATTTATCGGCTAATTATTGATTTTATCAGGCATTCACACCATGGTGGTCTTCAAGATAGTGGTCGCTTATTGCTATCGATAGTTGTATTATAATGAAATAAATGTTGAAAATGTGTTTGTTTTTGTCTTTGTTTGAAACGGTTTACAAAACAATTGTTTTGTAAAATTAACTCTACGTCATTAATGAGTCTTTTACATTCAATGTTTAGTTCCAAAATAGCGGGATAATCCGAATGTGCAATATACCAAAATCGCAACAAACAGTCCAATAAGTGATACCCATCCTGTCTAGTGTAATTGGGTGTAATTGTAATCAAAACAACGAGGTGCTATGCATGACATTTTGACCCTACTTCAATTAAGCTAAAAACAACGAGGTGCTATGCATGACAGTTTGACCCTACTCCAATTAAGCCGCGACAATTGACAAGTAACAAACTGCGCATGGATACATGCTTTAAAAAATATTGCAACAAACGGTAAAAGTGTAAAAGTAACTGTTCATTTGATAGTTTACTGTAACCCGTACTTTCAGTGTACTGGATAGCCTCCCCTGTGTTAATGTTTGCCATTGAAAGTAATATAATGAGTATTGTTGTTGTAATGTTCCAGATTTTGTACTCTAAAAAGATGATGTCGTAATGTTCCAGATTTTGTACTCTAAAAAGATGAATAATATAATGAGTATTGTGTCGTAATGTTCCAGATTTTGTACTCTAAAAAGATGAATATTATCTTCGTTGTTTGCTATTGTCTTATTTAATAAAACTGTTATTGTTATGTTTTAGATTTCATGCTTCATATCAGATGTTTTATGTCTTGAATACAAGTATCAAGAGTTTTGTTAGTACTATACTGACTACAGTTAAGGTGGAATGATAGATCGTTTTAGGTGTCCTGCTTTTTGGTCAAATGTCCCGACAAATTTTTATGGAATGTCCCGCTTTGGACCTAAAAAATTCTGGCATGTATGCAGTTATCGCGCATGAAATTCCCAATTGGAAAGGCTAGGGACTCTTCCCAATTTCCTGAAGAAAAGCCCTGAAGTCACAATAACTTTTGAGACTAACTAGCGTTTTAATGGAATGCTGAGAGTCAAATAATGATGTGAGTCAACTGCGCCTAATTATGAAGTATTTACTTAAAATTTAATTATTAAATTACAGACCAAACCTTACTAGACCGCCACCATGATAGATTTTTCACTCCATCTAAGAGAAGAGACTCTGAGCACAAAGAAAACTTGTTCATGATAGATTTGTTTTTATTATTAAAAATGGCATTTGAGGATTATTAAATTAAAAAAAACAATAATGTAATACAGGGTATGTAAGATACATAAAACACTTACTAAAACGCAAAATCTTCATACATGTATGTTCTTTAATTACAAATTTTTTTATCCACTAGCACCTCTAAACAAAATTCTTTCTGAAGTTGCAATATTCCAACTCCCAGCTCTATGACTATCTGTGTAGCTTTACCGATTCAAGTAGAACTTATTCTACGTGAACATGATTGTACTATTCGATAATTATTTTGCAATACGGAAGTAAAGATAATGCCAATTTTGTAAAGAAGGGACGTAACTTTTGCAACCATGTTTGTACCAAGGGAGGTAAACTTTGAAATGCTAAACATGTATTGCGTCGCTTTCCAAATTACCTTCGTAATAAAATGAATATAATAATGCATGGGGACGGGATAACTAGCGCGCTGCATCGACCGAATCAACCAATTAAAACACACGCAATTTGAGTTGCCAAATTGTTTAAACGATTTCAATACCACACATGACTTACCATGATAATTTTCGTTAACTTCGCTAATACGTTTAACTATTGTCTCATCTAGAGTCCGTGGTTTAATTAAAGGGGCCTGTTCACGTTTGGGTAAATTGACAAAATTAAAAAAAAAGTTGTTTCAGATTCGCAAATTTTCGTTTAAGTTATGATATTTGTGAGTAAACAGTAATACTGAACATTTACCATGCTCTAAAATAACCATTATATGCTTTTTTGACGATTTAAAAACCCGAAAATTATAAAGCGTTGCAACGCGAAACGAATTAATAATTTGGAGAGTTCTATTGCTGTCGTTATATTCTGTGAAACTACGAGGATTGCTTATATTAAGTATAAAATACATCTGGTATTGTGTCCGGAAGGTTGGCCGAGTGGTCTATGTGATAGACTTTTTACTCCAGGACTCCAGGGGTCAGTGGTTCGAGCCCTGCTGAAGGTTATTTTTTTCGTTTTTTAAATTTTATTCTTGATTTTTTTACTGGAGCTTTTTATATCTAATGTTTACAGTTATCAATATTAAGCATTTTATGACAAAATTCAAAACATGCCAAAATCTGTGAAAAGGCCACTGAAAGTGCAGTTTGAAGGGGACCAATTCAGTTGTATAAAGCCTGAATGACCTAATTGTGACGCGTAAACTTATTCTCCCGATTTCAAATCACAGAGGCTGCCTCTTCAGTCAGAAATTGCGAACGTACATTACACAGCACATTTCTTACAGTTGTAACTCCCCATGCATAGCAACGATGTTCTTAGCATCAATCGTTCGAAGTTCACAGATTACTTTTAAGTATAAGCTTAATGGTAGATTTGTTAGTAAATACACATACATGAGTTGGCATTATGAACAACTGAAAATGATGTATTATCCGGTAATTGAATATTTTGGGTTATTTTAACCCGATATTCATAAAGATGCAAAAATAAGCATTCACATAAACAATCATATTATAAAACCAATAATGCAAGTCATTGATAGAGTTGTGTTCGATAAGTAAGACTATTGTTTTTTTACTCTGGAGGCCACTCGTTATTATATTGAGTAATGGGTACCATGATGCTCGTTCTATCCAAAAACTTATATTCTGACGTATACGACATTATTTAGGAGGATGTGTCACTGTCAGGTTATAAAATATACACTCTAAAATTTTGAACTCATTTATTTATTGCAATGATATAACTGCTTTGGTTAGCCTCCATCGGCGTTCCGCTGATTCGCGGAGAACTGCAAATAACGTGGCAATAAAACTACAAATACTCTTTAAATTTAAATACGTATTTTCCCCCTTTTCGCTGCAATAAAACGAAGGGAAAATACATTAATACCCTTTTAAAACGTCTTTCACAAGATTAATGATATAATAATATAATCAGTGAAATTTCACGTCGTGCAGAACTGATCTCGTTTCACTCATTTCGGTTTACGGAGGTTTTACTTTCAAAAGAATTGACGTTCAAAGTGTTTGCATGTTGTTGTTTTTGTCAAACTGAAACTGGTGTATTTCTGTTTTTCTTACTTCCCCATGAATATCTTTCAATTTCAAATACAGAATGCTTTAAAATAATGAATTAAAAAAGCAGCATATGCTTGTATTTAGTGATAGCCCCAAAATATTCCACTATGTATTACCGTATTAACGTTACGAATAATTTTAAGTTTGATGAATAACAAACTATAATAAAAGTTTACAAAAATACAACATAAACATCGAAGAAATCATAGTTAATTCAATTGCAAATACTAGTAAACGCTTTAGGTTTTGTTGATGTGAAGTTAGTATTCAAATTATTCAAATTAGAAAATATCGGTTCGGTTTGAATAAGAAATCCTATACAAGCGCGAAGAAGAAACATGAATATGTAACTATAGGTATACTATAGACAACCTCAAAAATGCTTAAATGCTTTATAATCGCTAAAACCGAATATTAAAAAAACATCTCAATATAACAAGAAATATCTTTTTAAAAGGTAGTCGGCGTTAATGCTGACTTTGAAATAAAGTTTGCAATTTACGTTTCTAAATAAATAAATTGAAAACAAAATTTTAACTATTGTTTTTTTTTTAACTTGTAAGTCGCATATTCACCGCATGAAATGTGTGTTATCATTGTCAAACCACACATTAGTATAAGTGGATAAACATTATACTGCGGGAGTGCACATCATATGTGTCCTCACATGCTTTATTATGAGTATATTTCTTCACTATCGAAATACAATGTATATCGAATGTTAATATTTGATTTAAACGTAGTTTTCTTTCGACACATTTAAATCACACTTTCATAGGCGCGTTATGCGAAAATGGGTCTTATGCGTTTCGGCCAGCGTATCTTGAACCCAACATGTACATTTGCGCAGTCTGGTCAGAGGCGATGCTGTTCGCTATAAAATGACTCAATGTGTTATGGTCTAATTATGTATCTCCTGACCAGACTGAGAGATGCGCAGGCTGAGTGGGCTGTATATATGATGGGCGCATATGGAATAAGACCCATTTTCGCATGACGAGGGTCATACAAAATCTCATTGCGAATTGTAAATGGCACAATGCTCTTCGATTCAAAATTGAATGGAAAATAGCAAACTTGTAAATAAGGGCAGCCTATCCAGGTGTTCATGAACGATTTTTCAGACGAGCTGACCGAGTACGACAAACATTGTGGTTGGATAATTAAACGATTGTCCTCTTAACGTGACACTATACTATTTCGGTAATGTTTGTTTTCTCATCTTGAAAGCAAAATTGTGTTTATCGAGAGTTAATTAATTTTTACCCGGACGATTTTGTGAACGAGTACTTACCATGAAATTCTGTGAGATGGATTTTAACGCGTAATTGTAACCGGGCCACAATTTGTGTCGTTTTAACATACAGAGAGTAGTCCGGAATTCCTTACACTGAACAGTGCTACATCCTTTGCGCTGAGCACAGACACAGTGATGTAGCCAAAGTTCAGAGGTTTCATCTCGAAATAACCTATGAAATATTCGAAAATATTCATGCGTGTCTGCTGGCGTTATGTTAAAGTCATTTAAGGTGAAAAGCTGGGTAAAACAGCTGTGCCGAAAACGCGCATTAGTGCTCTATACCTCTGTTAAGATCAGAGTTGTTAGCACCGTGTGAACTGCTAGGGTAACAAGTAATGCATAAAGTACGGGTCAACAGGGCTGACTACATATTTCGTGTGTAAAAAATATTGCTCGCATATTTATTTATTTTTTTCATCAATTATCTTATTGTAAATTTTGAATTTGTGTATGGTGTCAAAAATCAAAAGTGTGTACATGGAATTTTAATAATGAAATTATACTCTTAGTGAGATAGGTATATGATATTCCAACAATATTCATTTAATATGATGATGATTGCAAATTGTCTTTATATGCAGTTCTAATTACCATTTTCATCATACTTTCTATGCTTTCAGAACGTCCAAAAAGGGATAAAAAGTGCACACAAATCTCGACCCGTGCGTTATGACACACTCTTTATAAATTTGAATGGCGTGTGTTCATTTCAAACTTGCGATTAATTGTGAAAAATGAGTTGCGTCTTAAATTATGCAATAGCAAAGCGAACAACTCTAGTGCCTTCAGCGCGTTGTTCTTTTGTTTGATTGTATTATATAAAAATTACGCAACAGAAGAGTATTTTGAACATGTCATTGTATAAGATTTGCAAATGCGGATTTGTTCTTACGACTGGTTTCAACTAAAATCTTAATCACAGTCAAATAGAGCTCTAAATCTAGTACCTTATATAGTGCATAACATAGCTGAATACGGCATACTGGTAAGCTGAATAAGTCGACTATTGTAAACATGTAATATCGAGCACATTAACTGCATACGCTCTCTTGCACATCCAACAAACATATCATATCGCCCCGATATGGGGATGTACGGCCCGACATAACCACCGCCATACTGCCGTCGTTCCAGTGCAATTTTAATCCGAGATTCAAAAAGCTCGGCCTTATATCGCGCCGGTGTAAGCCCAATATAGGAGGTTTACATTGGCATGGGATTTGACCAGCAACACGGCCCGATATCGGCAAGACATCGACACCGGCTTTATTGTCAGAGATTTAATAAGCTCGACCTGACATCGCGCCGATGTAAGCTGTACATCGGCCTTATACACGAGGTTTTCATCGGCATGAGATCGACCCTGCAACACGGTGCGATGTCGGCCCGACTACGACACCGGTATACTTCCAATTATTCCACAGCAATCATCCCGAGATTCACAATCTCGACCCTAAATTCTAATCATAGAGTCCCATTATAAACTGTAAAATGGCTATCTTTCAACAAATTGTTAACTTGTTCTTGCCTTTCCCTGATTGTGCATTCATCGTATCAGTTCAAAGATTATCCTTAATTCGAGAAAAGGTACGCAATGATACTTTTAAGAAAATTCCTTTCCCCATAATTCAGACACCCGCAGAAAACAGGGTTTCGACAGTGAAATGTCGACAAAAGCCCAGTGCCTTAATAATCGCAACACAAAACGTTCATCTTTCAACATAGTCCCAAAGGATATGCTCTGAAATGGTTCAGGCACACATGGGATACTGGAAAAAAAATCAAAAGACTTGTTTGCGATTTCTAAACTAGTTTTATACAAGAAGAGAAAAAGGGACTGCCACGGAGGGATATACAGTTATTCATCGGAATGTGTCTTAAAGGTTATATATTAACTACAAACAATAATACACTGTTTTTAACAATATAGAGTATTGCAAGTGATAACAACTGAAGATAGAATTTGACAGTTTAAACTTTGGCAATCATAACCTTCGACAAATAGATGCAAATGGATTATGATCAAATTGAGGATATTCATTATTTTCGGTTTATTATCTTTTTCAATTAACGAGTTTTCAGAAATGCGCCTATGTTTCACGAAGACAAGATTATCATTTTGTTATATAAAATAATACATGTAGTACATACATCGTTTCTCGCGTAACTTGTTTTTGAGGTAATGGTAATTGGTTTACTTTTCAACTAAGCCCTAGTAATGAGTATCTCGATTGACGCAGCGAACATCATTAACAGTTGATAAAATCATAACAGTCGCATAAATTAAATATGTTCAATGATTGCATTATAACAAAACACATATTGAAATGACGAATGTTGACAAATTTCTTCGGTTGTTCACTTTAACCAAGCGCATGAAAATGAAGCATGTTTGCTTTACTTTAATTTGTCAACTCGATTTCACAGGGAATACTACGGTGGCATAGAGGGACATTCAATATACTACGGTGGCATAGAGGGACATTCACTCCTCTTTTTTTAAATTGCACACGTTTTTATTTCTATCTCGTGGCAACGACTTACTATCTCGTGGCCACGAGTTAGCTATGTCGTGGACTCATGTTACTAAGTCGAGGCCACGAGATACAAAAACGAGGAGTGCAAAACTATATAAAAAAGGAGTGCAATTAAAAAAAAAGAGCGATTCAGTAAGTAAAGAAGGGTGCATTAAACAAAAGAGGAGAGAATTTTAGCTATCTCGTGGCCACGAGTTAGTAAGCCACTCAAATTTTGCGTAACATGTGCAAATATTCTGTACGCATATATATAGCTGGCCAAAGCGGGCTTTTACTGTGATGAATACTTCCTTTTGTATAAAGATCACCATGAACGACCATATGGAACAATTTGATTGGCTGACTAACTCGTGGCCACGAGTTAGCTAAGTCGGGATCTCGAGATAGCTCAAATTCTCTCCTCTTTTGTTGATGATTACTTCCCTTTGTATAAAGATCACCATGAACAATCATGTGGAATAATTTGATTGGCTGACTAACTCGTGACCACGAGTTAGCTAAGTCGGGATCTCGAGATAGATAAAATTATCTCCACTTTTGTTTAATGCACCTCTTCCTATATTTACTGCACCGCTCTTTTTCAAATTGCACTCATCTTTTATTTAGTTTTGCATTCCTATTGTTTTCTATCTCGTGGTCACGAGATAGCTAACTCGTGGCCACGAGTTAGTAAGTCGTGGCCTCAAGTTACTAAGTGAGGCCACCACGAGATAGAATAAAGAGGAGTGCAATTTAAAAAAAGAGTGAATGTCACCTCTATGCCACCGTAGTATACACTAATATATATATATATATATATATATATATATATATATATATATATATATATATATATATATATATATATATATAGTTATAGTATGAGAAGTCCTCGATGAGAACAAGTCTCCAAAAGTTATCATGGTTTGAGAAAAATAACGCAATTGCATTGGTAGGACATTTTTCATTTTTTCGGTAATTATGTCTTAAAGCTCGAGAAACAACAGTCATTGAATTGGAAAAGTATTTAGAGATTTCTAGCGTGAAAAATCAATCAGGAACATAATGTAGGGTCGTATCAAATAATAAGTAATAGAGTGAATCTCGCGTTTTTAAATGGGTTGAGAATTTATGTTTCTGTACATTTTTAATGAATTTATAATCACTGAATCGCACTTCACTGCCCGATTTTAAAAGTAATGCGAAATAGAAATGTATGTTGAAAATAGCATATAAAACCTCAACACCCTGTAAAATAATCCATGAAATTTCAAAACATCCGGGCCTGAGCGCCACCTCGGAAGTTGCATTTGCTCATGTATTTTAGTGTCTCAAAAAAGAGGTGGCGCGCGAGAAGTTGAGTTTTATGAAAATTGTAATAAGTTTAAGCCAGTTATACATAGAGGATAATCTAAAGATACAATAAAATGATACAATAATAAATTCTATTTTGAAAGTTTTGCAATAGTTAATCGCCACTTTTACTGACATGAAAGCACGTGATATCAATAAATTGTGTAATGCACTTCATTATGAGTGCACTATTGCTAGCCCTGATAGCTCGTAGACAAAAACAGAAACAAAAATGGCGATGCGTCAATTTGCATGTTGGACTGTCATAGTTATATCGGGACCCGCGTAGCTTTCATGTCGTTCATTATATTTATGTTGTTATTGCGCTGACGGTGTTAGCAATTATTACTTAAAGAAAAATAAACTGAAATATTATCAAGGCATACGAGTTTTTCTACGAATGTCAACATTTCCGACAATCATCATTGTTCGTGGTGCAGGAATGAAAAACACACGCTTATCTGACAACGATTTGGAAAAAAAAGTGTTATCTTTCAAACTGAAGCGCGAGGACATAAATATGTGTCTTTAATTATGTCGAAATAGCTGTAACTAAATATAAACGTATGTTGAATATCTTCAAACTAAACGATTGCTTATCATAGTTTCATGTCAACAGTTTTGCCCATTTCATTCATATTATCATGATACAAAGTCTCAAAATAATATACACACAGATCATTAAAGAAACAAAAACTAAAAATATTTGAGTATTTAAATTATTATACAAGTACATGTGCATATAAAACACTGCATTCATGCTTGTTTTCTTTCTGCCATTTTTATATAATGATATTATGATTCCAATATCAGAGGGTGAGGATTTTTTTCATGGCTCCTTGTCAATTTTTATATCATAAACATGATTTTATACATGTATTCGAATATATTGGGCTCCTGGGCCCATACACTATACAGGGTACGTTACTTCCACCTGTGATCTCGGCGGTCATTTTACAAATTGTTTTTGGTAAGCTGGTACCCGACAATTGTCCTAAAGAATCAGAGATAGGGTGACCATGACCATAGAATTTTTTTTATGACCAATCCTCTCATAGCCTGCAATAAAAAATGGCTTAGATACGCACACAAAACATACAAATGTACGGTCGGTCTTATTTGTTGAAAGAAACTACTTTTTAAGCATAATGTCAAGTTATTGTTTCCTAGGATGATTTCTGCATTAAAAACTTGTTACAGTGGTCATGAACGTTTTTTTTTAAAGATTTAGATTGCGTAGCAAAGGCTGACGTTTATTTTAAGATTTCTTTTGTATATTGGAGGAACGTTGGGATGATTTTCAAAAATGACTGCGTTATGTGATACGCTGTTTAAATCTATAAAATTAAGTTTCTACTGGTCTATACTAGTTTAAAACATGAAAGTAAGCAATAATTCCGAAGATCCACAAAAGCAGCAGAAACACACGACATATGTTCATTCTTTCATGTTGAATTTTAACGTCTTGTGCACGCTAACATCATAGTTATAAAGTCTATATATGACTGTGTGATTTCCATGTACACGCACGTTATAACCAGTCGTATACAAGTAATCTACAATATTTCGAGAAAGAAACTAAATGAAGCATACATATCGACAAATACAAGTTATCAATTCGTCAACTTTGTGACAAAGGCCAAAACAACGAGAGCTGCAAAAATCACGACGCTGCTGCTGGTTGTTATGGAAACACCGGAAGTTTGTTTTGACCTCACGGCGCAGGTCTTCAGTGTGGTAGGAGATGCATTCGGAATGCTGGCGTCAAGGATAAAATCGCTGAACACGTTCGTCCAGAAGTTCTTCAGGTTTCTGGCAACGGTAGCTCTGCAACAGACTTACAAGTTATTTTCAAACCTATCGCTTAAAGTAATACTCCATTTTTTCGGAACGGGAAATTTAATATTCCACAGAACTGTCAGTTTCGTTACTATTTGATGCAGTTTATTGGTCGGTAAAGATTTATACAGTTTTCACAAATATGCACTTTGATTAAATGCATATTGAAGTTTGATTATAAACATGAAGTTGATGGACATGATAATGATTAATATGATGATGGTGGTGGTGGTGGTGGCGGCGGCAGCGGCGGCGGTGGTGGTGATGTCGGAGGAGAAAGTCGGCAGTGACGGTTGCGACGATTCTGATTCTAAAAATCAAACAAGGGTTTAGAGGTTTCATAATATTTATTGTACGGTTTTGTTAGAAGTATAAACTCTACCTGAGATAAAGATGGCCGTTGGCTGTAGATGGCGCTGTCCAATAGAAAGTGCGGTCGTGGATATGCTCGTGCGAGTAATGCGCTATGGCGCTCTGGAATTAATTATTCGATGTTTTCACAAAAGTACATTATACATTAATTATTGTTTTTACAGCTGGTACTGAGCACATTAATCAAGCGATAACGTTACTTTGAATGCATTTTTATTGAAAACTTAATTTAACCGTAACTATGACATCAGGTAGATTGGACTCTTCTACATTTCCAATGAAATATTTTAAAAAGAGTATACCATTATAACGAACATGTTGAAAAGACATGTAGAACGTTGCTATGATATATTCAAAATGTTTGCATGCAATTTGATTTGCAATAAAAACAATTAAAACATGAACGTTGTTACATATATATCACTCAGCCAATTGATATCAACGCTCACCTATAGTCTCTTCGGTCAATGATTTCAATAAGATTTATTAATGATATTTGGAACTATTTTTTGTATTCATTAAACGTACCGCGGGTTTAGCAAAGCAGTCCATTGTTTTGAGGAAGTCGTCCCCCGTCTCAATAGAGAACGTTCCGACGGAAGTGTTCACGCACGTGACGGGCCTCATCTGCACGAACAAGCCTTCCAGGAAGTAGTGGCCGTAGATCTCAGACGTGTTTAGAACCACTGAAATAAGGATCAATGTAGTTGTAACACAAGGCAGAGAAAACGTGTCCGTTATTTAACGGGATAATATTAATTTACTGCACACTTCTAATTTTATATCAGGCTCCGCCCAAACGTTTTTAATTTAATGTCGCAGTTACTGAATAAGCTGATCTCAAAAGCAGAGAAATATTAAGAAATATTTACTAGATTTGCACTATCAGTGGAGCATGCGTATACTAAGGCCTACCGGGTTTAAGTGAGGTTAGTTGGAACTTACTTCCAAGATGGCGTCGTTTTCGGGTTGTTCGTGAATGAGTAGCGAATAGTTTCACCCGGTAAGCCACTTTGTATTTATATTTCTTTTAAATGATTACGCCATGTTGGCTCCAAAGTGTGTGCGGTTCCCTCGTGTATCCATCGACGTAGACGTCGGGATATAAAAGTTATTGAAGGAAAACCATCCACAAATCGGTTGTCTACTTACATAAAGTTCGAGAAATTGGATGTATAAATATCATCTCTTATAATACACAGTACTAACGCACGTGTTCATTAAAATCTATGTAAAATAAGTTCCTTTTCCCGACGCCGTTTTATCTCTTATAATTAATTTATTGCCAAAAATAAATTTCTAACCACCTCCCCCTTTTTTGGGACTGACTTCCTTTTAAGCACGTTTGTGGACTTGACTTCCGAATGACAACCAGCTCTTTCCTATGTTAAATAGCTTGACACGAAATATCTAAAATACTAATCGTTATTTTAGTTAGATTTTACTGTAAACATCCGCTACTCCTTCACGCTAAGCACGAAAACCACGCCATCCTGGAAGTAAGTTCAAACTAACATCACTTAAACCCGATAAGCTCCCGTAGACGCATCCCCCCACGCAACCCCCCATACTGAAGGTCTCTATTTTAAAATATAGTAGTTTTCATGCAACATTACTATGAACATTCTGAAGCCCGTTCTTAGAGTATTCTTAAACGTCCGCCAAATTTGAATCCAAGCTTAAATATACAAATATTTACGATTGGAAAAAGGTAAAATGTATTTAATGCTGTTTTAACATCGTCGGTGGCATATAACATCATAACGACAAAATAACGACGTCGTTTCGCATCATAGCAGTGAAAATTATCGATAACCAATGACATATTTCAACTTAAGTTTTTAATCACCGATATTTCCATACAATTCGCATTAAAGCATACAATAAAATATCGTAACACGTACCTTTAATGACGTCACCCGGAGAATATGACGTAGCGTTGATGGTCATGGTGAACGGGGACGAGTCTTTTCGGGCGTCAGCTCCGTGATCTAAAGGAAACATCTCCACGCAGGCCTCGATGGGCGGGCCGAGTGCGTAACCATGACAACAGACGAGCACCAACGCGAGGGAAATCAACAACCGTTGCATCGTGTGTATCATGTCAGGTTTTGTTCTGAAAAATGAAACTTAGCGGTTAAGAAATGCAATACTGTCCCGGGAAAACTGTATCGTTAAGTCATTTTAAGCATGGAATCGATTTCTTGAAGCCAAAACCACACAATTCTATTTTGCGAAATTCTCACGACAGCTTTTGGAATGCCAAACACGCGTATTTGAATGTGTCATACTTAGGTTGATGTAAGAAGGAGGTTTTCTGATTAAACTTGTGTGTCAATACGAAGTATAGGAGTATGGTTTGTTTTGGCTTTCAACAAATTGTAGGTTTCTATAAAATCTACGTATGAATGATGAGTCTAATTCAAATACAGGGATGACGCAACAAGAAAAGATCCCAACATGAAACATTAGAGGATAAAATCAAACTACATAAGATGCAGATGAAACACGTGCAAATGCAAGTTTCCAAGTAACAAAACGTAACAGAATGCCTAAGGAATAAGAGCAACATCATTATTTGTAAGTGCATTTTTTCCATGTAAAATCGTTTATATACATTTCCCCATATTGTTCGTGAGATATATAATTCGTTTAATAATGATACTGCGTATAGTTTGATTGGACTTTCTCATCTTGATATATCACCATGATATATGAAGTTGAAATCTTGAAATCCTTCTTGTTATGATATACTCTAAATATTTCTCCAGCGAACAGATGTTCATCCGTAAAAAAACGTGACCAAAATATAGTCAGTGCTGTTTACTTGCCTAGAATTCATAGCGAATTCTGAAATTTCAGGTTATGTATTTACGTATCAACTCGCATAACGTTGTTTTTTTGCCTTTCTTACGGCGAAATACGTTACGCAAAACTTTGTACAAAATACAAAATAATTAAAATCAGCGACCTTTATTCATAATCTTGCCTATTGAAGTAAATCCAGTATATTATATTGGTATAATTGGTATTATAGTATACTATATACTATATGGTATATTATATGCTCAACGTCGATTATATTTGGCGTAATCACTGGACAAAGCGCCCAACTGATAAATGGTTACTAATAAGTAATTGAATTTAAATATAATAGACGGTTTTAAAAAGTAAACGTTTTAAATACATAACAGTAAATTTAGCTCCGAATGCTCTTTCTTATATTGCAAAAAAAGTAATTAGTGTTGTATGTTCTTAAACGATACCAATCAGAACAGCACACAATTGTTAATTTTCTATTAAAAAAAACACACGAAAAATTAAAAATTAATTCTATTTTTAAAGGGGCCTTTTCACAGATTTTGGCATTTTTTAACTTATTCATTAAATGCTTTATATCGATAAATGTAAACATTGGATCGTAAAAGCTCCAGTAAAAAATCAAGAATAAAATTAAAAAAAGGAAAAGAACATTGCCCGGAACAGGTTTCGAACCAGTGACCCCTGGAGTCCTGCCAGAGTCCTGAAGTAAAAACGCTCTAGCCTACTGAGCTATTCCGCCGAGTACACGTATTGGACGTATTTTATACCTTATATAAGCAATCTTCGTAGTTTCACAAAATTTAACGACAAAAACAGAACTCTCCAAATTATTCAATCGTTTCGCGTTGCAACGCTTTATAATTTTTAGGTTTTAAAATCGTCAAAAGATGCATATAATGGCTATATTAGACCATGGTAAATGTTCAGTATTACTGTTTCCTCACAATTATCATAACTAAAACGAAAATTTGCGAATTTGAAACAACTTTTTTCAATTTTGTCAATTTACCAAAGCGTGAAAAGATCCCTTTAATAGATTTTACACAGAGTTTTAATTGTAAAGATAAGTTTGTTTTGTAACACCACACTGGAGACAGAACAAACTTGGTTAGTGCTGTTTATTTGGTAAATAAACACTGGTAAATTTGTTTTGTCAATGAAGTAATCAACCACCTTCGAGTAAGAATCGAAAGGACCGCGCGACTGCCGTAGCCAGGGTTCCGAGTTCTCTATTCGAACTATGCATATGATATGCAGATTAGCAAAATAAAGCTTACAATTGTGCTGTATGTAATGCAATAAACATGCATTGCTGATGTTGTAAAGACAAATTGCATTTCAGGTAATGAATGCATGTTCAAAATTTACATCTCTTAAATAACTTATATATGCAACAAGACGACATGATTAAACAATAATGCCCACTCCCCCGCCCTACATTAGTTCATGTTAAACAAACATATCTCATTAAAGTCGGGGCGATATCTGCCAATCATCACAAACCACCACAACACAACGCCATCATCTAGCCGACATCGGATTGATATAGGCATGTTTGCCGGGGATCGGACTGACGGACAATTGCCATATTTTACCCTAATTCACATTGGCGCAATATCAAAAATAATGTATTCAGGTAATTTTATTTTTCGAATTACACCCATTACTTAAACTTAAATAATACATTCTGTGACGTCGCATGACTATTCCGAAGAGCTGTGTGTAGATACAGAGAATGCTCTTGTTAAATGCAAACGTTAACCTGAATTTCAACATGCACGAAATATTTCGCCAGACCATAACCAGAGATGAAGCGGTCGCCGACGCCGACATTTGATTGAGTAGTATAGCCTGGACTATTCGATTAAGATTCGAGTTAATTAGGCTAATATAAGATGTATTATACATTCTTTCCGATTGTAACGTAATGACTTTTACTGAATATCATTAAACATAAATATAATAATTGAATTTCAGAACTTATTAATAGATGCTTAATTATAAAGAATATAATGTTGTAATAAAATCATAGAAATCCATTGCACATTATTATGTATAAATAAGTTAATTTTGGAAATTAAAAATACATCTTTTACCATAATTTAACGTGATAAATATTATTGGTTGTTGCTATATGTAAATTATAAATTATTAATAAATACCCATTGATTAATAATATAATACTTGAATGTTAGAAAATATTCTCACTGAACATATACACCTATTATTACAAACTTAAGATTAACAATATATATTATTAAATCATAAATAGAATTATAATTATTATAAGTTTTGCATTATAATATCAAAAACATATTTTCATAATTTCTTTTAAACAATTTCAGTGTTTTTAGAATATCGGAGAATGTTAGGTTAGAGTATATGTATATCGCATGACGGAAAATTTTAACATAACTATTTCCTTCCCTCGGAGGTTGAAATGTTAATTAATGTACTCGCCAAAAGGTAATTTTGTTGCATTTCGTTTTCATTAGACCACAGGCTTGCATATTGAGATATTGATTGTATAAGCAAATCAAATAGCCATTGAATATATTAAATTTCGACGCATTATAAGTGTCGCACTTCCGTTAATGCCTGTAATTTTATGAGTATATAAGATGCGTGAAATCACGCACAAAACACACTTGCGGCTAGGTTTTCAACGAAACTTGAGACTCGTTTTTATAAACAGAAATTGTGTCATAGTTTTATTTAATTCAGAAGGAAAATAAAAAAGTATTTGTAAAACTATTCCGAGACTTTTCTTATAAAGTTATACAGTTATACAGTTCATTATACAGTACATATTTACGGTACACGATTTATGTCTTTAATTTGATATGGTATTGAGTAAATAAGGTCACTGACGAAGAGAAATGCAACAGAACGTTTGCAATGCATAATATATTAACCATCAAATATAGCAAATTTGAATAGTTAAAGTAAGCACTTTATAAGTAACGTTTGTGTTAGTCACAATAAACTTTTCATATAATGCCTCATATATGCAAGTTTGTTTTTTCCGCGTCGGTGAAAATATACCAATCCCGTCGTGGGTAATTGTATGTTAAATACAGACATTTAAAAAAGGATCTATTTAGCGAAAGTGATGTACTATGTAAAAACATAATGTTAGCGTGTGACTTACAATACAGGTAAATAAAATTGCTCCCGTCCCCATCTTATAACATAATTCTCATGAAAATATATAAAAGAGTGAGCAATTAAATGTTAAGGGGGTGGGGGGGGGCGGCGTTTTCCACCTCTTCTTTTCGTATAACGTACATTTATGAGTTTATGAACAGTCGTTGAAAAGTAAAAAAAAATAAAGTAACAACAAATCTATCATGTGAGAAGACAAATGCAACTATTGCATGTTTGTATAATAAATAAATTGGAAATCATACCTCTTCGTCAAATCCTACATCGGTGTTTGAAATAAATGTTAACGACGAGTCTTCATGTATTTAAACAAGCCACCGAAAGCGAAAACTTTCACCCTTGAATAGATATCAGAGTCAACTGAAACCTGGCGATAGGCTAAGTGTTACTTTTTTCCAGTGCACTTCTTAATCCATCTGTTTGAAATCATCCCCCGTAGCAATACAAATTGCGTATACTGATGTATACAATGATTTAAAGGGACTTGTTCAAATATGTCAAAATTACAATTTTCAATCTTTCTGCAACTGATTAAACAAAAAGATAACTGCACACAAGGGAGTGAAATCACAATAATGGATCAGACTCAATAACAAATCAGATTCGTTTATGATTAATAGGCGTTTAACATTGATAAAATTATACAGAGTTGAAATAGCAAAACGACTGAATAATTCTGAATATTTCTGTTATGTTCGTTAAATTTTGTGAAAGCATGTTTATAAGTTGGGTGAAGTATTAAAAGCTAGTTTACGTTCAGCCTTTAAATAGAAAATATATCGGCTACACAGTTAATTGATTAAATTGTAAAATAATGCATTAAAGGACACACTTCAAAAATTGTACAAAGCAGCGATTAAGTCACTTCAAGATCGGTCCCAGAATAAGACATTAATCAAAGTCGTTCGCAAGCTTTTTGTGAAAAACCTTTTCGCAGATTTGCAAGTTAACCAACTTCGTCATAGCAATGTATGTACTCCGCCATAGCATCGTTGCTAACCGCCATAGCGTCGTTTGTATTTCGTCAAATTGTCGTTACTACTCCATCACACCCAATCTTAGAACTGTTACTACTTCACCATAGCTTCGTTTGTACTTCGCCATAGCTTCGTTTGTACTTCTTCATAGCGTCGTTTGCACTACGCCATTCCGTCGTTTGTACTTCGTAATATCGTCGTTACTACTCCATCATACCCCATCTTAGAATTGATACCAATTCGTCCGAGCGTCGTTTGTATTTCGTCAAAGCCTCGTTTGTACTACGCCATAGCATCGCTGTACTCCGCAACAGTCGTTTGTATTTAGTCATAGCATAGTTTGTACTACGCCATAGCGTCGCTGTATCCCGCAATAGCATCGTTTGTACTACGCCACGGCGTCGCTGTACCCCGCAATAGCGTCGTTTGCACTACGCCACGGCGTCTCTGTATTCCGCAATATCGTCGTTTGTAATACGACACGGCGTCGCTGTACCTCGCAATAGTGTCGTTTGTACTATGCCACAGCGTCGCTGTACTACGCAAACTGTTGTTTGTACTTCGAGATATCGTCGTAACTACTCTGCCATAGCGTCATTACTACTTTTTTATAGTGTCGTTAATACTCCGTAATAACGTCGTTGCTCAACCGTCTGAGCATCGATACTACAACGTCATAGTGTAGTTACTAATCCGTCATTGTCCTTACTACTTTGTCACATCGTCGTGACTATTTTGTCATAGCGTCGTTTGCACTCCGCCTAAGCGTTGTTAATTGTTCAGCAAAGCTTCGTTACTACTCTGTCATAGCGTCCTTGCTACCTCGTAATAGCATCGTTTGTATTGCGCCTAGGCATCATTACTTCTTCATCAAAGCGTCGTTACTACTTCGTTATAGCGTCGTTACTACTTCGTCATAGCGCCGTTACTACTTCGTCATAGCGTCGTTTTTACTCCGCCATAGTGTTGTTGTTAATACGTAATAGCGTCATTGCTTCTCCGTCGTAGCGTCGTTGCCATTTCGCAAAGGCATAATCTGTTAAAGCGTCGTTATTACTACGTCAAAGCGACCTTTGTAGTGCACCATAACGTCGTTGTTGCTCCACTATAGCTTTGTTTCTACTTCGTTATAGGGTCATAGCGTCATTTGTGATCCGCAATAGCGTCGTTGCTACACCGTGATAGCGATTTGCTATACCGTCATAGCGGCGTAGCTATTCCGTCATAACGTCGTTGCTAAACCGACATTGAGTCGTTTGTACTCAGTCATAGTGTCGTTTTTACTCCGTCATAGCGTCGTTATTACTCCGTCAAAGGATCGTTGCTACTTCGTTATAACACAGATGCTAGAACGTCATTGCGTCGTCACTTGTTAAAACGGCGTTATTACTACGTCAAATCGACCATTATAATGCACCATAACGTCGTTGTTGTTCCACTATAGCTTCGTTTTTACTTCGTTATAGGGTCATAACGTCGTGTTTTTTCTGTCATAGCGCTGTTGCTACTCCGCCATAGCGTTGTTACTACTGCGTAATAGCGTCGTTGATACTCCGTCAGAGCGTCGTTGGTACTTCGTCATAGCGTCGCTTCTACCATGAAAAAGCGTCGTTGCTACTTGGTCTTAACCTCGTTGCTAAACCATTATAACGTCGTTGCTTCTCCGTCATAGCGTCATTGGTTATCCGTCGAAGCTTCGTAGTAACTTAGTCATAGCGTCGTTGCTTCCAGTCATAGCGTCATGTATTACTCATCAGAGCTTCGTTTATACTCTGTCATCGTCGTTTGCTACTCCGCCATAACTTTTGGTTTGTACGCCTTCGTAGCGTCGTTGCTACACGGTCATAGCGTCGTTGCTAATCCGTCATTACGTCTTTCCTACTCCGTCATAGCGTCGTTGCTACTGAGTTATAGCGTCTTTGCTAGAGCGTCATAGCGTCGTTGCTACTCCGTTATAGCTTTCTTGCTACTTCGTCATAGCGCAATTGCTACTACGACATAGCGTCGTTTGCGATCCACCATAGCGTCGTCGCTACACCGTCATAGCGTCGTTGCTAATCCTACATTGCGTCGTTTGTACTCTGTCATAATGTCGCTACTACTCCGTCAAAGGTTCGTTTCTACTTCGACATAGCGTCGCCTGTACTCCGCAATAGCGTCGTTTAAATTCCGTCATCACGTCATTGCTACTCGGTCGTTACATCGTTTTAACTCCGTCATTACGTCGTTTGTAATCAGCCATATATAAACTGCAATACACTACATTAATGCAGAAGAACAATTAATTTATATCTCAATTTTAGCAGAAAATACATACTATTTAAGACTATACAGTTTTTAAATGAAATGTAAAATGTGAAATAGTAATCAGTAGAAAATTGCGAAATGGCTGTTCACTACGTGTTGTCTAGAAGCGATTAAAGAAACCGTGAAAAAGTGGACTAATTATTCACAAAAATAGTTTATGTATGCAACATTTAGTTTTCTACGCTTAAAATGTAAGAGTAAAATGTATGGAAAACATTTGCTTGATGTAACTAGAATGTATACTTACAATAAAACATATTTTGCATAACAACAGAGGCATTGGGTTACATCGCAGTATTGAAATTTATTTTATTGTCCAAAATTTCCAAATTATATACGGCATTTGTTCTTTATATCTTCCTTCAAAGTATAAATAAAAACTTACACTTTAAAAAGTGAGAAAACATGCCTTCATATTCAATTAAGTAACTGTCAAAAAATAGTAATTTATGCTAAAATATACTTTTGTATAATAATTTAGACGTGTTAAAATGATTTGAAGAGCAAAGGTGCTTTTTAATGAGAACCTAAACAGTTTAATTTAACATTTGTTAGATAAACCATCATGGTAGAACGATAATGTAGACAATAACGGTAGTTTTAGCAATAAACACTAGCTTCAGTGTCATGATCATCCGGTGAACACGGGAATGTTGCAGAACATCGGGATCCGCTCCGGGAACAGTCTGCAATTACAAGACGAAACAAAATCCTAAAACAAATAGATACACATGTGAAGATTCTGCGCATGCTTTTTGTATTTTTCAACATGCATTGTGTGTGTGCTTAGCGAAACAGCTTGGTTCTACAACTCATACCTTTGGCTCTTATGCAACCGTTGTGCTTGTCATAATGATAGTTAAATACGTATCATTCAATTTATTGCGAATGTTAGATGTATTGATAAATATAAAGGTACTTAAAACCATAAGCTAGAGGAATACCATAAACATTCCAAAACAATAGCTCCGCGGTCCGATACCCCCCCCCCCCCCCCCCCCCCCCCTAAAAAAAAACAGGGCCGTGACACAAGATTTGTTTGCAACAAATCTAGCATTAAGAGTCAATCTTATCATATTAGTGTGACTTATTGATCGATAACGATTTTCATACTTCTTGTGACAGTGACAGTGACCTTTGACCTAGTGACCCAAATTTCGATTGGGGCAATCTACTGTCAAACGCCCATGTACACGGGAATCATAAAGCCAACCGGCCCCTCCGTTCACAAGTAATTGATAGGAAACAATTTTCACTCTTGTCAGTGACCTTGGCCTTTGACCTAATTACCCCAATTTCAATAGGGGTCATCTACTGGCAAAGGCCAATGCACATGGTTAGTACCAAGCCAATTGGTCAATCCAAGTTATTGATCGGAAACGAGCTGGTCAACCGACATCCAGCAAAACAATTTACCCTCTCTTCTTCAAAGGGGGATATGATAACATTATATTACAACGGCATTCTGAATTATGTAGATTGAAACCTTTGCCATTGCTAAAAGTATTCATTAAAAAAACAATCAAAGAGATATCGGTCATATATTTCCAATATTTACAAAATATCATGTTCAAATCTGGTCCTGATACCTCCTAGTATAAATGTGGCATCAAATGCATCATTTATTTATTGTTTTCATTAATTGGACTTGTTCGTGTCTGGTCACTCATAAACTATGAAATAAACTGCACCGCTTTTTCAATAGTGTATTGTCTTTTTAAAGGGGCCTTTTCACAGATTTTGGCATTTTTTAACTTATTCATTAAATGCTTAATATTGATAAATGTAAACATTGGATCGTAAAAGCTCCAGTAAAAAATCAAGAATAAAATTAAAAAAAGGAAAAGAACATTGCCCGGAGCAGGTTTCGAACCAGTGACCCCTGGAGTCTTGCCAGAGTCCTGAAGTAAAAACGCTTTAGCCTACTGAGCTATTCCGCCGAGTACACATACTTGACGTATTTTATACCTTATATAAGCATTCTTCGTAGTTTCAAAAAATTTAACGACAAAAACAGAACTCTCCAAATTATTCAATCGTTTCGCGTTGCAACGCTTTATAATTTTTAGGTTTTAAAATCGTCAAAAGATGCATATAATGGCTATATTAGACCATGGTAAATGTTCAGTATTACTGTTTCCTCACAAATATCATAACTAAAACGAAAATTTGCGAATCTGAAACAACTTTTTACAATTTTGTCAATTTACCAAAGCGTGAAAAGATCCCTTTAATAATTCTTAACACAAACCTCACACACGTTACCACATATTGTTTATTAATACGAAATTTATTTAACCTGAATTTCATTCGCATATTATCATACATATGGAATGAACCTTTAATTACTTACTTAACATGAAACTCCGTCCGTTCGAGTAAGTGAATGTCCCCATCAATGTTCAGTATCCTCTCCTTTCTTCCTTGGTCCGATGTTTCATCATGCGGGTCCATAAGTCGTAGCTTCAACTCATCAGCAGTAAACACAGTTAAGCAGGCAGGTGTATTACTGTCCTAATAAGGCATTCCATACGTTAACAAGAGATGTGTTTGTCAGAAACACAATGTCCCCTTCTGCGCCGCTTTGACGGCATATATTTGACCTTTGACATTGAAGGATGACCTTGACCTTTCACCACTCAAAATGTGCAGCTCCATTAGATACACATGCATGCCAAATATCAAGTTGCTTTCTTCAATATTGCAAAAGTTATGACCAATGTAAAAGTTTTCGGACGGACTGACGGACAGTTCAAAAACTATATTCCATCCTTCGAGGGCATAATAATGTGGAAAAAACCCATATGCTTTTATACCAGAAATTTTACTTAAAACACACATGTAGAGCAAAACAATCCGGTTGGTATGATTTTGTACAGAAGTTAAACGGTTCAACGAATAAAACAATGATATAGCGTTCTTTCAAAACGTTAAAGATTTTAATTAACTATTGCAATGGTCGCGGCGTTTATCCGAATCATGCATAGCAGTGCCTTATGTTCTACCAAAATGTAAGACCTTGAAAAGAGACGAAACAATTAAATAGATGAAGTTCGGCAGCTACAAGTAAAATAGTTTTGACCGTAGAAATCTGGAAGCTGGAAGGTTCAAAACTTCGCAATTTTCGATTAATACTTACTATTTCGGAATCCCGACTGTACATTTTGTAAAGAAGCTTCAAATACTGTAATTTTCCGCCCGGTTTGGATAAAAACACATGCGAGACATTAGTCACGCGGTCTTGTTCGTGAGGTTTTGACGGGTTACAGCTTAATGACATCATCTCTGCGAGCATTACGACGCCAGTAAATCTTCCTTCGATAGTAGAGAACCCTGCCCTAAAAAACTACAAACTTGATATCCTGCACTTTTACAAACGAAAGACGGAAACCAAAAAGTAATCACAATCAAACTCATAGCAAAGACCATACATCAATGACAAGTGGTTGCTACGTTCCTTCGTCTAATTACAATGATCAGTCTTACCAATAATTTAAGACCACATGACAAACAGTTTAGTATTTTTAGGCTTTTCAACTTTATATAATCATTAATAAGACATTTATACTGGTAAGTTTTGGTAGACTCGGAGTCAGCAACATTTGTCACGCTCCCAATATTGTCGACATCAGTTTCCTGGCCTTGTGGAGACTTGTTTTGTGTATCGGTGAGTTCTTTAATCCTGGCTAAATTAGCTGAATTACGTAGTGTAAATTCAGAAGGGGCCTTTATCTCTACGTTGAGACTTCGAGTCCGGGAAAGCATTAACATCATTGACATCACGGATGCTTGAAAGAAATGTTTGCCCTGATAATAATTTCACGCCACTCCAAAAGATAAATAAAAAACGTTAGTCTTTATTGTTCACGTTGACATTCAATATAACGCTTTAGTGACAACGAACATGATTGTAAACGTAATTGTATATATCATTTAAATAACTTTGCAAAATAATATGATTTCGCACAAAACTTCACCACAATGGTGTTAGATTTAACTAGAGACCAGACTTGCGACCTTTTTAAAATAGCTTGTATGTGTCGCCTCCAGCTGCATCAATTTGACAGGAAAGCAAAAGTTCCAAATGGATAATTTCATGTTATGAAAAGGAGCATATCGGTAACACACATTTGTGTTTTAAAGTTAATTCTAACAAACAAATGTACGGGAATGTGTTATATTCTGATACGGACACTTACTGACCAGAAATACACAGCTTTTGGTGCCAATAAAGTTGGATTATATTATATTTTTTATTTAAAACACTCGATTCCGATATGTATTTTTGTAGCGACCTACCTGGGTATCTCATAACACCCCAGTGCCTTCTTGTTTCGGACGTATAAATTATGTCACCCCATAATCCATAGCCGACGAGAAGAATGGAATAGGAAATGAGTTTCCCATTCGAGAATACACGGCTTATGTTCTTCTTAGAGCGAAATCCTGATAAATGAATCGAAGAAGTAACAAGTATATACAGCGATTATAGTGCCACAAACATGTCATGTTTTCTAATCTACAAATCACACGGTTGTTTACAAATTTTTACGGTGCATATACACGTACAGTTTATTTTGAAACCAACAATACAACATGATTATATGCCACAAACTGCATTTTGGTATGGTTGTTTTTGTTTCCAAAGTGGACATTTAAATTGAAACAAGAGGTTACAGGCGTGTGGTAATGTAAATCAAACGCAAAAAGATTCATATATGTGAACACATATTGAACAAGAGCACCGAATAACGGGTGCCAACGCTCGGCTGCTGGTGCAGTTTTGAATAAATTAAAGCTTGGCAGAATTGTTTTAGAGGTCACAGTGACCTTGACCTTTGACCTTGTGACCCAAAAATGGGTGTGGCGTGTAGAACTTATCAAGGTGCATCTACATATTAAGTTTCAAAGTTGTAGGTGGAAGCACTTTGGTTTAAGAGCAAAATGTCAAGGTTTTAGCACGACGCGAACGGCGGACGGCACACGGCGGACGACACGACGAGCTGGCTATGACAATACCTCGGGTTTTCTCCGAAAACAGCCGAGCTAAAAATGTACATATAGGTTACAATACACTAAATACTTTTGGTGTTCAATGCTATACCCTCTAAAAACAAAATCTTCATTTATTTGAAGACACAATTCTCTGTACGGGCACTTGCCATGACTTTATTTTTGAATATTTCTGTGTTCATGTGGTAGGGAAAACATTGTTGTATACTACAAATTCCCTGTTTTGCTTTTAGGTTGGAGACTACATAAGACTTTGACAGTTGGCGGGAAACCATCATCAACTGGAGAGATGCCGGTAAAAAGATGGCCATAAAACAGTGACCGCTGATTCGCATTGAGTTCTTTCTTACATATTGGATGACCTATGTTTTTTATTGTTTAAATCATTGCGGCTTGGAATGCTCTTTAAGAAAAGGTATGGTTATGGGGGTGTCTACGCGCAAAAGTTTGACTTTATTTTTTGTTAAAGTTATTGCTTTTACATTGAATTTGTGCAGGAAATCTTTTGGTATGTTGTGACCTAAACTAATTTATGATAAAAATGAAATATCATCTGCAAGTGCAAAATATGACTGGGAAAGCAGATTTTTGGTCATTTCTTAGCAAAAGGGAAGAAAATAAGTGCATTAAATGCATGAATTCAGATTATTTGACCTGGAATAGTTGTTTTTCAAGTTGACCCCCCACCCTTATATATTGGAATAAGGGCTAAATTGCTTTCCGACTTAAATTCAACTGCATATTGGTTGACCGTGTCGCGTTAATGTGTTACATGAAGTTAGAATTCAACGCCAGGGACTCCGTGATCGAGTAACGCAACTAAAACTTTTGCGAAAAGCATGAACATTCAAACAGAGCCCCATTTCACCGACATGGAATGGCAGGCATTTTTACAGTATGGACAGTGCAGCAGATGCTTAACTGAGCCAGCCTTCATATTTAGTACAATCATGAATTGAGCAAGATTTTATCACTTCATATTATTCATAAAAGTACACTTAAAATACATAAATGCATGTTTTTGTTTCATTTTTTTTATCTTTTTCTATTGGGTATTTTGACTTTTTCAGGAAGAGGAATGTCTGCGACTAAGTCAAGGGCCACTGGATAAGGGTTGTTGATGGCAAAACAGGTAATAATATCATTTTGTTATCATGTACACAAGCAAATAAGCATATGTATGATGCTTTAGGTGTAAAAGACTGTCATAATCAGGATTGTGGTCACTCACACCCTTGCCGTCATGTAATTCTCCTCGCAGTTTGTATTGATAGTTCCGCGTCCTGACATGTAAAGCTCGTGCTTTGTTGGCAGCTGAAGTTGGCACTTAACAGGGTTATCCTTGTTCCTGAGCATGTATGCAGTACAGCTGAGTTGATTTGCTACTTGTTACCCTACAATTAGCTTGTTTTTGGTATTGTTTTCTCACAATATGCTTATATTCATGTTTCCGGCTTAAAATGGTGTCGCGCCTTACTTAAACATAGGATTGTTATAGCAAGTGTCCCCTTCATCATTTACCTTAGAGGGATTTTTTTGACAAAATTTGGCACTTTCAGCAACTTGTTTTGTTTTTTATTTGGTACATGCTTCTCTCATTCAGTGATTTAATGACAGTATTGTCCTTATTCTTTTTTCTTTGCATAGAAAGGTGACATGAATCATTGATATTTGTTGTGTTGAGAATTCTGCAGGAAGCTGTGTCCCCAAAAGAAGTACAAGAAACCCCTTTCAGGACACTGCCTTGATCTGAACTGCCTTTCTACCCCTGTTACTACATGGAACATCATTGCTAAGCTTATAATGCTTGCCTACATATGTGTTTTTTGTTCAATTTAACTTTTCCTTCCAGCTTAAACCCCCCCCCCCCAACAAATGAGCATTGTATTCTTTCGCTTGGTTACAAACCCCATTTGGACCAGATTGCCACCATAAAAATAGCCTAAAGTACTTATTTTGTGTCCAAAATATGAAAATTTGTATTGTCTTGAACCTCTAAATGAGAGCTGGCAATGCATTTTGACCATCTGCTGCAGTTAAAAGGCACCCATGACATTACATGCTAGAATATTTCATTGGCGGCTGGTAAATAAATGGGCACCGATCGACAAGGCGCTTTCAAGATTTTACACTTTTATTGGTGTGAAATAACAAGTTATTGGAAGCTTATTGATTTCTACACTTCAAAGTATCTTTGATCTCTCATTTTGACTAATTAGTTTATTGTCTTGGATGAAATTGGATTGTTTTTGCTTTGAAATTGGCATTTTTGGGATGATTAAAAAAAAACACACAAAAAAGACATTATCAAAATTGCTTAGAGTGAAAATATCTAACAAATTCATTCTTTCCCCACCACACATTAGCCCCACTTGCATGTCTTTTTGGTTTGTTTTGGTATTTTATTGCAGATATTGAACACAACAGCTTTAAATCTTAAAGGGGCAGTTAAGCTTTAACAGGCCTAATATCGCCTTCTTCGGACTGAAAACACCCGCGTATGAAAATATGATACAGAATGGCCAAATGGACAGCTAATCCAGCCAAACTTAATATATTGGTGCAATATGGATGGGATGATAATAATATGAAAGAAAAACACATTTCAGTAAAAATAAATTTCTCTTATAGGTTACAATACACTAAATACTTTTGGTGTTCAATGCTATACCCTCTAAAAACAAAATCTTCATTTATTTGAAGACACAATTCTCTGTACGGGCACTTGCCATGACTTTATTTTTGAATATTTCTGTGTTCATGTGGTAGGGAAAACATTGTTGTATACTACAAATTCCCTGTTTTGCTTTTAGGTTGGAGACTACATAAGACTTTGACAGTTGGCGGGAAACCATCATCAACTGGAGAGATGCCGGTAAAAAGATGGCCATAAAACAGTGACCGCTGATTCGCATTGAGTTCTTTCTTACATATTGGATGACCTATGTTTTTTATTGTTTAAATCATTGCGGCTTGGAATGCTCTTTAAGAAAAGGTATGGTTATGGGGGTGTCTACGCGCAAAAGTTTGACTTTATTTTTTGTTAAAGTTATTGCTTTTACATTGAATTTGTGCAGGAAATCTTTTGGTATGTTGTGACCTAAACTAATTTATGATAAAAATGAAATATCATCTGCAAGTGCAAAATATGACTGGGAAAGCAGATTTTTGGTCATTTCTTAGCAAAAGGGAAGAAAATAAGTGCATTAAATGCATGAATTCAGATTATTTGACCTGGAATAGTTGTTTTTCAAGTTGACCCCCCACCCTTATATATTGGAATAAGGGCTAAATTGCTTTCCGACTTAAATTCAACCGCATATTGGTTGACCGTGTCGCGTTAATGTGTTACATGAAGTTAGAATTCAACGCCAGGGACTCCGTGATCGAGTAACGCAACTAAAACTTTTGCGAAAAGCATGAACATTCAAACAGAGCCCCATTTCACCGACATGGAATGGCAGGCATTTTTACAGTATGGACAGTGCAGCAGATGCTTAACTGAGCCAGCCTTCATATTTAGTACAATCATGAATTGAGCAAGATTTTATCACTTCATATTATTCATAAAAGTACACTTAAAATACATAAATGCATGTTTTTGTTTCATTTTTTTTATCTTTTTCTATTGGGTATTTTGACTTTTTCAGGAAGAGGAATGTCTGCGACTAAGTCAAGGGCCACTGGATAAGGGTTGTTGATGGCAAAACAGGTAATAATATCATTTTGTTATCATGTACACAAGCAAATAAGCATATGTATGATGCTTTAGGTGTAAAAGACTGTCATAATCAGGATTGTGGTCACTCACACCCTTGCCGTCATGTAATTCTCCTCGCAGTTTGTATTGATAGTTCCGCGTCCTGACATGTAAAGCTCGTGCTTTGTTGGCAGCTGAAGTTGGCACTTAACAGGGTTATCCTTGTTCCTGAGCATGTATGCAGTACAGCTGAGTTGATTTGCTACTTGTTACCCTACAATTAGCTTGTTTTTGGTATTGTTTTCTCACAATATGCTTATATTCATGTTTCCGGCTTAAAATGGTGTCGCGCCTTACTTAAACATAGGATTGTTATAGCAAGTGTCCCCTTCATCATTTACCTTAGAGGGATTTTTTTGACAAAATTTGGCACTTTCAGCTACTTGTTTTGTTTTTTATTTGGTACATGCTTCTCTCATTCAGTGATTTAATGACAGTATTGTCCTTATTCTTTTTTCTTTGCATAGAAAGGTGACATGAATCATTGATATTTGTTGTGTTGAGAATTCTGCAGGAAGCTGTGTCCCCAAAAGAAGTACAAGAAACCCCTTTCAGGACACTGCCTTGATCTGAACTGCCTTTCTACCCCTGTTACTACATGGAACATCATTGCTAAGCTTATAATGCTTGCCTACATATGTGTGTTTTGTTCAATTTAACTTTTCCTTCCAGCTTAAACCCCCCCCCCAACAAATGAGCATTGTATTCTTTCGCTTGGTTACAAACTCCCATTTGGACCAGATTGCCACCATAAAAATAGCCTAAAGTACTTATTTTGTGTCCAAAATATGAAAATTTGTATTGTCTTGAACCTCTAAATGAGAGCTGGCAATGCATTTTGACCATCTGCTGCAGTTAAAAGGCACCCATGACATTACATGCTAGAATATTTCATTGGCGGCTGGTAAATAAATGGGCACCGATCGACAAGGCGCTTTCAAGATTTTACACTTTTATTGGTGTGAAATAACAAGTTATTGGAAGCTTATTGATTTCTACACTTCAAAGTATCTTTGATCTCTCATTTTGACTAATTAGTTTATTGTCTTGGATGAAATTGGATTGTTTTTGCTTTGAAATTGGCATTTTTGGGATGATTAAAAAAAAACACACAAAAAAGACATTATCAAAATTGCTTAGAGTGAAAATATCTAACAAATTCATTCTTTCCCCACCACACATTAGCCCCACTTGCATGTCTTTTTGGTTTGTTTTGGTATTTTATTGCAGATATTGAACACAACAGCTTTAAATCTTAAAGGGGCAGTTAAGCTTTAACAGGCCTAATATCGCCTTCTTCGGACTGAAAACACCCGCGTATGAAAATATGATACAGAATGGCCAAATGGACAGCTAATCCAGCCAAACTTAATATATTGGTGCAATATGGATGGGATGATAATAATATGAAAGAAAAACACATTTCAGTAAAAATAAATTTCTCTTATAGGTTACAATACACTAAATACTTTTGGTGTTCAATGCTATACCCTCTAAAAACAAAATCTTCATTTATTTGAAGACACAATTCTCTGTACGGGCACTTGCCATGACTTTATTTTTGAATATTTCTGTGTTCATGTGGTAGGGAAAACATTGTTGTATACTACAAATTCCCTGTTTTGCTTTTAGGTTGGAGACTACATAAGACTTTGACAGTTGGCGGGAAACCATCATCAACTGGAGAGATGCCGGTAAAAAGATGGCCATAAAACAGTGACCGCTGATTCGCATTGAGTTCTTTCTTACATATTGGATGACCTATGTTTTTTATTGTTTAAATCATTGCGGCTTGGAATGCTCTTTAAGAAAAGGTATGGTTATGGGGGTGTCTACGCGCAAAAGTTTGACTTTATTTTTTGTTAAAGTTATTGCTTTTACATTGAATTTGTGCAGGAAATCTTTTGGTATGTTGTGACCTATAAGCTAGAATTATCTGGTTAATATACACGAACGAATTAACTTTGATGAATAGATCATTTAGTAAACAAGTGAATAAGGAATATCATGATTTTTTTAGATGAAAACTGTATAGGACTAAACGAAAAATAACGAAAAAAGTATGTGATTTTATCAATGCATCATATTTACTGTTTGCATACCCAGAACAGCCGCGTACACTGCAGTCGCAATGTCAAAGTTCCCCATTTGTTCCCGTGCAATTCCGTTGCCGGTTCCTGTATAATTCAGTGTGCATTTATTCGAATAATATTTACAACGCAGTTGTTTAAACATTGCAGAGAACGTCGTATATGTGTTTGTATGATTTGTATTTGTATATTCCGCTCCCCTGTGCTTTTTAGTTTGTGTTACATATATATGTACAAAATTGAGTCCATTATTTAAAAAATGTACTTCAACATACCACAGGGAATGATAGCGATTGCAACTGGAAACTCAGGTGGCCAAAAGTTGGGATCATTAACGTCACCACCTGTATCAGCCGCCATTCGCCGAATCAAACCATTGGCCGCTTCATGGTATAGTCCGTCCCCACCAACAACAGCTATCCTTTTTTTGAAACAAATAAACCATTACATTATTGGTAAAATAATATTTGAACTGTGAAAGAATAGTTTTTGGAAATCTTGGTAAACCATTTGACACACTATTCCTGTAGTCCATTGGCTAATGAACACAATCATATTGATGTCACAGAGACAACAGAAGGACGGAATTTTTCACAAGAATCCTTAAGTTCAGGTAATAGACAAATTTTCTGTATAGGAGTTGATACTGTTTATGGCCAAACAGCACTCAACATGATTGAACTATGGTCTGGCAAAGCACAAATACATCAACGAAAAACAAATTCCTTTAAAACAAACAGCTACAATTGATGACATAGATAAGGTTGATTTGTGTGGATTAAACCGATAAGCTACTTTACATCGATTGTAAATTATTACAAAATACTTGTAAAAGTTTAAACAACGTCAATTGCTTGAAACAAAAACAAAACCGACTTACCCGTCGATAGAGCTTAAATCATATATGGCCAGTATTTCTTCTGTGTGATGTGCTCTAGACGTTAATGAAAGAAACAATTAGATACGTATATGTTTGGCCTTTATAGTGTAAACTCATCTCCAGAAATAGTCTGAGGAGTAACGTTCAATTCGTTATAAAGCACACGCGCTTCACCGTTCACATCATTTTTACGTGAAATATTTAAACCCTTACACAGCTGATATTCCAGTGCAATTATTAGACGAAATAATTGTTGAAAATGTTTGGCTTTATCAAATGCATTCACAAACCACCCTAAAGTTTTTAGAGCTGCTTCCGTCTTGATGAAATGTTTGCATCCATGGACACAAGTCTACATTTTTATGAAAGTATTGTGCTAAATGAATCTATATTAACCGTGTGACCCCGAAGGTAGTGCTGAGCTTGTATCCCAGAGGCATGATTTGCGAAAACGTTGTTGAGGACTACTTAATGATGTTACATATCAAGTATACCACCTGTGCAATTTGTGGTTTGAGAACAGTTATTTTGCTAATACTGTAATTTAATATTAAAAGTTGAGGATTCCAGTATAAAACAATTAACAACGTACTGGGGATATTAATAACACTTTTTTTAAAGGTCTTATAAACACATGAGCCACTGTCGGAATCATGAAATCTCAGTATATTGGTTACATATTTGTTAAGTATTTGTTACTAAATTAGGTTAACCAATTAATGTATGCTTCAATCAACCTGACCGATTTATGTGATCATCCACTGTCTTTAAAAAGATATAAGTGCGGAAAATGATCAGATTTTGTGCTCATCGCTCATAGAGTGGTTAAAGTCTCCGACGGAAATTTGACTGATTCCGAGCGGGTCTATTGAAATCGTATTGTTACGTACAATTTTTAATCGCATTACTTTTAAATAAATACGCTTTCTTTTCGGTTTTGATTGATAATTATCTATTAACAACCCCATACATGTTTTACTTTGTTCATAGTAAGGGCTGTTGTTTTGCATGTTTAAAAATAAGTATACCTTCTGTTTTGAATCATCTTTTTTCAAAACTGTGAACAAGACCGTTAAAGATCTAAAGGTGACCCACACTTCTTTAGATTAACATATCAAAGGCAATGTTCAAACATATTCAAAACACGATGAGCGTGGAAAATTTATTTAAAAGAATTTGCTCGTGTATTGTTCATAATACATGGTAAATTTCTACAAATGTGTGTTAAAATTTTTGTGTTAAGACTATAGAGAATAAGTTGGTTCCTCGTTCTTTGTTACTTATTCAAATAAGTAATAATGAAGAGTTCCGTATTCCGTAGCAAACTTTAAATAAGGTTTTGAAGAAATATAATACATACAATTCTTACTTAAAGCGGGTATATACGATTTTTATATGTGCTGAATTGTAAAATATTGATACAAATATGTTATAATAACACACAATATGCAAGAAAAATGATACATTTAAGACGAATTTCATAAAATACAGCAAATACAAATTAGCGCCCCGAGCCGATTGTGACGAAGATAATTCGTAATTATTTTCCTACAATAACCGATGCATTCGTCTTTTTAGTAAGTGTTCGTGTGTCGTATGAATCGATATCGCTGCAGGAATTTCAAATGAACCGTTAAACTAAATTTAGATTCACATCGTACATGCATGATATACATGCTGGCGAATTCGGCTGTACAGCCTTTTTCGATTTCAGAATTAAATATCTGGCTTATTTAGCATTTTTCGACACATGTTCTTTTTAACTTTTATTTTAGTTTATATTGAAATATATGTATAATAAGTTTTTACACATTTTATATTAATAAATAAATATTTGACAAGATCGTATATACCCGCTTTAAATCAAAACAAAGTAACTAGACTACAGTTACTTTATGTTTTACAATACATGTTCATGTTTATTCTGCGAAAATGATTTCTTGTTTAAACCGACTTCGAATAATAACTTAACGTCAACCGACTTAAAACCGACACAATAATTGTACATGTATTTAATTTAAAAATTCAGAGTTGTACCTTGTATTCTTCTTACAAACCTTATATAATATAATATATGTTAACACCAAAAAGGAATTGTTCCTTATTTCTTATTGTAATAAGTAATTAAGAAAAAGGAATCAACTTACTCTCTATGGATAGACGATTTAAGCTGTACATGTCTTAATAAATATGTGTCGGTAAAAATCATTGTATACTGGGAAAAACAAACAGTCTTTGTGCTCGACAGAAACATTTCGCATACTTTTATAATACAGCAACCAAACGCATCATACTGGTGTTTTCTGTGTATATGAATCATGTGGATGGATGTTTTGATCTTTCCGAAAACAACTATAATTGCATTCGTTTTGTTTTTACCAATTTGAAAATGCGCAACTATTAACAGCGGTCTATATTTTTAATACAAAATTGCACATGACAACAAGAATAGTAAGACATTCAATGATATGTTCACCATAATAATACACCATTGTACTTGGAAAATAACACACGCCATTAACAAAAATTAATAATTAGATGAAATATAAATATGTCGTGCTTAACAGAGTAAACGTGAATAGTACAAAAACTTCTTATCGTAATATGGCACATATGCTATTCTTATATTATCTATGGACTAAAATGTACCTTAACAATAAACAATAATACACAAATAAAAAAATACAAACAAGATAAACGAGGATAAATAGCTTAAACTGTTACTATTTTGTTTACATAACAAAAACTATGGCTTCCATAACACAGATAAAAAGATGGCCAAAATACAGTTTAAATCCATTCCGTAATACCACATTTAAATACTTGTAATAATGAACGTTCTGAACACCACAACATTGTGTAAAGTTTCATGTATACCTTTAAATATGAGTATTGTTGTGTACTCAAGTTAGCGAACAATGCATGACAAAACATATTCCGAATAAATATACAATACCTTAATCTGGCTTTGATTTCGTACTCTAGCGGACTAAAAAGGTTAATAAAATGATCAGCTGACCTTTTTTAAGACAAACCGTTGCGTATTTCAGTGCACAACTCAAAGATAAACAAAATGAAATTTTAGCTGCATTAAAATAAAGCAAAATATTGTGTCAAACACATATTTAATTCTAATAACACATAATTTATTCCAATTAATAAACACTAAATTGACAAATACTTCATTATTAAAAATGAAATGCTTTAACATAATTATACATGATTATACTGTGGTAATGAATTATAACCTTTCTACGATTGCAATAATATGCTTATACCATATAGTCAAGGTCATTAACACTAGTATTGCGATGCAAAGTGACACACTTATTACACCATTTTCTCGGCATGTGACACGAACATGTAATTAATTATCAAGTACACTTACTATGAAATCAATGTATTTCCTTAAAGAGAAAAGGTACAGTGAAAAACAACCACAACAACAACACATTTTATTATTATTTTAAAGAATATATAACTTTAATGGATTCAAAAGAGAATAAAACACAATTCACAAAACTTTGAAACACAACCTCATGTTTGCTCCAAATATAACAAGAATCACCCGTCAACTAATCTTCATTTTTATCTGCCACTTTAATATCTACCAACGATGGCAGGGATATTGCAAAACAGTGGAATTCGTTGTGGGAACATCCTGCAAATATGTATCTGTAAGTACCTACATGCAATCTTGTAAGAAGTTGGTAAGACAAGCGGCCATGTTTGAGCTTTTCTTAAGAACTTGAGACAGGTTTAACGATTGTTAAAATAATCGTGCTCAAACTCAAAGATAAGTCAGACTCAAAACTAATAAACGTTTCGTGCTCAGCAACTTGAGAACGGTGTTAACACTCATCTAAAAAAATCAGCAAAATCTCAAAGTTGATTGAAAATATCGACTTCAGTATGTTCGTGATACTAGGCCAAAGAGACCTGATTAAATAAATATGACCAAAAGTAAAAACAAATCCACCCTTCCATATCGAATTATACCAAAATAAGATACATCTGTTAAAACTTTAGATACTCTCGTAGTTTACTCAACTTACTTGATATGAATCTCTGGTTGCTTAAGTCTGGTTATTTCTCCGTCAATATTTAAAATCAATTCCTTTCTTCCAGATTCGGATGTTGCCTCTTGCGGGTCCAATAATCTGATTTTAAGCTCCTTGAAAAATGATTCCAAAAATGGTTCTGCCGGTTTGTTGACCTGCAATTTCCATTCAAACCATTCAAACAAGTTACTGTTACTCTGTCATAAAACAATGAATCTATTTTTAAACAAAGGTGACCACACGATAAGACTGATATAAAACCACTGTTAGAGCTTTATGTTATAACATTGAGTAATTTAATTCATATTATCAAATAGATGCATTTAAGTGGTATCGATTCATTTATGTCAACACACAATAATCAAGATCTGACGACAACTAGTGTCGCTCTGCAAACATAATGTAAAGCAGAACTCAGTTCAAATAAACTCAATTATAAACAACTTAAAAGACTGCTGATATAATTTGTCAAATATGGACGATTTTTGTACAATTTATCTCATGTTAAATTGTTAAGTCATCTCAATGCCAACATGAGCATTGAACAAAATTAAGCGATGACATACGATTTCCGCATTCATGTCCAGAAGTTGAAAAGTAGATTTGAAGAAATTGAATTTTCCGCATGGTTTGGACATATAGATTTGTGTCACGTTTGTAACAGCTTCTTGTGTTGGATTTATGAACATGTTCACGAAAGAGGAAAGCGGTTCAACAAACACAATAGCCCCGGTGAAATACCCTTCGTATGAAGTAAAGTTAGATCTGAAAACCCAAAGGATATAAGATGTAAAGAGCAAACTAAACATTATGTATACAATGAAATGTTTAGATTTTGGTCGTATTAAAACGCCTACTCTATCCGATTAATGGCCTCGTGATACTGGTTTTATACAGAATTTATGCGGCTTTGCGTTGAGAGATACAATACGACTAACTAATACAATACAAGTTAATTGCGTAACAAAAATATATTACGCGGAACAAGAAAACTTTTTACTGTATTTAGTTGTCGTAAAATTAAGTTTCAAAAAAAAGGATGTCATCATCCTCCTACCTTTGTTCAGACACGTCACTTTTCTTCGGCTCCGGTTCAGAGTCCTGACCAGGAGTGTCTATATCGGTCTCCTTGCCTTTAGAATTAATACCAGACGCAGTGGGTTGTTCCAAATACGCCATAGTTGCTGAATTGCACTCTTGAAACTCCAGTGGAGCTTTTATATCGATCTTTAGTTTGAGAGTTCGAAACCTCCCAAACAGCAACGACAAAAAGGATGCTGCAAATACATTAATATGTGGGAAAAGCATAAACATTAGAGCATAGGGTTTACTGTTTACAGGCGTTAATCATACGGAGCGTTTGCTCTCCTGTTTTACGATTTTGGTAATTATTCTTACCTTAATGTCATACAAGTGTGCAATTATCATCAAACGCATCGTTGATATAACACAAAACAGAAGCACCATACCTGGATATCGCAAAACTCCCAAATGTCTTTTTGTTTCAGCAGCATATATGATGTCTCCCCATACACCGTATCCGACTAGAAGAACGGAGTAAGAAAGCAATCTGCCCTCCGAGCACACGCTGCATATATTTGCCTTAGAGCGAAACCCTGGGTACAAACAACAGTAACTAGAGCTTTGTCACAGACGTGACGTATACCCATACATGCTGCATTTACACATACTATTTTGCATGCTGTCTTCACAAAACAAGAGAAGCTAATTTATGGCGATTTTTTAAATTATTATGCCATTATCTTTTATGGCCATTTTCACCTTTAAACTTATGAATTCTTTTGCATGACACGCCGTCCAATGACTTTGAACACAATTACTGTACAGAGTCATTTTAAATCTCACAATGAATAATGACATAGTTATGGCACGGACAAGCTCATTTATGGCCATTTTTGACCGTTGAACTCAAAGTGTGACCTTATCTTGGAGATATCGACGTAATTCTTTCGCATGCCACACCGTCCACTGATGGTGAACAAATGTGCCAAATGATTTTAAAATCTCACAATGAACGACATAGTTATGGTCCGGACAAGCTCATTTATTGCTATTGTTGACATTTGAACTCAAAGTATGACCTTGACCTTGGAGATATCGACGTAATTCTTTCGCACGACACACCGTTCAATGATGGTGAACAATTGTGACGAATAATTTTATAATTTCACAATGAACGACATAGTAATGGCCCAGACAAGCTCATTTATGGCCATTTTCGACCTTTGAACTCAAAGTGTGACCTTGACTTTGGAGATATCGACGTAGTTCTTTCGCATGACACATCGTCTAATGATGGTGAACAAATGTACCAAGTCGTTTTAAAATCTAACGATAACACAGTTATGGTCCGGACAAACGTTTGGTTAAAAACGCACTGAGTGACCCCGTGACCTAATTTATAATCCGGCATGACCCATATTCAAACTTGACCTAAACATCATCTAGATACAACTTCTGACCAAGTTTGGTGAAGATCGGATGAAATTTCATCGGATGTTGAAATGGACCGACCGACCGACAAAGTGACTCCTATATAGCCACTATTACCAATTGTAATTGGGGTATAATTACCCACGTATAACTGTGTAAAATGGAACATTAAACGTAACTCACCGACAAATAAATATTCTTAAGATGCATCAGTCAAATTAAATTAATCGTATTTAACATGCCTTCTATGATATTAAATATTCATATTACGGGAATGAAATTATGTTGAATAATAGTATACGTATACAGATTAACGTTTTATGACTTTCACATATAAGACATACTGGACAAAAGGAACTGATAATGCATGTGATTCAAGTGGAATATGCATACGGCCATTCTTTTATTATTGACAGATAATTATAGGTAAAAACTCATTACAACCTAACCAAGAGTAAAACGTTCGGATGTCTTTACCAATTACAATCGCATATGCAGCAGTTGAGATGTCATAGTTTCCAAGAAATTGCTTTGCGACTCCATTACCTGTACCTGTTAAATATATTGAAAAAACTATATTACAAAAATAAAATAGTAAAAAGCACAACAACGAAAAGTTATTACACATTTTTTTAATTAACTGTTGTATCAAAATGATTTTTTTTCAATCCTTTTAAACCTGAATAATTATATAAAATTAAATCAAAATTGAAGTTTTCAAACTGTCTAAAATATATGTATTGGCAAGTATTGTTAGGAAAAAATATTTCATTTTATGTATCATGTGAACCAAACGAATATTTCGATCACAGAAGTAAAAAAAAACGAAACTGACACTTATGTTAAGGATATTTTACCACAAGGAATCAAAGCCATTGGAATCGTAAGTTCCATTGGTGAGAATTCGAGGTTGTTTATGTCGCTTCCGGTTTCAACCGCCATACGTCTGACAATCCCATTCGCTGCCTCGTGAAACAGGCCGTCTCCGCCAACCAAGGTTATACTGTTTAAAAAAAAATAATTATAATAAAAAAGAGGATATGCATTATTATTCTTTAACATTGATATTTTTGTTTTTAAGACATTACAATTTAGGAAACATAAGACATTTAAAAAAAAGGTTTCCATACTAAGATTACAACGTATGGATCAGTCGCCTAAATTCATACTTAATTGATATAAAAAAATCGGGATGTCATCAAACAATGGCCAATTATGATCAGCTCTTTAAAGAAGGAAATGTTGTACAGCAAATACAGTTTGAAAAAGTCGATGGGACACAATATGTCCTTAAATAATACATTAATTAATAAAAGTGTTAATCAAACGGATTAACGAAGAATTGATTTGTTTAAGCAAGTGAATGGACAAAAACAACAATCTACCCATCAATGGAGCTGAGGTCATAAGTAGACAGAATGTCTTCTGTGTGATGTGCTCTAGCGGTTACTGAACAAGAATCGCTATATATCCAGCTTACCAGTTACCATTGCCATTATTTCAGTACATCAGCTGTTGCTTATGTTTTGGAAAGCGATTGTTTTTTTTCCAAAGATTTTGTTGTACTTCAATGGCCCTACAAACGTCTGATCTATAAGATAGCATGTTAATCTAAAGAAGCGCCGTTTTTGGCAATTCATTTCTTTCGTTATCACATCGAGGCATCAGAATTCTAGGCGTGAATCGTCACCTCAAAACAAGAAAACAGTATATTTATGCCTTGAAGAGTATAAATCAATTTGGGGATCGTTTCGGACATTATCTATTGCGTTCGATAACCAAATCATGTTTAAGCATATAAGGTCATTGTGATCCTACGACCTACGAGCTAGTAATGAGTCAATAAACGTAGAATGTAATTTGTAATTTGGGACACACATCTTGCAAACATGCCTGCATTTGATCACAGATCTGAGAATTCATTAATACATGACACGAAAAAGTTTCCATCTTACAAATGCGAACTTAAATCGCAAGCTCTCAATATGAATCCGCACACATGCTTCACTTTAAGTACGTTTATTCATCGTGATTATTCAGTCAAATGGTCGAAGAATAACACGTTCCATTATTTGACGAAGGTGTATGTGGGAGGATTTTCAGTTGTGACTAGAATTTCAAGAAATCAGTCCGTTTCACGTAATTAATGTTTAGTTATCGTATATAAGCTTGTCGAATAGTAATATAATACTCAGTGAATATTATGAACGAGCGAACGCACTGACCTAATAGAAAGCTCAGGCAAATGCGCTCCAAATTAAATGATAAAGATTTACGATTCATAAACACTGTTATATATTTCCCCGCAAACACTTGTATTTGTGCACGCTTTTTTCTTTCTTGCTGAATCGCTTAGAGCAGGAGGTCCTCGCTTGAGCTCCGCTTGTTAATAACATAATCATTTTAATGAGACCTGCGTCGTGCTTCCGACGCTGCCCGAAGCCAATGTCGCTTTTGCTCGTAAATGTTCGAATATCTTCGCGAACAATTCAAATTGAATATATTGTCTCACAAAAAATAAAAAAACAAGCACTATGTATCTCGTTAGTATATATGTAACTAGACCATATCTAGCGTCGAAATTTAGGCTATTGCTATAAGGAACACTGATTTTTTGTGTTCTAGTTTTATTTCACTAAATTTTCGTGGAACTTGCGGCAAAATTGGCCTAAAGGATGTAAATATTTATAGGTTTTGTTAAGTGAACGTATAAGTAGCTCCAATATAAAGAAGTGAAACTCCAGCTGCTGGAGCAGTATTGAATTTTCATTAAAAACAATTAGTTGGTCCTTTATTTAAGGCCAAGCATTATAAGTAAGGTGTTGTTTGGTTTTGTATATACTCGCTGGATGATTTATAAAGCTAGGATGGTGTGACTTGGCGTTTTGCGTATTAAAAATAAACGCGAATGTACAGCACTTTTGTATAATTCGCTGTAAAATGAAACAGATGAAAACTATGACAATACGACTGGTAGATAGACTTTAAGGTGTCACATGTTTATAACGTATTGAGCTATAAAGTCGTCAAAGTAATATGGAAAAAAGTACAGATCGTAATCCGGACTTGCTGCACATATGTATTGAATAATCAATATTGACAAAAATAATACTACAAAGACGCAATGCAGTGACATATTTAAAACATAACATTTTCATTTAGTAAACACGAACCTCATTTCTTTAGTCTATGGTATCATAAGAGCTTTTACTTATTATAGCTTATTATTACTGCTTAATAAGCAGTTAATGCTTTTTACAGGATATATATAGCCCAATCGAAATCAAAACAAGAGTGCTTCGATGTGCTTATTTTGATATATTATCTGGCCGTATTACCTCAAAATCCGTTTATATTTTCCAGTTTTATTCGAAAAACGTTGTGGTTAAGGCAATAGACACCTGTAATTAATTATGTGCTAAGAGCGACGTTTAACTACTTTAAAACTGATTTAAGCCCCCAACGCTTTGCATGGACCGTTCAAAGCGATGAACCGAGCTAAACTATATGTTATGTTTAATATAACGTTGTATTTAGTGTTCAGAATTCATTAGCAAATTAGTCAATTGGCTTAAATAAAATAAAAGCAAATGGTAATACCAATTTACTTGATGGCAATAACTAATATTTCTGAAGTTTCATGATTTCTATAGTCAAGACAGTAAAACAGCTATGCTCCGAATGGTCTGTTTAAGCCGACCACCAATTTAGCGATCCTTTATTTTGGTCGCTCTCATACGAAATACCGACTGACAAGAAGAGCGACGGACAGGTGTAAAGCAACATAAATTAATATTTTACTGCAAAAATCAATCAACAATTTTCATTCCGTAATTGTTTTACATCTTTAATTCCCAACAGGTTATGTTAATTTATGTTACGTTTGACTGATGTAAACTTCAACCAATACCTTAAAATAATCTTACTTGATAATGAAAAACTTGCTTTACCGAGTATCAGTGTAAACGGCCTAACGGACCGGATTGACGATCTTAGCAAGAGAACATAATGACCGAAAAATAGGCAGCTGTTTATATTTACTACATGTATAATAACAAAAATAACAAAACATGCTAACATAAATAAACATTGCAAAATGTAGCTTGAAATATGACCAAACTAGACTAGAGCACCAAAAACATAACAAAAACATTATACCAGTGTTGAACACATTGCACGCCAAAGATTTCAAAAGCGTGTAAAAAAGCTTGGATAAAAATCAAGTAGAAAAATCTACGTAAACGAAACATCAATACCGATTTCAACGAAAAACATCAACAGTTTGTATGTATATGTAGCAATTAATTACAACAATAACATAATTAAACGTTTACACATGTAGAATCAAAATTGTTACGAAAACGTGAATAACATACTAGTAATCAGAGAAATATAACAAACGTTTTGATGGGATTTTAGTTACATGTTTAAAGTGCTGCACACACTGCATGCTGAGAAATGGTAACTTGTCAAACCAATACAGGAACTTATACTCGCATGTGTACAATATCGTTATTTTCATGTACGTTTATATATGGGGCCATTTATTCCCACAATCTAAACATCATATAGCCTTCATCGGAATAAATTATACACTTCAGCCGACTCTTCCTGTCACGCCAGGAATGTTGCAAAAGATTGGAACTTTTCCGGGGTAATAACTGAAATAAACGGAAATATATGCACAATATACACTCACTACGTTAAGTTATTGTACAAACAATGATTCATATTTAAATTAAAGATGATACGAATATCCACACCAAAAATCATAATGTGTACTATATAGCTAAATTTCAATTTGACATAAAATATAGATAAGTGAATGAAGAATGAATACAAGCAGTTTCATTACACCTTTATTGATGTCTACACCTACCGGGCGGTGAATTCTGGTTCCTTCAGGGTGAACATTTCTCCATCTATGGACAATGTCCGTTCAAGACGTCCCAAATAAGATTCAGCATCGTTAGGGTTGTTGACTTGGACTGAGAACTCGTTAACAAACAAGGACAAAGCGTGCTCTGGCGGTTCGTCAGCCTGCAATTGTTAAGCCGTAAATTGTGCAAATGTTCATTATTGTTCAAATGAAATGAAGTTAACATGACCTTTATCCCGGACCCGGCAACATGACTTGAGTGTTGATTGGTCATCAGACCATATCTTCTTCGGTCAGTCACCCCTACCTCTGCTTCGAGTTATGCCGTTGTTAGATGGTCGCTTTAGCGACCGTCTAATGTGCTTGATGTAAAATTCAGGTCGATACGGCCTGGGTATGATTAGCCCAATTCCCGCTTACACTACGCGCGAAGAAAGAGTTGTATAATTTATGCAAGAGGTTTGAGTTCTCCAATTATGTTTATTCACAAATGGAAACATTATATTAATATCGTGTTAAATGCAATAGTTTCGAATGGTGTTTTATAGAAAAGAATAAAAAAAACAATGATCGTATTGCACGTGTCGCGGAGGAGATTGTTTATGAATGATTAAAATAGTCCACTTTCTGCTGCGTCTGCGTGACGTAGTACTTTCGCTCATCTCATTCATAAATCTGAGGCTGGCGATAAACAAAGGGGAGTCCGGGTGAGAATTACGCACTAGTATAAGGTTACGCTTGTTTATATTCACAGGTCTCAATTAATAACACGTTGACCACGAGTTCAACAATTATTACCGGGATACGATAGACAACATAAAAATGATTCATTATCGCTGAAACTGTTAAAAAACATTTAAATATAACAAGAATATTCTCTAAAAAATGTAGTCTTGCTGTTTTGAAATAAGGTTTGGAATTTTGGTTTCTAAATAACTTAATTAAAAACAAAAGTTTAATTATAGTGTTTTTTACTTTTAGTCGCATATTTACCGCATTATAATGTGTGTTATAATAGGCAAACCGTACATTAGTAAAATTCAATCTGCCTTCGCACATAGAAGGAATGGGTCAATTAGGTGCTGCGTTTCCTTTGCTTACTTCAGTTAGAGGTCAATTCTTTACGTAAAAGCAATCACAAGGCCCCGGCTTCAGAGGAATTGCGGAGCGTTCTTACATAATTAAAGTCGTAGTCGCATGGTATTTGCGTTTAGCGTCCTATTTGGTCACGTGGTTCTTTTTCGCGGGTGTTTTGGCATTCATGATATGAGGCTATTAATAGATGCGCCTGTCGATAAACAAAGGAAAGTTTACGGGCGATAACAACGCAATAGGTTACGCTCTCACATACAACTCAATGACGTAGTACAGGTCGTAAATTGAGAGATTTGGGAAAAAGTTGACGCTTATTTATATTCTCAATTTATAAAACGTTGAACATAAGTTCAACAATAACTTCAGCGATACGATAGACTAAAAAAAATCATAATCGCTTAACCCGAATATAACAAATAATTTATAATAATAATACGAATGACCTGTTTCATAACCTCGTTGAAGCTACTACATCGGGTATTTCTGGAAAGCGTTCTTGGTTCTCAACACATAGCGGCGATCTTTTGTATTTACGGGTGCTAGCAACGCAATAGTAGAAGCTTAGTAGAAGGGTTAGCTTGTTTATATTCACAGTTCTCAATACATTGACAGTTGGATATGAGTTCATCAATTACTCAGGCATACTATAGGCAACCTCGAAAATGCTTTATAATCGCTAAAACCGAAAACAACTAAATATATTATATTAAATATATTTATAACAATACATGTCTTTTAAAAATGTAGTCGGCGTATACGCCGACTTTGAAATAAAGTTAGCAATTTACTTTTCTAAATAATTGAATACAATAAAACAAAAGTTAAACTATTGTGTTGTGTTTTTCACTTGTAAGCTGCATATTCACCGCATGAAATGTGTGTTAGCATTGTCAAACCACACATTAGTGTGAGTAAATAAAAAATATACTACGGGAGAGCACTTCATATGTGTCCTCATATGCCTTGTTATGAGTATCTTTCTTCATTATCGAAATATATCGTATGTTTATATTTGATTTAAACGCAGTTTTCTTTCGTCACATTTAAATCACACGTCAATAGCGCCGTCATGCGAAAATGGGTCTTATGCGTTTCGGCAAGCGTTTGTTAAACCCAACATGTGCTCTTGCGCAGTCAGGCCATAGGCGATGCTGTTCGCTTTAAAATCACTCAATATGTTATGTTCTCCTTACCAGAAGGAGGGATAGCTGAGTGGGCTATTTATATGATGGGCGCATATGGAATAAGACCCATTTTCGCATGACGAGGGTCATTACAAATCTCATTGCGAATTGAAAATCCCACATTTAAAAACAATGCTTTTTTATACAAAATTGAATTCAAAATAGCAAACTTGTTAATAATGGCAGCCTATCGACGCATTAAGGAATGATTTCCAGACGTGCTGACCAAGTACGGCAAACATTGTGGTATGATAATTAAACGATTTTCTCTTATCGTGACACTATACTATTTCGCTAATGATTGTTTTCTCATCTTGGAGGCGAAATTGAAATTCTGCGAGATGGATTGTAACGCGTAATTGTAACAGGGCCACAATTTGTGTCGTTTGAGCATACAGAGAGTAGTCCGGAATTCCTTACACTTAACAGTGCTACATCCTTTGAATTGAGCACATACGCAGTGATGTAGCAAAAATTCAGAGGTTGTATCTCGAATCAGCTTATTAAATATTCGAAAATATTCATGCGTATCTGTTGGCGTTATGTTAAAGTCACTAAGATGAAAACTGAAACAGCTTCGCCTAAAAGCGCATTAGTGCTCTATACCTATGTTTATGTTAGCGTTGTTGACACCGTGTGAACTGCTCGGGTAACAAGTAAAGCATAAACAGCAATGTTTATATACTTTTATTCCTCCATATACAAGATACGAAGATTATTGTATATTTTGAATTTGTATATGGTGTCAAAAATCAAAAGTTTTGTACACGGAACTTTCATTATGAATTTATATTCTTGGTGAGATAGTCATTTGATATTAAAAAAAATATTCCTTTAATATGATGGTGACTGCAAATTTTCTTTATATTAAGTTCTCATTACCATTTTCATCATACTTTCTTTGCTTTCAGAACTTCCAAAAAAGCATGCTGTTTTTATTTTGTCTTAGTTATTTCTATGAAATAATAAGGATGATAAAAAGTGCACACAAAACTCGACCCGTGCGCTATGACACACACTTTTTAAAGTTGAATGGCGTGTGTTCATTTCAAACTTGCGATTGATTTTGAAAAATGAATTGCGTGTTAAATTATGCAATAGCGAACATCTTCAGTGCCTTCAGCGCTTTGATTATTTACTGCTATAGGTATGTACCAGACTTTGTGCTGGTAACCGGCTATCCCATGAAAATGTGGCGCAAAATCCAAACAAGCAAACAAACGAAATTACTTATCATTAAATCGGCGCTTCACAATACGACTTAATATGGCACGTAAAACAATCACTAGATTTATACTCAGTAACTCAAAATGTTAAACAGCGAAAATCTTTCTCTTTTGACATTCAAATTTAGTTTTAGGTGTTTGTTTTATCATTTATACTAACATAATTTGTTAAAAACAGCATGGATTTAGATAAAACTTGTTTCGTGTGATATACTGGGTCAATATAAATTTGTTTGAGGCTTAATTGAAACACTATCAATCCAAGATAAGTTGTTCTAAAGGGAGCTAATAAAAAGATGGAAAATGTGACTTTCCACTCAATAAGTATAAGTAACATCAAATTCAATAGACGTCTTCCTGTTTTCCCTCAAATGAACGTGCAGGTCTATAATTTGTGTTATTGGGTTTCGTGCTTCATAACAATGGTTTATTGAAATTATTAAAATAACGTACAAATTGGCTTTTATTCAAGGCCATATTCCACACAGTTTTCAGCATCTCCCATTTGCTGCACGGCTTGTGAATGACGAGTTGTGACGCGTCGCTTATCGGCTTATAATTGGGCGTATGGAAAGTGTCAACTAATGATGACACCATGACGTCCAGGTCAACAAGAGCAACAAAGGGTCCCCGAACCACTCTCAATGTTGCACTGGAAAACAAAGATGTATTTTCAACGACAGTCATAGTTCAAGAGCATAACACTTTCATATTTTTACAAAAACTTATTCGGGTATTTCTTATATTTGTAACGGCGAAAAGGTCATTATAATACACTAAATTTTACGGCTTCAAAATAATTGGTACCTATTAGACTACAATTAATACATTTCATGCCATAAATGGCCATTTTAAAGACACTTGAACTAAATAAAAAATACATAACAGTATCTATAAGAAATAGAAGGACTAAAGAAAATAAACGCCAACAGTCTGAAATATAAGATAGACAACATAGTTTAAACTTTAAACTTAGGAACCACACAAATAAATATGAGGAGACACGCTTTAGCTACTTCGTGTTCATGCTTTGATTGAGTGTCAACTATATATTCTCTCAAAATGTGCACATGACAAGAGCCAAACAAGACACATATTATACACTTTTTTTTATCTCAAACCAATTTAATTTGTATGACATAATATTATCTCAAATATTTGCCATTAATAGTATGTTGGTTTAAACATCAAAATATCTTTTCGAATACAAATGTACCGTTTCATGCCATTACCAATGAATAAATTCAGCTAAGATTTGAGAGTAATTAAAAAACAAATATAATCAATTAAGAAAGTTAAAGCATGTTTATTTAAAGGTGCTTCACACAAACGCATACCCATACGCATTAACTTACCTCCCCTGAGTGTTACTCTCGCTAGCCTCTTTTTTAGTATTTCTTGTGTAACGATCATCTCGCAAGAACCTTTCTAATGCCGTTTCATTCCGACCAGAACATTTTTCCGCGGCTTTAAATTTTAAGGTTAAGTCTGCCACTCTCTGACTCTTGATTAAGAATTGCTGGATCGTCGACACTGAATATAATTCCAAATTTCTGTTTTAAGTAAATACTAGTCAGTTATAATATCACATACGCGAAACGCATGATACCAAATACAAACATGCTAAAATGTTAGGGAAAATGCTTGAAAATTAATCACAATTATTGAAGGCATTGATATAATGAGATAAGCATATTTGTAATCGCCACATAAATGGTACTCTTCCTGACCATCTTTTTAGCCCAGAAACAACCCACATTGATCTAATAGCATTATATTTTATTATTCATATTCATGCATTTTGAAAAGTTCTTACTTTCTTTCATGTATGAGTAGTGCAAATTCTTATTTTATTATGTAATTTTTACACCTAAACGTAAATGAAAGGTTCATTATTGATTTAACACAATGAGTTCAATTTTTATACAAATTACGGTATAATGTTATTTAAGGTGTAATGCAAATACACGCTCAATGCCTAATCTCCTTACATGGTATCCTAATTTGGCCCATACTACGCCTTCCTTCGCTGAGTGTCAGCAAGTCTGACCATATTCCACTGACCAACACGAATGCATACGCAATAAACTCATTGCCCGAATACACACTGAAAATATTATTCTTTGTTTTGAACCCTGCAATATAAGGCATAAAGTAAATATCTCTTTTTTTAAATCTACCATTAACGTTAACAGAAGACCAGTAATTTTATAGATTATTCTAAATACTCATTTTTTTTCTAAATTATAGAAGTAAAGTATAGAATGTGTTTTATATAATAACGAAATCATATTGCACTGAGTGTATACACTTATGTTTATGACTAATTGTAAACAAAGAATACAACTGTTGGTTACCCAAAACTATAGCATATACTGCAGTTGCTACGTCAAAACATCCATTAGCTCCAAAAGCTATTCTGTTTCCACTGCCTTAAACAAAAATGAAACAATGGTTGTTATGACGTCTTCTTGGCTTATATGTTTTCGTTTTCGTAATTTAATAAGTCAACGGGTGATGTATATGAATTACTGGATTTCCATTAAATACATTATTGTCATCGAACTGCACAACAACAAGTGAAAAATAGAAACTTAATTAACCTGTTAGAAAACAGGTATCCCACTGTAAACTGTCAATAAACTGAATTATGCTTTTAATTTACTTTTCGCAGTAATATATATTTTGTGGAAATATTATGTTCAGACACTTTTCTGGAACTATGGAAGAATAATGTGCACTGCTATAAAATTCAACATAACATTAAAAATAAAAAAATAATGTGCAAATAATCAATATCAATACTGTTATATCTAGCCTAAACATTTCGTATTATGAGGGCATATAAGAAATTATCGGTTACCACATGGAATATGTCCAACAGACACAGTTAACTCTGGCGGTTCATAGTTGGGATCATTTAAATCCTTGCCCGATTCAATTGCCATTCTTTTGAAGAGAGCATTTAACAAGGTGTGGTACATACCATCGCCGCTAACAAAGATGATGCTGAAACAAATGACACTAATGTTATAAAAGCAAACAATAGTTCCGCGGTCGGACACTCATTCTCCCCAAACAGGGCTTTGAACTAGTGACCCCAATTTCAAAAGCATAATTGTAACGCAAACACAACCATTGGATTTAAAATGTGCACACTTAAAAGAAGTGGTAAAATTAGTGACATTTAAGCTTGTACAGATGTGTACAATTGAAACTCAACAGGACTAATCTTTTCACAGCCTTTTTTCCATGAAAAGAAAAATTCTTACTAATATTGTTTTTGCTAAAGAATGGACGAAAACACGTGTACATAGGCTTCGGTAACTGCTGAGATGCAACATCGCAGTGACATGACTGGATCGGAGCAATCTTCATGAAATAGAAGCCGCCATTAGACACATTTTTGTAACATAATGATGGTCGATTCAAGTTTTACTGTATTTTTATATTATTAAAAGTCTGTGTAATATCTTTTCAAATTTTATTTAGAAAATGACATTGATTCGCATACAATAAGACTGTTACACACCAGAAAACCTTCCAGTTCTGAAAGGATTTCACTTTTGAAGCATTATCTACTGTTAAAGCGGAAATTCGGCGAGGAGTGTGGTCAGGAGTCCTGATCCCGTTCCATTAACATTGAGCACTTAATGTTTCATCTAGTGTGTTCGAAAGTTTTTTCTTTTATATGACATAGATACCTAGTAATTTTACTCAACCACCTTGTTTCTTAGCCAAGGTGACCCTGACTAGATCGCGTCCAATATATTAATGGTAAAAATGTTCCCACACAAATTCAATTTTTTTTGTCTGTTTAGAGATCACAAGATTTTATTTTTAAATCGACCTATAAACCAAGTATTTAATCCCACATGACTCAGACAAGATACCATTCGGACAAAATGTTCACATCAAGTTTCATGAAAATAGAGCAATAAATGCAGCATTTAACGTGTTCACAATCCACATTTTGATGAAGTGCAAATCCTGATGGCCTTATATTTAGCACACGGCAAAGATTTATTATTTGATCAGATTTCTTCAAGATCACAATTCTTACCAAGACCATCAAGATTGAGTAAAAAAAATATGGCCTCTAGAGAGGTTATAAGGTTTTTCTAAGAGGGTATATAGTTTGTGGACGCCTTCCTCTTTGTAAGAAGACGCACACGACCAAGATCCGTTGTTTGTGCAGATTTTTTAAAAGTAATCATTCTTACCTAGTTTAATCAACATTTAGTAATAAATATGGCCTATTGAGTTATTACAACGATTTTTTAAGTTTTAAACATGTGACCTAGCTTTTAGGCAGACGTGGCCCTGATTCCAACTCACGATCATCATTTCCCCAAAGTGTCATCAATACTGAGTTATCAAGGAAACTTTAAAAATGGAACCAATATGTTTTGTTTTATTTTACCTTGTTTGGGGATGCGCGTTACCCAGATTCGAACTTGGTCGGGATAAATATGCTGACCAAGTTTCCTCTAGATCCGATGCAAAATTAGTTATCTTGAGCGATAACTTGTCTACTTTAAACGTGTTACTGTACCCTTACACAAACAATAAAACACTATCGAAATACTAGAGTTGGGCTTATTGGGAAAACCGGTATGACAAATCAACGTGAACCCTTTTGTAATCATTGCAAATGTGATTCGTGTCGCAGACACAGAACCCAAATTATCAATATATGAACTCACGTAAAATTCTGATCAGATAAATAAAGATTAAACACTAACAAGCCTTTATGTTACATAAACCCATATACTTTTTGACGGCTTTGTTTAAACAAAAGTGCAAATTATAACTTTCAGAAAGCACGTACCATAACGTTCTAGAGGTTTAACAACTACACGGTGTTTGCATTCCCGAAAATTTGCTATATTGCATTGGCGTTCAATTAATTATCGCAAGAAATATAGACCGAAAGTAGACTTAGACAGCTACGCCGAAATAACGGCTTTTTACGACCAATTTGGTTATGTCCAAAATTCAAATGCCAGACAACAGACATGAAGACACTTTGTGTAAACAATACTTAGTAATACTTAACATACTTTATAAACAATTAAAACTAACCCGTTAATTGTCTGAAGATTATACCCAGTGATGGTTTCTATTGTGTGCCCAGCACTCTGTGTGACTACAAGATTTAAAGATACATATATTACCGGTACACACTGTTAGTCAACAACATAAAAAAACACATAACTAAAATACATGTTAAGTCAGAAATATTCTGACAAAGACAGGTTAACTTGACTGATGGTAAAACTATTTTTGTCAGACAGCTCATGGACTATTTCAATTTTGAAGTCATTTAAATTACATATTTTTTCAACTAAAATCAACATCATGTAATTATTAAATCAATCCTAGTAGAACATTTGAAATCTCACCTTTACGTTCAATCAGTATATTGCAAAATAGAAGCTTAAAGCTTTTAGAAAACAAAATAATCCATAGACAAAAACAGTTTTACCTTTTTAAACATCATCAAGACGTCAATGGCAAAATAACGGCCAGTCGGACAAACTTCCCATACTGAAATCTTAAGCAAGTACACGAAGGCTTATGACTTAATGAGGTCACTTTATTCAATAAAAGGACCTCATTGTGTTTTAAATCAAATTTCAAGCATTCTCCGCCAGCATAGTCTTGAAACATCTACTAGAAATCAATAAATGGACATATTAAGGGCATCACGAAACCTGCCGCCATGTTAGTCAGTTATGGAGCGAAAACAACGTTTTTTTATTTTAAGATGCGCTGACCAAGTATTATTTTACGTAACTTCATGACGGTTTTGGCTTGATATGATTTGAATTTTAAGTTTTCAAGTGCTATGGACCAAACTTAAAATAAAAGATAAACGCGATGATTTCAAGTATCTGCCAAACACACATTGTCTTCAATTTAAATTTCCGCCTTGATAACAGATTTCGCCATGGTACTGCTTTGCTACATGTTGAAGGATATTAACAGTTGTGTTAAGCGCTTAACTTAAATTAGCCCATTCTGTTAAATGCATAGAAAATTGGGTTGGTGATGCTTAATAAAACTGTATTGAGTAAGGCTTGAAAAACATATCTAGCTAAGAAAGTTTGAAATTAACAAATAGGTGTGTCTTAAAACATAAGTGTTTTCAAATAAATTAAAACTATTAAATTTCCAACCAAACATATGTAGCAACGTTTTCCTTTAGTTTGTTTCCAAACTGGTTTTTGTCTAAAATACATTATCATTTCTTTGAGCAATATGTTCTACAAGTATTAACTATATTTATACGCAACAAATCATAAATAGATAAGTGGTCCGAAAGGTAAATACATTTCAGTATCTTCTTATCTGCTGCCATGTTTTACAAAGGTAATTGGATGACAATGTAACCTCACTTGAGTGACTCAGCAAGTTTTTTATAATTTGCCAACAACATATATGGCCTTTAGATCGAAATAAAACAAAGACAGATGGAGGAAAGACATCCAAAACGGCCCATATTGAGCTAAGTCGAGCTAAACGTATATGTTTACAAATAACTGTTCGCACACATATCTCTCAGGTCAAATGATGTTTTATTAAATGGGCCATTACCAATATGGAAAAATATCTAAGAAATCTCCTTTACAAAATAACAAAAATCATCGCTGTAACAGTTCTATTAAAATGAATAACATATTTATATATATTTTCCCCGAAAATTAGTCTATTACTTGGTCGCAGGATTACCATCAAAACTTTTTTTTCAATTATATTAAAATTGACTGCACAAGACTTGTTTTAGTTGCTTTTTCTGTACCAACAGAAACGCATGCCATGGTATGTACACTGTATTCGAGTGAACATGATATATTTTAATTTATTATATACATGTTTAATGCTTTTAACAAAATACTTTGTATCAATCGTTGAAATAAAAAATCCCGTATTACGCTACTCGCTGTTTCCAATTCCGTATTACCATACTAGCCGGACTACTTCGACCCATTTAATGACGTCACATTACACGCACCGAAAATAGAAATATCGGTGGTCACATGACGAGACTTACATACCCTATTACGAAATATATTACGTAGTACATCGTGTGACGTCATTTCTGTGACAAAACACAATAGTTTTATCTAAACTCTGTAAGGATATGTCGGACCTGGTGTTTTTTAGCAGTAAACTATGTGTTAAAAACGTATTTTGGAGTGTGTGTTTATCATGCATAAATGTATATTTCGATAGGAATACAATAAAATAGTGTGGTTTAAACTAAGTTTCGATAAAGACATGGAAGATAGATGTGGAGTGCATATCGTTAAAACGTTTTTGTTATAAACATCGGATTAAAGTTGTCAACTTAATTGTTATAAAAATTGGATTAACGATGGCATTAAGGTTAGCGTGTCGGAAACCTGTGTTTTCCCGGTTCGAATATTTACTCGTTAATTTACATAAACTGTATTCATACGCGTCTTAAATAAACTATGGCGTACCGTTTTAGGCATTGTTTTGTCAATTTTGTTAAAGTAAAAATACATTTGTTAACTGTTTTCTTTAGTTGTTGTATATAATAAAAGGAATATTACGCTAGTCAATTGTTCCAAGAGTTTGTATCACTCGAGTGGCTTGTGTGATGACGTATCACACGAGAGGCGGAGCCTCGAGTGTGATGCGAAATAGCACAAGCCACGAGAGTGATACAAACTCTTGGAACAATTGACTAGCGTAATATTCCTTTTATTATATACAACAACTAACGAAAACAGTTAACAATTGTATTTTTTTTTTACTTTAACAAAACTGACAAAACAATGACTAAAACGGTACGCCATAGTTTATTTAAGACGCGTATGAATACAGTTTATGTAAATTAACGTATAAACATTCGAACCGGGAAAACACAGGTTTCCGACACGCTTACCTTAATGCAATCGTTAAGCCAATGTTTATAACAATTAAGTTGACAACTTTAATCCGATGTTTATAACAAAAACGTTGAAACAATATGCACTTCCACTTCTATCTTCCATTACTTTATCGAAACTTAGTTTAAACCACACTATTATATTGTATTCTTATACATTTATGCATGACAAACACACACTCCAAAATACGTTTTGAATTCGTTCGATGTTTTAACAAATAGTTTACTGTTAAAAATCACCACGTCCGACAGGTCCTTAAATTACATAGAGTTTAGATAAAAATATTGTGTTTCGTCGCAGAAATGACGTCGAACGATGTACTACCTAATATATTTCGTAATATATTTAATATTTCTATTTTCGGTGCGCGTAATGTGATGTCATTAAATGGGTCGAAGTAGTCCGGCTAGTATGGTAATACGGAATTGGAAACAGCGAGTAGCGTAATACGGGACTTTTTATTTCAACGATTGATACAACCTGTATTTGGTTAAAAGCGTTAAACAGGTATATAATAAATGTATTTATTTTGCGAGTTTCTGTTTCTTGGAACGATTGACTAGCGTAATATTCCGTATGTATCTATAGAACTTAAAATATTAACATTGACAAAACAAGGCTATTGTCAAGCAATATGGTCCCCTACCGGCGCCACCATTGTCAGAAATTCCACCATTTTCAGAATTATTTTTTTTTGTTTCCATAGCAACCACAATTTTTGACGTAGGAACAAAACGAAATAAGGTGCATAATGTCCATATTGCCATCTATCCATGTTGCAAGTTTCATGAAAAAATATTTACAACTTTTGAAGTTATCGCATGATCCAGAAAACCACCATTTTCAGCAGTATTTCTAGTCTATTTGTTGCACATAGCAACCAGAATTTTGGACGTAGGAACAAAATGAAATGACGTGCATAATGTCCTTATTGCCATCTATCCATGTTTCAAGTTTCATAAAAAAATATGAAGAACTTTTAAATATTATCGCAGGATCCAGAAACGTGTGAAAGACTCATAGACTCACAGACGCACAGAGCGCAAAACATAGGTCCCCTCCGGTGAAACCGGTAGGGGAAAAAAAGAACGGCACATACCTATGACATCAGTTTGAATGCCGGCTTCCTCAAAAATAGGGGCGCAAATGTTTTTGTAATTCTTCTCTCCTCTTGAAAACCCGGAGATAGGATTTATCAATACAAGGAGACGCTTTGGCCTGTCAGCACCTGGTTATGGAATATGGGTATCGAGGGTTAAGTTGGACACTACCCTATTTTATTCGTAAATATTGTAATATGGGAATAACATAAATATTATCAGGGAATAAATTCCTTCCGGCAGTCTTTAATTTAAGGCTAATGACAAATTGTTCATATAGATAAGTATCATTCAATGTACTATGTATACTAGAATGTTAAACAAGTTTTGTCTAGCTCTACGTCAGAAGTCTTTCAAATTGACCAAATTTCATCAAGAATGAGTCATAAATATGGCCTCCAGAGCGGTTGCAAGATTTTTTTGATTTTGACCTAGTGAGCTAGTTTCTGGACACGCCTGACCCAGATTCAAACTAACCTTGATAGTGTTAAGATAAACATTCTGATCAAGTTTTATAAAGCTTCAGTCAAACAGTTTACACAAAAGCGGTAGAATGTTTTTTTAACCTCTTCATCTACTTTCTAAATGTAAATAACTCAGATTCAAAACATTGCTAATTAAGATTGATCTGCATCTTGGCCGAAAAAGATGTATTTGTAACTTTTTTCCCCAAAATTTGGTATGAAATTTTTTTATGTATTACTCAAAATAAACAAGAGATATGTTCGTCAGAAACACAATGCCCCCGATTGCGCCGCTTTGAAAAAAATATTTTTTGTTTTTGTTTTTTTGACCTTTGACCTTAAAGGATGACCTTGACCTTGAACTTCCACCACTCAAAATGTGCAGCTTCATTAGAACGCCGCTTTGAAATTATTTTTGTTTACCTTTGACCTTGAAGGATGACCTTGATCTTGAACTTCCACCACTCAAAATGTTCAGCTCCATGAGATACACATGCATGCCAAATATCAAGTTGCTATCTTCAATAGTGAAAAAGTTATGGCCAACGTTAAAGTTTTTTTTCGGACGGACGGACAGACTAACATACACACATATAAACATACACACATACTGACATACTGACTGACGGACAGTTCAACTGCTATATGCCACCCTACCGGGGGAATAAAAAGCAAAATGTTAAAGCTGAAAGGAAATAAAAAAACAACCATTAATATTTAGATTGACATTAGCTACTTTCATATAACATTACAACTATATTTGCATATGCCATCAAATCACAGTAGTGTTCTATTAAAGGAGGGATTTATTTGATAAGTTCATGTTTATTTAACGATATTTGACCTCAACCTCAATAGTCACTTAATCATATCAATATAAAATCAACCAGAAATATGTCCCAATGACACGAATGTCTCCGCTATATGTCACTGAACACATAAATGAGTGTTTGCAACTGCTACACATAAGGCCTTTGTCACTATTGTTGACATTGACCTTTTAGCTAGCATTCTGACCTTATCAATAAATATCACTATTTTAAGGAGCATTCACAAACCTTACTTGCCCGATGTGACCTTGAAGCGAGCAACATGTTTTTTTTGCATGCTACAAGTTCTCTTGATATTAAACCATTTGGCCAGTTATTTTAAAATCGCAAAGTCATGCATGTCAAAGTTATGGCTTGGAAACGAACATGCATTTACAGTTAATACCAAAGAAGTCCACTGCGACATTTACCATGAAGCAAGCGTCAAGGTTGTTGCATGTGACATGTCGTCTATTTATGAAAATCATTTTTGCGAATTTACTTTGAAATTCCACGTAGAATGACCAAGTGATTGACCGGACGCAAACATTTACTTTGTCTACAGCCATGGGGAATCATGCACCGACTCAAAATATGACCTTTGGACTACCTACATGGCTTTTGCATGCGGCATATTGTCATGATATGATAATCTTGTGTGCAAATATATTTAGAAATTCCATCATGCAAACCACATTTATGAGCTGGCCATTATCATCTCCGAGTACATCCACTACATTCAATATAACAGATATGCAAAAACTTCAAGTATCCACTGTGACCTTGATCTTGTAACGAGCAACAAGGTTTTGCAAGCAACAGGTCGTCTTGATATGATAATAGCTGGGCCAATTGTATTTGAAATCTTATAATGCACACGACCGTTATGCGCTGAATACGAAATGTCCCTCCCATACTTACATACAGACAAACATTGGACAGACAAACACTATATGATCTTCCGTCATTTAATTAACAATGGCGGGGGAATAAAAACCTCTCAATATATATTGAGTGGTTTTATAACATAATTATAGTTTTAGCATAATAAATAATGAATATGAATTGTGTTGGCAATACCTCATTTTTGTGATTCTTCACATCAGTTTTAACATACTGATCTCAGCGCCATATTGAGACAAATAACATAAATGCATTCTTATTATTTTATTATAAAATGTCGCAATCAATCTAAGAACTGTGAATAAAATTCTCACATTGGTTAATTCCATCCTGAAGGGTTTTCGCCACTGCCAAGCACACTCCATTACTGCCACTAAATGACTCTTCACAGCGTTTCAAAACAAAATCCTTTCGCTGTTTCACGTAAACAACCGTCAAGACTGTAGAGTCTTTATTCTTTACATCCTCTTTTGTTTTGACTGCCACCAGGTCCCGACAACGTACAGAAAATGTACCTGAATGAATATAAACATTGCATTGAACTTAAATTCTATTTAGATTTTTCAGAGGATAAAGCGTATTCTTATAACTGTAATACATCTATTCAAACTTTAAAGTAAAATTTCTTTGGTCTTTGTGTATTATCTTAAAGTGATATTATGGGCATCTAACAGTTAAAAGGTGCCTATCGCAACCGTTGTTTTTGGTGTGTTCACTTCATATACACTTATATGTGTTAATGCAGAATCTACATACAATTAAAACAATATACAGGAAAGACAAAAATAATGGATTTGAATATCAACCGTACTTTCGTTTGACTACTGATCACGCATATACGATGTGAACCTAAATTTAGTTTTAGTGCAGATTTGTTCATAAACGGCACAAAGACAAAATTTTGTTTTACGGATCATTTCGGCTTAGAGGACTCACCAGTCATGTAAATTATCGTATATAAAATATATTTTTAATAAACAACTGGTATCAAGATGAGTTGCAGATAATTGGTCAGTAACCACATTTTAACTAACTCTTTTGACCTGTTATTTCTTTTCAGCTCAATTCAACAGTGAAATATGCTCATAATATCACTTTCTTTAAGTATTAAGTCAAGCAAGAACACCGCATAACGGGTGTCACGCTCGGATGCGAAAGCTTGTCAGAATTTTTTTTTTAGACCTTGATCTTTGAACTAGTGACCCAACAAGAGATGTGTTCGTCAGAAACACAATGCCCCATTCTGCGCCACTTTGAAATAAAATGAATATTTATCATTTGGCAGGTATAGAAATCATCACCCTTTACAGCTTATTACTTCCCTTGGATTTTGTCCAATCCAACCGGGAGCGAGGGGTCTGTAGACAGTCAAATATGACCAAGTCAGACATCACTGACAACCAAGGCCTGTGGTTTATCAAACAGATTATAGCCTGATTTCATCATGTATCTTAGACATAAGCCCACAGGTATGTAATGAACACTACTATTAACAACTACGTACATGAAAGAAATGATAATTATATCATTTAAAAAAAACTTTGAAAAATCAATCATTTGAGCTATAAATAATCAAAATAATAAATCTGTACAGTTACTGTGAAAAGAACTTCAATTCTTTGTAAGGAAATATATAATATGAAATTTATAATTATATAAATTACTTCCCTTGAAAATAATTGTCTCTAACAATCTCTATTTTTAGTAGCAAATAATTAAAAGCCACTACCGTGACTGTAGATTCGCCACTCAAAATGTGCAGCTCCATGAGATACACATGCATGCTAAATATATAAAGTGGCTATTTTCAATATATTGAATAATTATCTCCCTTAAAAGCTTATTACTTCCCTTAAATGTGTATTTTTTACAGTAGACCTTGAAGGATGACCTTGACGTTGACCTTTTACCACAACGTGTTTGTCAGAAACACAATGCCGCCTACTGCGCCGCTTGATTTATTTAACAAAAATATAAACGTGGGCAGGTCAGATAACTATGTCCATTTAAAGCTTGTTACTTCCCTTGACTTTGTTTTTTCGACCCTAGACCTTGAAGGATGATGTTCACCATAAAATTTTACCACTCAAAATGTGCAGCTCCATGAGATACACATGCATGCCAAATATCAAGTTGATATCTTCAATATTAAAAAAGGTATGGCCAATGTTAAGGTTTAAGCACGACGCCTACGGCGGACAACGAGCTGGCTACGACAATAGCTCGGGTTTTTTCCCGAAAACAGCCGAGCTAAAAATGGATTGGTGAATAAGACCGTGTTGTGCTCTTTTGTAATAACTGCTCTTTAAAGACCTCAACAAATACACATTTGATATCTGTTTCTCAACAACCAATTACTTAAGAATGATACCTTAATTATAATAAGTGTAAAGAAACAATAATGATATTAAACTAAAAGTATAACTTTGATGGTTAAGGTTCATGGGGGGGATAAATTTCATTAAAACTTCTCTTTGGTTTTTCTTCATTGAATTTGGTACAATATGGTCAAACTATATATCATTTTAAAGCTTAAGACGGATAGAATAACATAAACACATTTTTGACATTCAATATTTGTGTGCTTTATTCATATTTTGGTTTAAAACCAATACATTTTTACACTAATTTACAAAATCTCAATCTAAAGTTAGGAAGGATATGCACTACCTTATGTTGAATAAATACAAAGCTATATACATATACAAGGTCAAGTTAGCAACATTTCACAGAAAATAATTGCCATAAAACAACAAATGAGTTTTTATTCAACTGCCTTTTTCGGATAAATATCCTAAACAAAGTTCTTAAAATAACTAAAACGTAACTACTTTTTAAAAATCCAGGTACGGTGGATAATAAGAGTCACAATTATATTTCAAAGGCTTAACAATTTTGTTATTTACCTCTCAACCAAATTGCAAATTTTACACCATCTCAAATTGAAATACATTGCAGACGACATATAAAATTGTAAAGAAATAAAGAAATTGGCAAAACTATTGATTTTATAGTTCGATTCCTTCTACCCATTTTGAAAGCGTGGCCATCGCTGTGATCCGTAGAAAAACGTGCAAAACAAATCGGTCGAAACCACGTGCAGTGGTGAGAAAACCGGGTATGTGTATACACATACCTGAGAAAACACATGTACTTATTTTGACAATTGTGTGGTACTAGTAAAACAACTATTAACATTAATCAGCAAGAGATCGCACTAAATAACAGAAATGACCACGCAGAGATATCATCACTTACCCTATTGCAAATATTTTCCAGCTGAAAATTGTCCCCCACACGACTTTTTTAGTTTATTTGTTTTGTTTTTTCTGGAGCCGAAGTGCATCTTACAGAATATCCATCCAACTTCCGTTGTTTTCACTTTCGTTATTAAAAACTCCGTTTAAAAGAATTATTTCTACTTTTAGATTGTTAAAGCGATGTATTATTATATATTATTGATAGAATTGTATACCGTGATGAATTGAACGGAGTTATGTATCGATCTTTCTGTCAGTCTGTAAGCGTACTATTTTATGCGCAATAATATAAGTACAGTGATTCGACAACGATTGTAAACATTGGTGAAATGCTTCTTACATAGTTATTCTTTTGAGTGTTTATGAGGTCTGATCGTGCAGTTTGCAAACATCAAAGGAAAGATTACAATCCAATGCATTTGTCATCGTCAACCGTTTGGAATGTCAATTAGGCGATGATTGAGTTTTTAGCATGTTTCTTTCTATTTTATTAATTTAAAAATGGCTGCCCCCATGGTGATGAAATGACATGTGTTCGAGTTTTGATATTTTTAGATATGTAAACTTTATTTACTATTTAAGCGTAACTTGCCCTCGTCAATGTCGATATTATTCACTAGTTATATAATTTTCCGCCGAAATACGTGGAATAAACATGATTCAGATTTTTGCAAATAATGTATATTTTAGTGTTAAAATCGCTTTGTAGTTTGATTGATTTTGTGGATGTTATGATACGTTGATGTACAAAATTGGTAGCAGTTTGAAGGAAAAACATCCTTTCAAGCATATATGTATACATTTTTAATGTGGCACTCTTCCTTTAGTCAAATTTGAGTTCAATGCTAGGGGTCCCACATTTTTCAAAATGAAGCCTCTACATGAACCTTAAATAAGAAATGAAGATAGAAGAAAATCAATAGTGGTTATTTCAAAACATTTTACACTTCCATAAGTCAGCGACTTTGTTTTTGCCCGATTATGAAAAAAAGTTGTACCGCTCCAAAATGGTTAAAAATAAGCACAAAGCCCCTGAAAAACTTGCCGAACCCATGGGTAAAAATGTTCATAATTATAACTTGCTTAATATTACTACATGCAGCATAGGGGGATATTCTTCACTCAAGTGACAAGTTAGATCAATGCCTGTATTTGTATAGTAAATTTGATCACATACAGCATTTTTAACAATAGGTATAAATCCGCAGGTCTTGTTAGGTCGTGCTTGTTTGTTCCTCAAGTTGCATCCCTTTGTTAACTGTATTTAAGTTAGGTCGGTAAATAAGGTAAATGAGGGAAAGACCCCAGATAATATTGAAGAACTTCAGTCCTCACCCTTTTTCCATTACGTATGTATGGACCAATGTAAATATGTATACAATTGCACTGCTCAAGACTGTACCATGTTCGGGTTTCTTCCATTAGCAATAAGGCATATTTCAATTTTTTTCACAGGCAGTTGGTTTGGACGAACTGTGTGTGCATATTATGCAGCGCGACCTTAAAACTAACTTCAGAGGGGACTTCAAGCAGTTTATGTCAGCTTACAAACAGCAAAATCATATGTTAGTATTTCTAAAGACAGTAACAAAACTTTCAATTAAATCAATGTGAATGTTTTGCATTGTTCCTCGATATTCCGTATTCAGACACAATGTTTGCTCGATGTCACACCATACTTGTTGAGACAAATATCCATGTGATCAATGGCGAAATATATTAGAACAAAACCACCCTTTAATAAAGACAAGTTAAAACAATGCCACCGGTACGCAGTCTTTCCGCTTTCATGTTTGAACTGCAATAACGGTTTATGAACGGCGCTTAGACTATCTGGCTACACTCTATATTCCTAAAAACTCATAACATACACTAAACTAAAAAGAATTCATTTGAATTTCAAAAAGGTTTCCACATACAGACTTTTTTGTATTGTGTTTTTTGTAGGAATGATTATACATTTCATTACTATATCATGCAAGGCAGGTCTGTGTCCTAAAAAATAATTAGAACGAAGCTGTTCAGTTAGCTTTTACCATTTTTCTTCTGGTCTCTAATTGTCCACGACAGTTCAGTTTGTGTCACTGTCAACTCACAGTCCTTCTGCTTCACCTAAATAAAAACAAAATGTACAGGGTAACTTACAAAAGGGGTGCAAGGATGTGGACAGCCAGACTAGTCTGATAACATTCTGTAATGTGATAAGCTAATTCAGTGATTTTCTACATCCAAGGAATTTTTACGTCTAATGCTGTTTTCTAGAGGTTGAAAGATATTTTTTCATTTCCTTCAAAATGTTAAAGTTCTTACACAAATTACAATGTATATATTTTGTGTTGACGTGGGGACAAGAAACTAGCATGATACAATAGCCATTTATTTCAGTCGAAGTCTGTCCGTACCTTAAGTTTTACCACTTCTGAATCAACAGATGACTCCCGTGTCGTGTCTATGCTTGAGCCACCTTCAGCCATATGTCATATATGCAGGGCTCTATAAAAAACGGAGAGTGTGTGTTTGGGTTGGCTGTTCTGTGACAGTTGTTGGGTTTCTTTTTCAGATTCACTTAAATTTTGTTTAAAAGATTCAATTTTACAGTATTGGATCTGAAAAATTCAAAATATGGAATTGAATATTGATTGTAACAGCAATATGTGAAATTGATAATATATTGTTTTTTTAGTGTCCCTGTAAATTTTACCTTTATCTCCAAATCAAGAGTGGTCTCCTTCCCATATGCTTATCATTACACTATTAATTAATATTCCTTTACTGTAGGTTGAAGTTAAGACGCAAAACGATCTTAGAAAAAAACGTTTTATTTTATTAGACTCTGTGATAATGACCGTTTATCTGTTAACCAATTTTATAAATGCAAGATCATATTGACATAACTATCACAAATAACATGTTAGACATGTTATAACTAGTCTATTGTTTAAGTAAGATATGTTGATAAATCACGTACTTGTTGAAAATATTTTGAACAGTTAAACCTTTAGATTCTAACCAGAACATTTTGCGCCTAAAGCGTCTCATTTATAAGACTACCGCGGCGGGAGGTACACGTTCTTTCGTATCTTAGTTAGTTTGTTTGGATTGATAACTATGATGACCTACTTGCATATTCCCTATGCATGTTAAGCCGATCTATGAGGTAAACCATAAATGAAAATACGGAACGAATAAACGTGCGCAAGCAAAATAGAATAGCACACGTGATTAAAAGTTACCGAGTACTACTTGCATTCTCTCTGTCACAAACAAGAGACAAAATCAAATTCCCAAATTATACTGTAGAGGGATTTACAGACGTTTCGCGCCCAAGTTTTTTCGCACCCTAGTTATTTCGCCCCCAAAACGTTTCCGCCCTGGTCGTTTCGCACCTGGTCGTTTCGCCCCCATACTAGCGAAACACTAATTGTTGAGTAGTTTAATTGGTGACCATTATATAATTTTAATAAGAGGATCTTTATCACGTCAATGATTAAACTTATAGTCTAGACTCTAGAGTAGTAACAAAAAACTTAAAAGAAAATTTTGTCTGACCTATTTATTCATTTGACATACAATAACGTAGAATAACAGTGTAAAACAACGTGATGAACACATACGATATTTCAGTAGTTTAGTTACATAAAACGACAATGAAAGCATTCTTTATTTATATATTTTATGAAGTACATAAACACAACAGCGTATAAGCAACACAAAGAAAAGTCCGTAGAGTATATTTGTTTTCTAAAATGTAATGCAAGATTTCTCAAAGTAAATGAAAAACGCACTCATTAGAAATGGGCTTATACAATGCACATATTATAATGTATAGTGATGCGCTTATACCTTTACACCGTACGTGTATCCGGCACTGCTCAATACGAAAAAAAATACATACAGAACTACTGCCATGTTATGTAATGTTTGTATAAGTAAATAATTCTTCAATTTTCTCGTATTACAATTTAAGATATAATTATATTGATTAAGTACTGATGAATTACTGTTTTTTGTCAACTACATACACAACTACTTAGACTATAGCCATGTTATTTAATTAATTACATAAAATATATCGATGGAATATATAATAACTTTTTTATAATAAGTAAATGTATATCGTTTTATTAGTTAATCAAGTACATAGAAGAACAAGTTAATTTATCATTTCATTATTAATAAATTAATAATAATAATAACCCTAAAAAAAACATTTTATAAAATCATTTTTACTGTGAGGCGAATACACGACGATCTTTATCTGATAGTTAAAATAACATTACGCAACAACATCGGATTAGCGGCAATGTTCTAACAGATAAGCTGTCCGCATTGAATGGCATGTTTATAACACCTGTTCAGACTTTTAATCAAATATCCATTAAGGGAGCACTTAAAAAGAAAACAGATTTGTTTATTTATTGACAATCGAAGGCAGGTGTCAGTAATTGATTGTTGCCCAAGCACCACTTTGTGCGTAAGCTGTCAAGTAAATAAATGGAACTTATCGCAGTTAAGATGTTTAATTATGTCTTACGACTTTAGCATTATAATATGTCATCACTTTCTTATTATTATAACCATTAACAAAGTCATTTTTAATTGAATTTAATAAATAGTTTAATACTAATAGAATATCACGCATACATGAAACCAAATGCTTTATTTCCATACATTGTATTGTATTAAATATGAAATTGCACCACATGAACAGAACACATAGTTTATTCGTGTATACATATCACACAATAATAAATTACAGCAAAGGACATTTATAAACTGAATGAGTCGTAATTATTTACATTACAATATATAGCAGCACTGTTATTTTTTTTAATACGGATCTCCAAATGTTTTCACAATTCGTTTTCTACAAATGGTAAGTTCTATAGCTACCATAACTAACACCTGTTTTATCACAATTACATAATGAGGGAATTAATTACATTGTTAATTTAAGACTCATGCTATTTAAATTTACGGTCAATTGCCTCAAATATATGTATCTATATGACCCGCTTATAAAAGATACTCGTATCAAATTGATTGGATTGTGATTATCAAGTCAATTAAAAAATATCTTTGATTTTGTATGAGTAACTAACTATTATTCAACTGACTCACCATGCGTGATATACTTACATTATTGATTCAGGGTACTTTCTTTGATGATTATATAATGGTCACCAATTAAACTACTCAACACCTAGTGTTCCGCTAATATGGGGGCGAAACGACCAGGTGCGTGATATACTAACATTATTGATTCAGGGTACTTTCTTTGATGATTATATAATGGTCACCAATTAAACTTCTCAACACCTAGTGTTCCGCTAATATGGGGGCGAAACGAACAGGTGCGAAACGACCAGGGCGGAAACGTCTTGAGGGCGAAACATCCGAGGACCCTGTAGAGGTTGGATACGTTAGCGATTGGATGCAACCGCAATGTTATTTCTCAGTTGCAGACAAACCCAGAGAAATAGAAATACCGGAAAACATGACTCATCAAGAGCGGTGTTTCGGATCAGTTCAAGGTTTACTAGATCACATGAAAATATACACCATTCATACCGTAGGGACATATTTTAAAGCATTTTTGTTTTGTTTTTTCAATTGTTGAATTACAGCAATACTGAATTATGATCATAAACATAACAACTTTTTGGTTGAATTGAGAAATAAAAACAATAAAAGCAAATATAAATATAACAAATATGACAATCAGAAATCAAATAACCATAGAGCATGCAGGTGATGTGAAATTATCCAATCAATATTAGGAGTTTATATATATTTATGTAACAATTTTGCTATTTCACAACCCAAAACCATATTTTGCGGAAAGAAAGTACGCATCATCATCCATTAAACAAACACCAATTCACAGTACCATTCGCATTTTGTTGCAAATTGACCAATTATCTCGAGTCTGGTTTTCTAAAATATCTCAGAATAAAAAAAAGTGCACTTAGCACTTAGAAAACTGTAAAATGACACAAAGAGGTAACATGTTAGCTTGACATTTCATAATAACACTTATAAAGGAATAATTAAAGACGAAGAAGGCATTTTAATTTTAGAACTCAACCAATATGGTATGTGTAATTTATGTTTGTGATCCAAAACGATCCATAATCTGAAAGCCCTTAAATGCCTGTAAGCAGTCATTAAAAACTGCCATTTGAATCAGGAGCATAGAGAATCAAAACAAGATAGGCATTCAAATAATATCAAATAAGGTCTATTAAATTTAATAAAATAATGAAGTATCACTTAATTGGCCTAATATAAGAGCAGGATTATAATGGTGTCATGAAGAAAGCAATGTAACGAAGAGATGCAATTAGCCTTGGAAGGGATATATACAACTGCTACTACTGTTATATCGCGGTTCGCCGGCTCTGCAGATCGCGATCGCGATATATCCGACAGTCGATAAAATGGTTCAGGTCATTTACAAAAAACAGGAGTCAATGAACCCTTGATTGAAATTTGAGGAGTCAATTTGAAAATGCTGGGATCAATTTTGAATTGCAGAAATACGTGTACTAAATTGTGTTTTTTGCAATAGTTTTGCAATATTCAAAAAGAATTTCCTGGTTTTAATCTTAACGAAAGATGATACAATTTTGCAACAAATAAACAGTCCTGGTGAATTTCATGTAAATCCTTCTGACTGATTTAACCATGCAAAAATTTTACCTCATAGAATATCAGTCTTCTACGGAATCCGGATTGTGCCATCTATAATTTCACCCTTCTTTCATCAAGGGCGACACACGACACACGAAACGAGACATGCTTTTTTGCGCGACACATGAAGCGACACACGATATTTTGCGCGATACACGAAGCGACGCGCGAGAATGTACCACGAAATATCGCCCTTGCGTAGGCAGCCCAAAAGGTGATATATCGTGGTAAATATCACGAGTCGCTTCGTGTATCGCGCAAAATATTGTGTGTCGGTTCGTGTATCGCGCAAAATATCGTGTGTCGATTTGAGCATTGCGCAAAATATCGTGTCTCGCGTACAAAGGGCGACACACGAAACACGAAGGGGAACACAATATTTTGCGCGACACACAATCGATACACAATATTTTATTATTCAAATATCGCCCATATTATCCGAATCTCGTGTATCGTAGTCTAATATCAGACCTTGACACACGACTCACAAAGCAATACTCGATATTTTGCACGATACAGGAAGCGACACGCGATATTTGTACTGTTCAAATATCGTTGTAATAATATCGCATTATCCCTTACTTTCATAGTATCGACCCTTCTCATATTATCTTGCTTTTAACGAAAAACCTTCAAGAAATGCGGGAAAATAAATGTTTTTTTTTTCAATTTTTAGCAGTTGAAATTTATTTGATATGGTTATCCATGACTATTACGATGAGCATTCTCATGATTTCCGGTGTTCATTGGAAAGTAGGTCGTGTTTATTCCAGGGTGATGCTATGATTTTTTAATTATGTAACACACACGTAGTTTGTTGATGGATTAATAGAAGCTTTATCAAATGTGTCATATGCCGCTTATTTTTCATTAAAATATAAAAATCGTTTAAAAACAAAATTAGCAAGAGTTTTGTTTTTCCATTAAGATAATATTTTTAGAACAAGCACGTGCGCATAGTAACAAATCTTAACAACCAATCAGACAGACCGATACTATGAGACAAGGTGTACATGAAACAGATTACTAAAGTAAGCTAAGTCTAGCCAGTATTGTGTCAAATCATTGCCGATTTGAATGTAGTTTTTATTAATATGTTTAAGAATACACATTAAGTTATATATTGACATACAACACATGCCTGTTTTGTATTCGTTCACTTACAAAATTCGAATGTTTTCATTAAGAGGACTGATACTACGGAAAGACATGCTATTAATTAAAGGCTATTTAAAGCGTGAACATCTTGAAGTTGGAACAGCCAATCAACCCATGCCTCAAGAAAGACCTTACTTTCAAGATGGCGGTTCGACACTATCAACACAATCGTTTATGTTGATGTTTACAGACGTTAAATATTTGAAAAAAGCACAAAATTTATAAACGAAATGATCTCAAAAAAGTAGGGCCACGCCCATTCCGTCTGAAAAATAAAACAGAAATATTTTTTTCATAAAGATCCTTTTGTGGGTGTGATGTAAATAATTACAAAAAAAGAAAGTTTCAACACAGATTTACCTATTGCAAGCAGAAAACTACGGTTGATGTTATGTGCAGACGTGCATAACAGATCGTATAGAGCAGACTGTCATTGAGTGTATATCCCAGTGTGTATGCGTCAATAGAAATTGAGTATTGTCAGTTTTTATGCAAGTGTATTCTCCGGAACAGATCCCGACTACAACTATTAATTGTATGAATTTTATTTTATTAACATTTAATAAACATTATTTGTCTGCTTATGGTATGATGTTTATTTAATAAACTACATTTATATACATCCGTTCAATCATCAGATGTTTCAATATGTTTTTAAATTGCAATTGATAACAAATGAAGCCCTATAATCTGCACCCAGTTGACATTCCCGTATTCTTATACGGTCTCTATGCTGTATTAAAAGATATTATAAAACTAATGCTTATACGGGCTTTATTCCATTTAATGCGATATGAACACATTATTTACGTCTAAACAATCTAAGAAGATTCTTTGAAATATATGTGGTTGATTTCGACGGAAAACTATTGCAGCCCTATCAATCTGCATGTGTTCCGACAGCATTGAAGATTTATAAGTGTTTTATCCCGTGTGCTATAATCTTTTAATTGCATTTAAAACGTAGTGAGTCCCTAATCATCTGCGTCCAGGTCCAAAGTCTGAGCAGGTTCCGAATTTGGTTTCATGCGACGGATAACTACTGAAGCCCGACCAATCTGCATGCGTCCGATAAACTTTACAAGGCATATCTCAGGTTTTTATATGTGATTGATTTGCGAAAGAAAAATAATAAAGCCCTATAAATCTACTGGCGTTTCGACAACATTAACATGGCATTTCTAAGATTCTTATAAAGTTTACTTGCGACGGACAACCCTATAAATCTGCATTCGTTTCAACGCATCCTATCAGATTCTTATATGGATCTAATTTCAACGGGGAATTTGTGATAACCTATTAATCCTTATGCATGCCAACAACCTTCACAGTGTATTTCACAGGTTTTTATTTGGATTTTAAATTCGACGGAAAACTAATAAGTCCTATTAATCTGCATGCGTTACGACAGCACTCACAGGGCGCGTATACGGTTACAATCGGGGATTGTATGGGATTTTTCCATATACATTTGCGCTCAGTCGACACGAACATCTTAATTTACGGCATTTAATAAGTAATGCAATCCTTATCCATGTGCGTTCTTATACTGCTTTAATTGCGACTAAAGTATTTTTATTTTAATTAAAATCGCGATCCATGTAATGGAAATTAAACATGCAAGAGCAAGTGTAAAATGTATTCAGTTGTGACGTAAAACGGTCCGTGAACAACATTAGTTTGATGGTATACGCACGATGTAATAGTTGTCTATACGCAGATTAATAGACGTTCATAAGTTCCACAACGCTTTTTAATACGTCTCAAGCCATGCGAAAAGTGTATGGACGCAGATAAATATAATGTCATTAGTTATTTAATACAAGTACTAGCGAATAAGCCACCTTCATATATCGACTCGATGCACATTGATAGGGTTCCTTTAGCTCTGTAATGCAAGTAAGACCGTATATATGCGCATGTGAATGTTAACTGGGTGCAGATCAACAGATACTCATCATTATTAAACCTGAATGTGGCAGAGTCCCGGTCAACCCCGAACAAGCTATGGTTTATCCCGGTGAAGCCCCGGCAGAGCCCAGGTTGTCGCCGGTAATGCCCAGGTGGAGACCCGGTAAAAGCCGGCAGCGTTCCGGCGAAGCCCCGGTCTACCGTAACTCCGCCGAGAATCACCGGGGCTATTCTGGCAACAGACCCCGGCAGAGCTACGGCAACGCCCCGGTTTAATCGCGGTCGTCGCCGGTAATGGCCAGGTGGAGCCCTGGTGAATGCCGGTGGCGTCCCGGCAGAGCGCCGGTTTACCAATGAACCTGGCTATACCGGGACTCTGCCGGCATTCACCAGGGCTCCACCTGGGCACCACCGGCGACAACCGGGGCCTTGCTGTAGCTCTGCCGGGGTCTGTATGGGCCCCGATGGAGCAACGGTGCCGTCCGGGTTGTTCCCGGTGCCGTCCCGGTTGTTCCCGGTGCCGCGCCGGCCGATGCCGGTCCTTCACGGTAACAACCGGTTCATCCCGCAGGTATTAAAACATTTTAATACTTACCCGGTGGAGCGTGGAGCCCCAGTTGTCCCCGGTTCATCCCTGTCGTCCCCGGTTCATCCTGGTAGAGCCCCGGTTCATCCCGGTAGATCCCGGATCACGCACCGGGGCTCCACCGGCATCATAGTGAGAGTGGGCCTTAAGACCGTATATACGCGCATTTCAATGTACACAGATCAATAGGCAACAATCTCGTATAATCCAGAATTAAATCGTATAAGCACGATGTGAAAGTTATCTGGATACAGATTTATAGGTGCTCATTTGTTCCCCAACGCTATACCACGCGTATAAAACTTGCGAAGATCGCATAGAAGCATCTAAATAGAAGTTACACAATGCACTATAAATCTGTATTCAGAACTTAATCTGTTGTGCACGTCTACATCTAACGCTTACATGCAAATAGAAGTTACACAATCTGCATTATAAATCTGTATTCAGAACTCAATCTTTTTTTCTAACGCTATTATAAACCACAATTCTACGACAAATTATTGACCCAGACGAATAGGGTTTCATCATAATCTGCACTAAAAATCTGCATTACAAATTCTAATAGCAGTCATTGAAATTTAGATGTAAATCTACAAGCAAGTGGGGCTAGTAATATGGGAATTTTAACTAGCCCGAGTCAGATTTTACTAGCCCAAACATTTTTGTTAAAAATGCAGATAAACATAACATAAAACATCCAAAGAAGCATTCATTTATTCAATCTTTAGAACACAATACAACTCTCTTATTAATTTCATCCTCATCCAAGATAGCTTGCTCTTTATCTGAGCCAGCCTCTTTCGGATCCTGAAATAAGAAGAAATTAATTTCACACACGGATTTCAATTTAATCACAATTATAAATATATACATTAAGTTTAGGTAAAAAATTCGCAGAAATGTATCCCATATATCCATGTGAAAGAGAGAGCAAACCTGAACCACCAGAAAGTATATAAGCAATTTAGTGCCAGGTTATTCTACAAAAAGCCAGTTGACAAATGCGTCAATCACACTTACCTCAGATTTGCATTCCTCAACGACGTACTTCAATGACAACTGTTCCGCCATTACTCTCTGTGTCCCGAACGAAACGCAAAAGATTTATTTTACATAATAATAATCCGGGAACCACAAAACCATGCGCTTTATGCGCAGTAATCCAATTATCGGCTGATTGCCCAGCACATGCGCGCAGTGTGTTAAAACATAAGCAGCTGTTGATTTAAGAGGCTCAAAACTTTGTTTACAAATATTGAAAATGAAATTCGAACTCGTTTTGTTAAATGAATTGTACAAGCACGTCGGGCTTGTAATATTGGATTTCCTACAAGCCCGAATTTAAAAAAACTAGTTTTTTGCTGTCGGACTAGTGCGAATTTCGACGACTGTAATAGTGCCGCAAAATATACACCTCCCACTGTTCATCACGTGATACACAATCTGCACAAAAAATCTGTTTTCTGAATTCAAACTGTTATGCGCGTCTGCATATAACACTAACCGAAAACTACAGAACGTCAATTCTCTATTGTTTACATAGGACTTTTTACTGTGTATTTACAGTGTACTCGCACCGTTCATTTAAGCGGAACGTCGATTCATGGCTAAGTAAAATAATCTACCGGTATTTTTAGGCTGCATACCACCCTTTTATAACAACCAATGCCAAATGGCCATAGAGAAGTTAAGAAATCGTTGTGCAAATGAGCACCACTTTGAGTGTTTAAATAATAGCGATTTTATAATTGAGTTTTTGTACAATTCAGGTACGATGCGCATGGCAACTAGACTGTTTAGGCTATTTTGAAAAAGTAGCTTTGTTTGTTTCAGGTTAGCGACCATCATCACCGTAATAACCATGTCATCATCGGCAAATACTAGCTAGAGATACACATATTATATAAAATGTACTTAAGAGATATATTTTTACACGGTATACTAGTGAGTTCGAAAAAAGTGATAAAATGAAATACATTCTTGAATTAGCGCGCCGGTAAAACAAGCAAGCGTTGTGTTGTTCTTTTGTACAGGCGCATGTTAAGCGCAATGCTTCGACATGTCTTAACAATATGGCAACAAATACCCTATTAATCATATCGAGGCGCTTTAAGCACAAAATAAATCTAATTTATTTATCAATGATGTGACTTTGATCTCATATGTTTATGTGTAATATCCTAGGCGTAAACATAACCCTCGAAACCGAACGAACGATATAACGAAAATTTGGAAAGGTGTGTTCTACCTGCTTAAATAAATAGTGAATATTTAAAAAAAAAAAAGAATGAATATAGGCACATACAAGAATATATAATTATATTGTATTGACAAAGGCGAATACTAAAATCGGTTGATATGTTTGTTAAAATATTTTTAAAAGAAGACAAGATTAACAATAATAAGCCATGCTTTTAATGCAAATATATATACTTCGCATCGGCCGGACATAAACAACTAAACTAGTTATCATTTTTCACTTTCGTATTGCAACACATGCGATGATTTGTTATAATGTATCATTTGTAACGATTTGCAATGTGAAAGACCTTACAATATGCTAAAATTTAGTTTAGTAACGACGTTGAATATTAAATTGTCGTGAACAGGTTATGATTGAGGTATGTCTTAAAATGTAACAGCAAGTTCCGATCTTCTGTGCAATTGTATAATTTTCTTAAGTGCCTCTGTCTACAAAAAAAAAACAAAGTAAAATATTTACAGTATACAATCATTTTAGAACCCGAACAAGGAATAGTATACATGTAAATCTCCTCATTATGCGAACATGTTTATTTAAATAAAGCATAAGTATAAAAGAACATACCAAAAGAAGTAAATAAAGAAAAGTCTTGCTGTTCAAAGGAAAATAAAGATACAAAAACCCATCAGTCTATAATTATAGTTATAAAGCTTTAAACTAGAACACATACTTGCTGTTAAAAATCTACTCCACTTTTCTATCCGATGCAGTCATTTTCGTTTATAAAGAAAAAATATAAACGCAATTAAAAAATAATTTCGAACTTTTCAACAATGAAGTTTTTTTATTCACCATAATAAAGAAAAAAAATAAAAACTGTCTAATTTTATCCTTTGATTTGTAAAACGGCGGTTTATTTGCTTTTAAAACTGCAATACTAATCATGATTGCACGAGGAATCACGAATGAAAAGCCTGGAATTCTCCTAAGGGACAGTCGAAAATAATAAGATACATGAAAATATATAGGCACAATACAACTTACGCGGCATGCATATTCATAAATAGCGAAATTTTCTTTTAGGAAAATTTATTTCTTCTGTTCTAAGATTAAAGTATACACAGAAACATTACATAAACGCTTATAAACCAGTTCCATTCTTTACACAGCTGTGTACTCGCACAGGACTTAGAAAATGTCGTGACATTATAATTACCACAAATTGCAATCAAGGGAAAAACTGATGGGTCAATGATGAACTTAAAAAAAGCTTATAATTATACAAATACATAAATGACAGCTACTGTTCAGTAATATTGTTTTAGTTTTGCATAAAGATAATTTTAAAAGATGCACAAAAGCTAAACAGTTTTATTTTTGTTTAATACATATGAAATATAAGCACATTTTGAAAAAGCAATTATTCGACAAGAATGTTACTATTTCTGATATGTTTTATCTAGTCGCATCTGAATAATAATTCTCCGGGAATACTGTTATATAAGATTTCTTTGTCACATTTCTATTTCACTCGCCAACTTAAAAGCTTCATATAAACGAAGCAATAGTTTTTAAGTATGAAAACCTATCTCGAAAGTGTAAATTAAAATTTACCCGATGATGTTAGGAAAACAACTTAAAATTCAGTCTAGATGTTATTTATTTTTATTAAAACTAATTTTATCTATCCATTAAAACCGAAAGTATTTAAGTACATAAACAATCATGTAGGGTATTTCCAGGAAATTTATTGAAATTCACAATTAATTTATATTTTAACTGAGCACAAAGACACAACATTGATATTTAAAAAGGAAAGTCGTCCTGATTTTTATTAAGTCACATACGTATGTTTTTTTCAATCATTTTGATTAATCTCTAGCAATGCAGTTTAAGCAGTTACAATAGATTCGCGTACATGCATTATATGATTCATAAACAATTCGGTTATTGTATCGAGGCTAAAACGCAAGAACAATTCAATAATGTTTAGTAATGGCAATATTATGAAGTTACAATAAAACATCATCTTACGTATTGTATGATGTATTATGAATTAATATAAAGTCGTATAACTACCACGCATATAAAAATATTAGTTACTACATATAATGTACAAGAACACAGACTCACACACATATACAAATATAAAGAAAAGATAGTTTGTACTTCTCAAAAGAAAACATATTCATAATAGAGTACGCACTGATAAAAATAATCGTGTTACATGAATTAATCAATGTATGAGTATACATTCTAACTGCTATTCAATAAATATTCTTATATAAGCACATGCAACATACTTTAAAACAAACATAAACATACATTTTGAAGTATTCCTAAAAAATAGGAATGCATAATATAAACCCCCGGCACGAATTTAAATTTGTATTATAACTAACACAGACATTTTCCGTCTGTCTGTCGGTCCATATGTATGTCCGTGAGTCCGTCTGTCCGAGGAAAAGAGTTGTCAATTGCCGTTGTTCTTAACTTGTTCCATTTAAAACATTGCAACGATTGGTCCATACAATTATTTGCATCCTACATTAACGGGGCCTTTTCAGATTTTGGCATGTATTGAAGTTTGTGATTTAATGTTTTATATTAATAAATGTAAGCATTTGATTTAAAAAGCTCCAGTAAAAACACAAGAATCGAATTAAAGACAGGGCTTGAACCACTGACCACTGGAGTAAAAGTATATCGCGTAGACCACTCGGCCACCCGTGCTCATACAATGAGTAATGTATTTCGCGTAGACCACTCGGCCATCCGTGCTCATACAATGAGTAATGTATTTTATACTATATATAAACAATCCCCGTAGTATCACAAAATATAACGAAAACCACAGAACTCTAAAAATTTTTTCAATCGTTTCGCGTTGCAACGCTTTATAAGTTTCAGGTTTTTAATCGTCAAAAGATGCATATAATGGATATTTTAGAGCGTGGTCCATGTTTAGTATAACGGTTGCCTAAAAATATCATAACTACAGCGAAAATTTGCGATTCTGAAAGAATATTCTTTATTTATTTTTCACTTAAGCAAAACATGAAAAGGCCCCTTTAAAGGGGCCTTTTCACAGGTTTTGGCACGTTTTGAAGTTTGTTATTAAATGCTTTATTTTGATAAATGTAAACATTAAATTTTAAAAGCTCCAGTAAAAAATCAAAAATAAAATTTAAAAAAAGGAAAAAAAAGTAGCCGGCAGCAGGGCTCGAACCAGTGACCCCCGGAATCCTGAAGTAAAAATGCATGAGCCAACTGAGCTATCCTGCCAAGCCTTTCTAAGATGCGTATTTTATACCTTATTTAAGCAATCTTCGTAGTTTCACACATTTAAACGACAACAGAAGTCTCCACATTATTAAATCGTTTCGCATTGCAACGCTTTATAATTTTTAGGTTTTAAAATCGTCAAAAGATGCATATAATGGATATATTAGACCATGGCAATATTCAGTAATACTGTTTCCTCACAATTATCATAACTTAATCGAACATTTGCGAATCTGAAATAACTTTTTTCAATTTTGTCATTTTACCAAACCGTGAAAAGATTCCTTTAAATATTACAAAAACTATGCTTCTATTTAGGTATTATATAACATAATTGCTGCTATTTCTGATATAACTTCTCTTAGAAAACACGATTTTTCATGTTGTACTTTTTATGTTCGATTGTGAAGTAATCTTAAACCAAGTTTCCTCATATAATTCCGTTTGAGTCAAATAAGTAAATACAACTGCTCGAAATGTTTGTTACACGGCATAAAAGTTTTACAACTGTGTCCGTAGTTCTTCAAGTTTTATAATAGTTGTATCCTTCCACATATTGCCTCGGGTTTCCAGCCGTATTGTATAGTCTGCAGTTGTCTGAAAAACATTCGACAGACAGCAATGAATTATTGTTGAATATTATCTAGTAACATTGGTTAAGATCAGATTGTTTAGAAAATAGTTCCTTGCCATAAATCAATAAAAACATGTATCTCCTGCTGAAACAGCAGTAGGGTCACTTTGTTTATGAAACATATATGTAACAACGATATGGAAGCATTTTATTGCACACGCTGATAGTTACTCGCAAAAAACCTTTTTCCGGTTACTCAAACTAGACTGAAATATTTCTATTCTAGAACGTAATATTGTGATTGTCGTTATATTTAGTTTTCTTTAATATTATATGATCGAGTGTTTTGCCCGATTTGTATTGCTTTATATAAATCGAATAGACTTATTCTAGTGCTTAAAAATAATTTATTTATATGGTTTTACGCATGATAAACCATAAAAGACCTTAACGGTCAATGCAAAGCTGAACCACGGAAAACCCATTCTTCTTATTTAATTATTGCATCGTTATATACCTCACTTTATACACTGTTGCAGACTATAGCAATACAAATAGTTAGAACCAGCAGTTAATGAGAGGATGTTTTTGCAATTGAAAATTGTCAAGGTTTACGCCACAAACGTGTTGAAATATTTTGCATTACCAATGGTCAGTTAGGAGATATTTGACATGCTTTATTTTAAGAACTTTTCACGTTGCATGTTACAACAACACATGCTGTAATACGTTGTGTTCATACATTAATTAGAATGCTTGTATTTTAACAAAATACTTACGGTTAGCGATACAATTTTGGACGAAGTAACATTTTATTGTAATCAAAATGTTTTCAAACATCACTAAATAGTTTTAATGTTACATACTTTAACACTTATTATTTGAACTTGTGGGATATTTTAACAAACCTCTGCGCACACCATTGACACCATTTTCAAAATATAAAAGAAAAAGATAATACCTTTAATAATATAATACTTCAACAACAAACAATCCTTACAGCTGTGCTACTCGATACTGAAAACTCTGAAATTTTCCTACATGTTCAACAATCTATAAAAGAATCTCGGCGATTCGCTTAACAATCTGGTTATGATTTGTCGTTGCTGTTTATAATCATAGTCTTCACATCTACAATCCTTCATCCTTATTTGCCTATTTGCTTATTGTTTTCCTTATCTTTTCTCTAATTTAGCTCTCGTTTTTGTTTATTTCTTTTTTTTTTCTGTTTTCCAAGGCCTTTATATATGTATCACTCACATTTCCTTTGTATATATTGTTTCTAATACACTGCCAATAATGTGTAAACATAATCCCAAGAAAAGAAACCATATAAGAATTATTTCTTTCGTTTCAATCCTTTTTTGATATATATTGTATTGTGTATTTTGATACATTGTACTTGACAAAAGAAATAAAAATGTTTAAACTAAGGATTTTATTGTGATGGCAGTGTTTACCGCCAGTAGTCGTGGTGAGGTTACCGCTGCAAGCAGATTTTTGGCATGCAATTCTTTTCAAACAATATAAAACACAGTGTAATGTCAATGAGTACCTACTGTTAGAGCCAAAGCACTTGAAGAGGTTATACTTCTGAAATCGACTAGCCGGATCGGCCGTATAACATCAAGGGTATCCTTTTTTGGACACATCCCGGCAGTAGTTGTTTGCCACAGACAAGTTGCTGTCCTAAATCCAGTAGCGAATCCATGTATGTGGGTGGGGATCCTGGCTATTCCAGCGATAGCATACTCTGTTTCCGTCACCGAAACGTTTCCCGTGTATTGCCAGATTTCCGAAGTGTTGTAGCAGTACTGCATCGGTAATTCTTAACATAAAATATAAATGCAAGAATTAAACTCTATAGTCGTCACAGGAGTGACAAATACACCAGACGCCACATGTCGTATTGTATCTCAAACTGAAATACTTACTTTAAAGATATGTTAATGGTAAGGACATAATAAATTAAGAGGTTCAAAGTACCTCGCTGGTTTTATCTCAACTTAAAACGAAATTCTTTTTAATTTTAACTTAAACGATACTAATGTTACCACGAAGGAGACATATCAAAAACTGTAAGCAAACTGTCTTTGTAAAAATCATTGTAGAATCGCAACTTGTTGTGTTTAATACCACCTGACTAATATGACTTAAACAAACATTAATAAAACAGACAAAATAATTGAATCTTGTTCTTCATAATTTTTTTTAAAATGAACGTTGACGTGCATAGTTTGATCACACTTACTAGAATGTTTGAAAAGAAATCCACTACAACCTCTTTGTGCGCACATTATGGCACACTCAAAGTTGTTTTTCGTGTGTAGCTCGTCAATGGTCGACCCGATGTCTTTCTCATATAGACGGGCAGGCAGGTCTCCTTTCGTAAATGTGAATGTTCGTTTTGCCGCCATCGAAGGCACTGCCTTTGTACAAATCGTAACCAATACCACCAACTTAATAATCAGTGCATTTGTCATTTTGGAAACAGTCGGCACGTTTTTTGGAAAATATATATTAATAGCTCGTATTAATTAATTTGACAACTTCATTGACTAGCCTGTAGATGTAAAGTATTTTCACCAACTAAATAAAAAGAATCAAGACAGATTTCTTTATGAAATATTGCATGTGCAATGTACAGTGCTTTTCTTTTTCCATATAGTTAATTTGACACTTCCAATAATAAACGTTTCATTCAAACGTCAATTTGTCCAATAGTATTTTCTTGGTAAAATCCTAGTGACGAATTCTCGTTTTGCAAACATTGAACGATTTTCCACCACTATTGTACCTGTTCAAAACGTTTACTTCTTCAATATTTTTTCACAAACGTTAAACTGATCGCCTTGTTAATTATGTCCGTCGGTTATGTAGGATCATTCACTATGATGATTTCTGTTACAGAAGAAATTAAAATAAATTCTCTTGTTGATCGTAGTATAACATGTAGATGTCGTTTACGGACATATATTTCTTATTGAATCATTCTTTCCTGATGATTCATTAGCTTCGAATTGTGTCAGTTCATTAAATATGATAATTGCTTCTACAGAATATTTCAATTTGTTGGGGGGTTTGTTACCCAATTGAACATAAACATTGTTTCGTTCTCGAATGAAACTTGTATATAACCCAATTATTGACTGAATCACTTAAATAGTTAACTAATGTTTTTCAAAAAGGCACATGTTCGGAAACGATATCATTAGTTTCATTCGTATGGATTTCACTAAACAAATGATGATACTCAAGAGGACAGTTTTTATTAGAAAGACTTATTACTTGTATAACCCAATTAGTAAAAAAACACACACTCTTAACACATTTCAAATGAACTCAACCATTTATTATTCATCAGTTCCAACAGAAATAACACATCTTTGCAGCCAACTTGCGTGAAATTGACATACTTTTAAATACCACTTTGTAACCATAATATTCACTAAGAGTCACAGCCAGAAAAATCAGCCCACAGCAAAACAGATATAACACATACATTATTATGATATTTAAAAGTTGAACCGCTTTGTGAATCAAGACATACCGTGATCTTTTAAAGCATATTTATATTGAGAAATACCACATTTTAATGACCTAAAGTGAACTCGAACGTACAATAAATATTTGTAGGTATTTCCCGAACCTTTGAAGAAATTGATCGAATCTTGGTAGAAATAGGTCGAATCGAGGTATATATAGGTCGAATTTTAAGCGTAATCACTCGCTTGCTCTTGTTGTTTCTTTACAGTAGATCAACTAGTAAAATTGCTTATATTACATAAAGAATAATCTTAACAAGATAACTACGCCTTGTGAATAAACATTAGCTGTATCCAACAGGCAAGGTTTATATGACAGCGAGTGATTGATTTGTTGCAGTTGATTTTCGGTCACAAAGGCGTAATACGTCAATATTAAAACACGTGACGACGCTTAATGCAACTATAAATCTTTACACAAGCTGATATTATTTAAGATATTGCTTATTATAAAATAAAACGATATCTTTAATTGTATATGCTCATTGAACGTTAATTAATTGATTAATTGGTTAATTGGTTAATAAATAGATCAGTACATGTCTGATAAAAACATTTTTTATGTTTCTATATATACCACTAATACTGTTTATAAATTATGAATAAATACTTTGATTCTGTAATTGATAAATCAAAAAATTGATTATTTATATATAGAATAAAACATATATGAAATTTCAGCATAGGATACTCATTAAATATTTGTAGTTTCTTGCACGTTAAGAAGGTTCGGCTGCGACTGCACCACAATCAAACAGCGTCCGCGTTGAGTGTTAAAACATGTAGATTTAATGAAAAGCTATATACGCTGATTTTGTGAAGATGTCATTTGATTAAAAAAATTCGGTGTTATGTTCAGGTTTAAACGTCGTTGGAGGGGAAGAGAAGTCAGGACATCGACGATATGAAAAAGTCCCATCGTCGTTTATTCAGTCTACGGACAGTATAAAATCCCCGGTTAAAATTCCAGTAAAGAAAAAAATTGTATTCATTTTTTTCTTGTTATAATAATTATTTAAGACCTTTCAAAACCTTTCATATTAGTGTTAAATATAAATATATTAAATGTTTGTTTTTTTCAAAACGAAGAAAACCTGTGAACAAGTTCTAAGTTGCTTTTAGTACCATGATGTTTACAGACAAAGCCATGTATAATAGAACTGTGTATATTGTTATGCATAATTAGATCTATTTTAACAAACTTTAATCTAGAATGTATATTCTTCGCAAAGTTATTGCAACTTGTCTGCCATAACTGAATGTTATCTAACATGTGAAAGTCAGTTAACGTTCCATCACTTTATCCTCGCCTAAGCCCATCGTTATCCATTGAGCATCTGAAGTCAATGCCGGTCAAACGAGAATTCTAATTTATTCTAATTGTACGAAAGTGTACTTCGCAATTCGCAATGAAAGACGCCATAATTGAAATAAATACTCAATATGGCGAACATTGGAACTTAAATGGAAAATATACGAGAGCTTAACGTAACGTATAATGAAGGTAATCATAAAAATACGATGAATAAATAAACACTCAGCTCAGGCACTGCCAATATATTAATATATAAATACCTTGATTTAAATGAATTAATTATAGAAATGTTATAAATCTTGAGTTTACATTTCTTGAAATATCACAAGGAACTATGTCAAATAATTTTGTTTAGTTTTCTGTTTATCAGAATAAATTGTTGTTTAATGTCAACGTGAAAATATGCAAAAAGTATTGTAAAGAAATCTGACTTGTGCCAATAAGGTCGACAGAACATAGAGAATTCTAACATATTTACGCGATATACTGTGGTTTGTTATTGTTGATTCTTGCTCGTAGAGTTAAATGTGAATGAAGCGACAATTGACAAATAGCAAAGCCGCTCGACAATTTACAAGGACATAGATGCGAATTGCAACACCGCATTTACAGTTTAGAGCCACAATCAAAACTGATACAATGCCGCTTGTCGCTGTTCATTCTCATCTTATAAATGCATTTTAAGGCTAGGATGTCTAATTTTCAAATAATAAATTTGCTTAAAAATATGCAATTTCATTTTCAGTCTTAATAAATGTGAAAAAATAAGCCAAAGTTGAATAAACATTTAAATTAAACGATTTATTTCAAATATAAATAGTACTATCAAGATCTAAGGATCTTATAGCCTCTGAAAAAAGGTTTTATTGTGTATTGAAGACTCCTAAACTATGAATGCTTTTTTTCTATAAAACTTTCGATAATGAGTGGTCTTGTATATTTCCTAGTGTAGTTATTTTCACAAGCATCATACTATTAAATAAACTGTATTTGTTAATTCCATACTGTCGAAAGTTATTTTAAGGGACGTCTATAACGTGTTTTAGATATGCCATGTTGAGTTACTGTTTGTAATAAATTTTGCAAATATATACTAGACAACCATAGACCATATCACAGTCGTTTTTTGGTGAGCTTATGCTATTCGACCGGTCAGTTTTATGACAGCATTTTTATCCGGTCTAAAGAAAACATTCATTTCCGGCTTATATGATTTATTTCCGGTTGGTTATGTTACTATTCCGCGCGTGTTATGTCGTTTACATTCGTCACCTTACACAAAACTTTGCAAACACAACAAGTTAAACATAAATGTATAGACTAATCCATAATTTTAAACTACATATATATAATACATTCTATATTATCGATAAACATCGTGCATAAAACGGTATGAAACAGCAGCACTATGTCTATTTTTGATTTTATAAATCAGCAATGTGTGTACAAGTTAGGTCCTTACCACGCCTTGTGTACCAGCGCCATCAGTGGAGGGCTATGCATTAGGTGCTGTAAAACACAAAGGCTAACCTAAATTGGTACAGTCACAAGCATATATCATTGTTGCTTCCTAAAATGGTTTCCAGAATTATCAACAACCACGTTGAACAGAGGTATTTGGGGGAAACTATGCATAGAGTATTAGCGTCGTCAAACATATAGATACAGACATATAGATACATGTTGCTTACTTATAGTGGTCGAAGTATTATGAACGATCGTGTGACAAAAAGGTGTTGGTGCTTTATAACATAGTGCCATTTTGTTTACACAACTGTGATTCACTGTGGTGTTTAGGATTAAATTTACACTAACACTGTTTTGCACAAAGGTACGTGCATTCAAATATTTCTTATGTGTTGCATAAAGGAACAAGAGCTTTAAAGTAAATTGCTACTGTGTTGCCACAAGTATTCGTGTTTTAAATAATATTGAGAGGCATCAATTATGCCATTAATGTAGGATGTGTATAAAAGCCATGCACAATTTTGGCAGGTAAATATTTTGTGTTATAACACACTAGTTTATATATCAATTGTTACTGTATTTGTCTCGTTCAAACATCTTGACCTTTATTTGTGTACCTGCCACAACACGAGGGATCTAGCTTGGCGTCGACGAAAAAGGAAAAAAATATCCTTACAGTAACCTAACTCCTTCGTGATTACTTTAAACATATGACAGGGGTAGTATAGCTGGTATTTTGACTTTGGCAAAAATGTTGATAAAAAGACAAACAACAGACAAACAACACGAGAACGTCACATTAAACCTGGTGCGTTTTAAACGCAGCAAGAAAATATATAACCGAATGCTCATGGTCAGTTGATTGAAAATACTACAATTATAAACTATGTATGGATTTGTGTTGTAATCGCTGAACGGTGCAGGAAATTATCTACATACGTGATGCTTTAGTGTGGCCTGAAAAGTCATATGTGGGCAGATCGAACTCTGTAAATAAAACATTGTAACTATTGTGTTAAAATAATATATGTTAAACCCACAAGTTGCCCATTGAACATGAATAAAGAACAATACAATCAAGTTCTACAATACATAGTACTGTTTTGAGAATGCATGACGTGTTCCGAGTTCAGCTTATTAGAGCAGCAAGCAGATGTTTGCTGATCAAACCCTTTTTACGTTTTCGTGCGAGTGGTCTCATGTTGTGCTAATGTACAATTAAATATACGTGAATTTATGTGAGTGTTGTGGTATTACCATGGGAGAGTGTACATCATTTTATACGTAACGATATTTTTATTCGTAATGTAAATTGTCAAGATTTTAAATGCAATGTCAAAACACTAATTTCAGTAGATTAACCAGATTGAATATGACACTGATATATAATGTATAACCGTGTAAATTTGAATTAAAAACAAATGTAGACTACTTTGCATAAAAAACACATTCAGAATATTTAGCTATCGGAGTCACTTTAAATGAGAGTCCCGGTAAAGCTACGGTATATAAGAAAACCGGCGCTCTGCCGGAACGCAACCGGCATTCACCGGGGCTCCGCCGGGGCATTGTTGGCGACGGCCAGGGTGAAACCGGGGCGTTGCCGTAGCTCTGCCGAGGTCTGATGCCGGTATAGACACGGTGAGTGCCGGCGGTGTTACGGTATACCGGGGCTCTGCCGGTACGCTGCCAGGACGCTGTCGGCTTTCACCGGGGGTCAACCGGGGCACTACCGGCAACAATTGGGGCTATGCCGGGACGCTGCCGGCTTTCATCGGGGCACTGACACGACAACCGGGGCTCTTCCGTGGCTTCACCGGGATAAACCGTTCCCAGTCCGGGTTGACCGGAACTCTTCCGGGCTGTTGACCGGCTTCAACCGGGGCGGCAACGGGAAATAGTGTGACTGCATTACAAAAAATCCGAATCATCCCGGTCCTCGCCGGTCAACCGGCGTTAGCAAATCGGGATGGACCAGGGCTCTACCGGCAAAAGTGAGACTTGGGCTTAAGTTGATTTTCTTTTGAATACACATTACAAAGGAAGTATGAGAGTTTTCCTGATCTGTTAATTATGTAATAGAAAGCTTTTTTAGGCTATTGAAAGTGATTAATTTGACGCCAACAATAACAGTTTTTTTTGCGGCCATGTTGTTGTTGTTGTATATCTTCACCGCCCATGTAGACAAACCTCTACCAGATCTGTAGAGTTGAACAAAAGGTTATCGTTCCCACAACCAATATCGTGTTGTCCTCCACCGTCTATGTACACTGTAGTATATACACAACTATTGTCTTTTCTTACAATCTCTGAGCCTCTGCACTCAACCGCTAGGATTAATCCGTATAAATTCGGACAAAGGGAGAAAAACATCCTAAATGCATTTTACGTCACACTAAACCTAGCCCCAGGCCTTCAGCGCCTACAGCGCCTTGATTATTGCACGGGAGCGTTTTACCCCGTAAGTTTGAAGGTTTGTATGCATTCAGAATAAAAATGATTTTTTTTAACTTTGAAAATACTTAATAACTTTCGCAATTTGTGTTTTTGAAGATTATTTACGCAAATTCAATTCTTAGTCAGGTCTGTCTGCAAATGAAACACTTCTTTTTCTAATTTATCCAATTACAGTGTTGTTGTGTAATATAAGAAAAAAACGTGTTTACTTTTAGCGGTAAATATTAAAGATTGTTTCTTGGAGATTCATACTGGGTGTCCTTTTAAAGAAATTTCAATCAATTAACAAGCACGCAATATAGTGTACCAACAAACCTTGATAGCAATTACAAATTAATAGGCTACACATGTTAAGCGATTGATACAAAGCGAAAGGTTAACAGTTGAAGTTATAGTAGCGAATATGTTCACATACACATATGCACGTGTGTTGCGTTGAGTGGCATAAGATTCATAAATATTATTTTAAAAGTCTACATTGTATTGTGTACAATGAGGAGAGTAATTTGAGACCAAACGAATCAACCTGAAACGGATGCACATTAACGTATATTTGTTTGATAAAATGAATAAAAGCTTTTGTTGATGTCAGTGTCAAACACCCTCTGCTTATTAAAGGCAGAGCCATTTATATTTTAGTAATATATTTCACATATTATATACGCATTTAATAGTAGGAATTATTACATTAACAAACGGATACACTGTTCAATTCGGACCAATATTAAACATTTTAAAACGCAAACGTGTAAAAGACAGATACATATTCGGTCGTTTCAGTCAGGTCATATAGAATTGTTTTTCGTATTTAATGGGAATAGTATAATTTATCCCTGATCCTAGAGTCGTTTTTTTTTTAAATCTTTTTCACTTTTGGGTTTATAGACGCTGACTTGCCGAGTGTCATGAAGTGAATTTGGAAAAAATGCGAGATTTCTGCTAAAAGGATCATCTTTTCACACCTTGACCCATGCTATAGTTTTGGAAGTGCATACAAATGACATCAATCCTAATGGACCGTGAAAAAGAGCATACACTTCGATTTTTTGCACTTCGTCTTTTAAGATAATATCACTCGAAGTGATTGAAACAAACATAATTTTAAGAGGAATAGGGGAATACTCTTTCGCTTCAGTCTCAGAAGGCTGTAAGACGTAGGGTCATCACCATATCAGCAACCATACAATCACCAGCCGTACCTTTCAAGTATGAATGTATTGCATTTTCATTTTGGGTAACGCCGTGTAGTCAAAGTATTTACTAATAAAAGTTTTCCTGACTCTTGATTCAGCCCTTTTAAACAGAGGGCTATACCATCGCCGACTTTTACAAACATTGGGCAATTCTTAAGTGCCAATATAATAAAACAACCAATGTTGATATCAGTCGTGAAAACTTTATATTTTAAATGCCTTTGATTTCGGGAAAAATGAATCAATACATATATTAATAAAAATGATTAAACGAACCCAGCTCATTTTAATCGAAAAGTAGTAAAAGTATGTTATATAATGCGACGCATGCAATAATCAAATACTGGCAAATTACAATTAAACTCTTGCTAGTAAACAGTTGGATAAAAAAGGTATTCTTAGGTTGGCACCTCATAGCCTGAACGCACTGTCCTTACAAAAACTGGAAATGTGTGGTAACCGATCTTGATAAAAGTTTATGTAACAGCTCGCGATTTCAAAGGAAAAAGTGTCGCCATTTTGATCTCAAATATCCGAGTTCCATAATTTTTCAAAATGCCAAGTAATTCATTTTAATTAACTATACCCCATTTGAAAATTACAATTAGCCGATCGCTGTTCAATACCTACGGCCTTAGCACATTTATGTACCACTGTTCGTGTATACGACTTTCAAATTACAGTAAAGTTCGTTCATGATTCAAAGCTATAAAACACATTTAGATAAGCAATAGAAACTCTTTCCATCTTAAAGAAAGTCTCAGAGATGTCTCGCGGTTGTTGTTTAGTCATTAAGTATTATTTAAGTGTATTTTTTTAAACTGCATATCTATTCCTTAGTGTTATCTTGGGGGCGGGGTGGGGGTATCGTTATTTTGTTTATAGATAAGATATTGGTAGTGGGCTAATGGCAAAATGTAATAATTCTTTATATTATTTTGTCAACATATTACAATAAAGCGAAAACACTTTTGGGTCAAGCGTAAACTTAAAAAAATAAACACCTGATAATACCATTAGTACATTTACGAAAGCTTCTGATGAGGTATATAGTTTTGCTTAAAGAGAAAATCAGTTTTTTTTTTATACTTTTGTTCAATACAAATAAGATATTAACACATTAGAAAAAGCAATAATTTGACAAGCATGATACTGTTTCTATTTTTTTTTATCTAACCAACATAAGAAAAATATAACTTTGGGAGCAAGAATACATAATAAGACAGCGAAATAAGATTTGTATATAATATTAATCATTAACTCACCCACTCGAAAGCTCAATATTCTAGCAAAAATAAAGAAGAGTTTCAAAACGAAAAAAGAAAACTTACCTTAAATGTGTTAAATGAAAATAACCCGTTGATGAACGCAACTTTTAGTTCAGTCTTGAGGTTTAATTTCCATTAAACTAAATTTATGTGACTATCGGAATCGAAGTTATGTAAGTACATAAACTATTAAATATGAGGAAACACTGACTTTCCAGGCATTACATTGGAATTCACAATTCCAATACTCACGTATATTCTAAATTATTACATAGACACAACATTGATATTTAAAAGGAAAGAACGTCATCTAGAATTACACATGCGTATACTTTCTGCAAGAATAGAGGCCCACACAATACATATACAAATATTTAGACAGAAAGAACTTTTCTGAGAAAAAAAGTTATTATAGAGTAACTACTGATAGAAAATCGTGGAATATACATAACAAACTAAGATGCAAATAAGACGCATATACAATGTATGTGCTTATTTAAAGACACGCAACTTACTTACAAACAAACGTAAACATACATTGAACAACTATTCTAATACTTTATAAAAGGATAAAATAAACATAAAATAAACCATATAACTGCAATAAACGAATAAACGTCTACGATCACAATTTAATTAGTCGAAATGTTGTATTAAATGTTCAAACTTTGATGACAAAGGCGTCTCATTCCGGTCTTTGTGCAATTTGTCGGTAGTTCTTCAAGTTTTGTAATAACTGTATCCTTCAACATACTGCTCTGGGTTGCCAGCCATGTTGTATAGCCTGCAGTTGTCTGAAAAACATTCGACAGACAAAAATGAATTAGTGTTGGCCTTTATCTATGGCTAGATCAGCCTGTTTTGAAAAGGGTTCCTGGCAGTAAATTTATGAACATGTGCTTTGAAAAGGCTTCTGTACTGCTGGTTCAGCTGAAAGGTCACTTTGTTTTAAAAACACATCTGTAACAATGATACAAAAGCATTTTATTGTAGAGTGAGTGTTACGCGCATAACAACTCATATTGGTTACTCAAACTAGGCTGAAATATGCCATTTCTAGAACATAATATTGAGCTTGTCGTATTATTTAGAATGCTTTATTATTATATGAATTAGTGTTCGGTGTCCGCCGATAAATGTGACTTCTTATCAATCTAACATAACAACTAATGCACTAAGAAACAAACTTAATCTATGTAAGTTAACACCTTCATTAACGGCCAGTATACAGCAAAACCTCGGAAAACCCGTTCGTTCTTTGTAATTGAGCATAGCATCGTGATATACCCCCACCTCATACACTGTTGCACTTTATAGCAATACAAACAGATCAAGCAGTTAATAAGAGGATACATTGTCAATGCTTATGTTACAAACGTGCGCAATATAAATGGTCAGTTCTTAGCTCTTGACAAGTTTGTTTTCAGAACTTATCACGTTGCATGTTAAAACAACACATGCTGGTATATTTGAATTTGTTTGTACACACTATTAAGCCTGCTCTTATTTTGACGCAAAAATTATTGTTTCAGATAAAATTGTCGAAGAAGTGGCATTTTGTTGTCAACATATTTTTTTCAAACATTAAACAAATGCAAATTTAACCTACTGTTAAAGCTTATTTGTTTACATGCGTTATATTTGTGTCATCAAATTATTTTAAAACAATACAAACCACTTTGTAATGTCAATGAGTACCTACTGTTAGAGCCAAAACACCTGAAGAGGTTACACTTCTGAAAACGAACAGACGGATCGGTCGTATAACACCAAGGGTAACCACTTCTGGTCACATCCCGGCAGTAGTTGTTTGCCGCTGACAGGCTGCTGTCGGCAATCCAGTAGGGGTTCCAAGAGTGTGAATGAGGAGACTGGGTATCCCAGCGCTGGCATATTTTGTTTCCGTCCGTCACCGAAACGTTTCCCGTGTATTTCCAGATTTCCGGTGAGCTGTAGCAGTACTGCGTCGGTAATTCTAAAACATAAAATTAAATGCAACAATTACAACTAAACTCGTAAAAGCAGTGACGAATAATTCCAGAAGCCGCAAGTTTAATTATATATCGCTAACTGAATAAATAATTGTATCGATATATAACGGTTTATGGAATCATGAACTAAGATGTCCAAAGTACCCAGATGGTTTGATCTTAACTATAACTTTGCATTTTGAATTTATACTTAAACGATACAAGTGTTAGCCCTAACGAGACGACATATCACATGATCCAGAACTGTTAGCACGTTGGCATTGTAAAAATCATCGTGAAATCGCAATACTTTTTGTTTAATTCCAAATAACCAATAAGACATAAACACACTATAGTAAACTAAGACATAATAATTAATGATTTTGTTTGATAAAAGTTCTGAAAATGTATGGTGACGGTGAAGTTTGATCACACTTACCAGTATGTTTGAAAAGAAATCCCCTGCAACTACTTTGTGCGCACATTAGGGCACACTCGAAGCTGCTTTGTGTCTGTAGCTCGTCGATGGCCGACCCGATGTCTTGCTCATAAAGACGGACAGGCAGGTTTCCATTAGTATATTTAAATGTTCGTTTTGCGGCCCTCGAAGGCACTGCCTGCGTACACGCCATAACCAATACCACAAACTTAAATATCAGTGAACGTGCCATCTTGGAAAAAGTCCGCACGTTTTACGGACAAAAGCTCGTTTTTATAAATTAGACAGTTTTGACTAGAATATTTTTACAAACCACCTTTAAGGAGCAAGATACACTATCTTAACTGAATATAACTTGTGCAATGCACGTTGTTGTTTTTTCCGTATGAGTTTGAAACATCCATTCGACATTTCCTTCATATTGTCATCTTTTCTAAACGATATTTCCGCATCAAAATCCCAGCGACGAATACTCGTTTCACAAATATTTAACGAAAGTCCAGCTCTCCTGTTTGTGTTTCATTCGTTTACTTCTTCAATATTGTTCAAAACGAAAAAAATATCGCATTATTAATTATTACCTTCGGTTATATATGTTCATTAACTATGATGATTGCTTTTAAAGAATCAATTACTTATAAATCTCTTGCTGGTTGTACTAGTAAAAATTGCCAGCGGCTAGGGACATAAGCATTATTAATTATTACCTTCGGTTATATATGTTCATTAACTATGATGATTGCTTTTAAAGAATCAATTACTTATAAATCTCTTGCTGGTTGTACTAGTAAAAATTGCCAGCGGCTAGGGACATAAGCACTTAAATGAACGCTGCCCATTACCGGTATTTACTTTATTAGCTTCGAAGTATGTTCCTCTTGCTCGTTACCTGATTGGGATTTCGTTCACTTCTTCGAATTATTAACTGTTGTCGTCGCCTACGGACATTCGTTCCTAATTAAAACCTTTCTATTCTAATACATTGCATTCTATATTTATTAGCTTGGAAGTATGTCGGTTCATTAAATATGATGATTTATTGTAAAGAACCAATACAATTTTTCAATTGATCTTTAACCAGATTGAACATATAATTATTTCGTTCTCGAATATAATTCCATGCTTTACTGAGTCACTGAAATATTTAAATTAATGGCAAATAAAATAAGGTACTTTAAGTTGTTTTGTTGTTTAACTATCACGAATGAAATCATGATGTTCAATAAGACAGTGCTTAAGTTGGAACGACTTACTAATGTTACATCCCATTAACTACAAACCAATCCGAACATATCAAGTGAACTCAACCGTTTATTATTCATTATTTCCAACAGAACGCACAACTATAAGCAGCAAACTTGCGTGAAATTAACTTTCTTAGAAATCACCACTTCGAAATTATATTAACAACAAAAGTCACATTCCAGTGATTTTAAAATAGAACATAACACATTCAACACATTAAAATAATAATATTCTATCAAAAATGCATTTTATCAACTTAGTGAAGAGAATACGTGATCTATCAACTAATTTTTATCTTGACAAATACAATAATTTTAATGACTTGAAGTTAAATGAACGTACAAGAAAAAATGTAAGATATCGGTCGAATCTTGGTGGACATGATATTACTTCGACCTTGGTAATTGCATTTAATCTTATACGTCCTCAGGTGGGTCGTTCTAGCCAGGACAAAAATAAACAGCTTTGGCGGTAATTTTGAATTAATTGCCCACAGTGTTCTCTATAAGATCGCCACATTCTGTGTAATTTGCGTTTGAAAGCCGTGTTCATGCTATCTCACGAAGACGTTTTGATGTCTTTGGCCATCATACTATGTCCTGGGTCGCCTGGGTCCGATTTAATGAGAGCGACCATGGTCGGGCGATTATGGTTGTACCAGCAAATAATCGTCGTGCGACGATAACCGAGTTTAATAGAGAGCGACGATCGTCAGTCGACCGCGCGTTTCTCGACATACTGTCGAGCGACCGCAGTCCACCCTTCACACCACGACTGATCATCGCTTGACGCTTTTTCGGCACCCAAAACCCGTGCCTGGAGACTCACAGACAATCTGCGACGGTACCAATATCGTCTGGGAACCTGTAGGACAATCCTAGACAGTCTGCGACGGTTTCAAAAGGTCTCCTAGATCAGCTGGCTACCTGCAGGAGACTCCAAGACAGTCTGCGACGGGGACAAGACCATCTGGGCAATTGCAGAAGACACACAGACAGTCTGATACGGTGCCAGAGAGTCTTAAGGACCGGCGAGGCACCTGCAGGAGACTCCCAGACAGTGTACGATGATGCCAAGACCGTCTGGGCACCTGCAGGAGAATCTCGGACTGTGCCAGAAGTCTCCCAGACTTCCGCGGCAGCTGAAATGGATTCTCAGACAGTCTTTGACGATGCCAATACCGTCTCGGTACCTGCACGAGACTCCCAGACGGTGCCAGACGGTCTCCCAAACCGTCGTGGCACCGGCAGGAGACTTCCAGACAGTCTGTGACGGTGGAAAGACCGTCTGGGCGCGGGCAGGAGACTCGCACACGGTGCAAAACGAATATACAAGACCGTCGGTGCACAAGCAGGAGATTCCCAGACAGTCTGCGACGGTGCCAAGACCGTCAGGGCACCTGCAGGAGACTCCAAGACGGTGCAAGAAATTCTACCAGACCGTCAGGGCACCTGCTAGAGACTCTCAGAATGTCTTCGACGATGCCAAGACTGTCTGGACACCAGCCGGAGACTCCCAGACAGTCTCCCAGACAGTCTCCCAGACAGTCTCCCAGACCGATGGGGACATGCAGGGACTCCAAGACAAACTGCGACGGTGCCAAGACCGTCTGGGCAGCTACAGGAGACTCCCAGACAGTCTGCCATGTTGCAAAGTACGTCTGGGTACCTGCAATAGACTGTCAAAGACTGTCTGAAAGTCTCCTGCTAGTGCCGAGACGCTACTGGCACCGTCGCAGACCGTCTTTGAGTATCCTGCTGGTGCCCAGACGGTCTTCGCATCCTCGCAGACTGTTTGGGATTCTCTTGAAGGTGCCCTGACGGTCTGGGAGACTTCTGGCACCTTCTGGGAGCCTCCTGCAGCTGTCCAGACGGTTCCGGCACCATTCAAGACTGTCTAGGAGTCTCCTGCGGGTGCCTCGCCGGTCTTGGAGATTTAATGGCATGCCTGAACGTCTCCTGCAGGTGCCCAGACGGCCTTGGCACCGTCACAGACTGTCTGGGAGTCTCCTATTGGTGCCCAGACGGTCTTGGCACCGTTGCACACTGTCTAAGAATCTTCTGCAGGTGCCCTGCCGGTTTAAAAGACTGTCCGGCACCGTCGCAGACTGTCTGGGAGTCTCCTCCAGGTGCCCAGACGGTCATGATATCGTTGCAAACTGTCTGGGAGTCTCCTGCAGGTGCCCAGACGGTTTTGGCACCGTCGCAGATTGTCTAAGAGTCTCATTCAGGTGCATCGCCGGTCTGGTAGACTTTCTGACGACGTCTCAGATTGTCTCGGGGTCTCCTGCAGGTGCCCAGATGGTATTGGCACCGTCGCAGACTGTCTAGGAGTCTCTTGCAGGTGCCACGCCGGTGTGATAGACTGTCTTGGCACCGTCGCAGACTGTCTAGGAGTCTCCTGCAGGTGCCCAGCCTGTTTGAGATACTGTCATAAAGCACCTTCGCAGACTGTATGGAAGACTAGTACAGGTACCCAGACGGTCTTGGCACCGTCGCAGACTGTCTGGGAGTCTCCTGCTGGTGCTCCGCCGGTCTAGGAGACTGTCTAGCACTGTCGCAGACTGTCTGGGAGTCTCCTGCAGGTGTCGAGGCGGTCTTGGCACCGTCTCAGACTGTCTGGAAGTCTCCTGCTGGTACCTTTAACGCGACGAGTGGTCAGTCTAGTGCATTCCTCTTTATGTCCCGTTGCTTTTTTTTATAAGTGTTTGCTGTTCTCAACGCCACCCACACGCGTTTATGGCTGCCATTTTTACGCTTATTTGCCTCGGTCACCAATAGCCCGTACTTTCCCTCCAGCAGGTTCTTGTTCTCGATAACAAGCTCTAAAAGAATATCTATCTCTTCTTTGGACCACGAATGACACTGACTCGAATAGTTGCTGTCTTCGTCTTCCATTTCTCGCGTGTATTTTTGCCTTCGAATGTTGATGGCGGAAGTGGTAATATTCCTAAAAATAGCGACTACCACGACCGCAGTCGATTGACCACACCGTCGTGCGACCACAGTCGCGGCTACTTGCTCCTTGAACGCGACGAGTGGTCAGTTGGCGGCCGACGAGCGTCAGTCGACTACACAGTCAACCGACTACAGTCGGGTTTTGTAGTTCTTTTATTAAACCGGATCCTGGTGACGGGGGTTTAAAAACAAAATCGAAAACAGTTGAGTAGTTAAATTTTGACAATGTGGTCTACTTTCTATATTGCTTAAAAAAGCCTATTCGATTGTGCGACTTTATCCCGACCAGTTTATATAAAGCAAGTAACGATTACAGTTACGATAGTCCATATAAACTTACTACCAGAGCCTTTGCTAATTGTTGCTATGGGTTATAAAGCTAAGGGTTTAATTATCGCAACTAACGGTTACGATTGCTGTCTTGTGCGATATATTGTTTTGGAACTTGCAGTATGTTATATTGTCAGTACAATGCACAACCGGAGACGCAATTATATATATATATATATATATATATATATATATATATATATATATATATATATATATATATATATATATATATATAAGCCATATCAATGAAAATAGACATATCTACATAGCTGTTACATACAGCCTGGTCGTTGTGAAAATTAATATCTAATTGTTGACATTCAGTTAAAAACAATCGGATCGATAACAGGAAGAATCAATATTAATCATGTGAAAAACAGTAATCCTTGGTGACTAACTTTCATGAAACTAGTAAAGGCAACTAGCATGACGGATGTTTTCTGACATTTAAAGGTAGTAGATGGAGAGTTTGATTAAGACACATAAATAATCACTATTTACACTTGTTCACAGGTTTGCAAACTGAAGACTTTCAAAATAATTTTTATAACTCACCAGACTTGAGTGTTTGATATATGTGTTGATTAATCGATTATCATTGTTCAAAATCGGTAAAATAATTAAGCGTTTTATAAAGTCTTTAATCAATTATTTGAAAATTGAGTGTATTCTTAGAAAATGATTATAGTTTGCTAACACATTTTAAAAGATGTGAGACGCAACGGTATCGCACTGGCCCTTGCAACCATATGCCATCGGTTCAAATCCCAGGTAATGCAATATTTTATATTTAATTTTGCTAAAAAAAGCTTCCCATTTGAATGTGACATGTGTATATTATAATGCACACATAGATGTATTTTGAAAAACTTTATTTTGTGGGGTAGAATGGTGGGGGATAATCAAAACAAAACTCAAGGTTCGCGTATTTAAGTTGAAGCTCTAAAGTATATCGGGTGACGTATTATGTTTATTGACATAACATAGAATAACATGCCAGAACATTCCGACCACAATATAATATTTCAAAATACTCGAATTCATTTATTCATGAAATAAAAAATAATCATTTGCATTGAAGTCTTTAACTATATATGAAAATGAAATATTCCTTTAGGCAGTCAAAAAGCAAAGGACGCATGTTCAGTAATTTTCAAACACATATTTTAAAGTTTTGACCAATACGAACATTGTTGATTGAATACCTCTCTTTCACACTGGACAAACATGTATGACATCACAGTATGTCAGGGCAAACACAGAACAAGGGACGGAACTCTCAATAGATAAAAATGGATACATAGGACAAAAACACTTGTATTTTATAAATATATACCATTGAGGAAAATTGACATTATATCCTTTATTTATTCAAGAAAATGTCTTTATCGTTGCAATGTGTCTGTCATGTCATAGTACGATGTTACATTTCAATTCCTATGTCTATCCATAACTTAATTCTCTATTTAGCAATCTTCATTGAGAAAGCGAGGTAAACTGAGCCCAAACAATAATTCGGCCTAATGTGTATGGTCTCCGCAATGAATGACGACATATATGATGTAAACATCTAAAATTAAGAAAACACCGAAAAATAATAATACGACCAATTGTAATTTATCATAAAGGAAATCATTAAAATAATATGGGTACTTTTTTATCAGTTTAGAAAATGTCAATATATATATATATATATATATGTATATCTATATTAATATCAACACATTGACATTTTATAAAAATATATCAGAGAGAGAGAGAGAGAGACCTTTTCTAAACTGATTATAATACATTTTATATACATATGTACATATATGAATATAACTCAGCTAAAGTAGCGAAAGTCAATGTCATAGTAATATTATGGGAATAATTAAAATTTAATTAAATGATGCTCTTTTTATGATTAGTTATGCCACTATGAGGTTATTTATGTCATGAACAATCTACATAAAGTGAGAGATAGATATACACTTAAATGAATCTTTACGAATAACAGCTGCAATCAAATTTCTGGTTAAAAACACCAAAATCTCTTATTCCTTTGTTTTAAAATATGTTCTTTTAAAGAATAAATATAATGTTTTTTTTTGTTGTAATACTTTTTCAAACTAAACACAAAAACTGAATTATATCGATTGTTTTTCCAACATATTTGGCGGTATTAAATGATAGGTTTTCTAACCGTGTTTTGTTGGATTAGGAAAATAAGAAACTTGACCATGAACACGTTCATTTCATTATGCATTCAAATGAAGAATAAATTCAGGGCTTGAACTATTTAGGCTATTTTATAATAAACGATCAAACATACGTACCATTAAATAGATGATATTTGTTGGATTCGGTGGATTATCGATTTTAATTCACGAGTGATCATAGAAAATAATATTTTCACGAATGGCGCAGCCACGAGTATAATTATATGTTTTCTATGATCACGATTGTATTCATGAGTGATCATAGAAAATAATATTTTCACGAGTGGCGCAGCGATTGCACTGAATTAAAAAAAAATCTTTTTATTCTATGCTTTACTGCGCAGTTTATATACATTGGTAAATAATTAAACTAAAGAATTTCGCTGGGATAATGTCCTCAAAAAATGACGTCATTTCACAGTAAATCGTGAAAATTATCGATCATTTTCACTGTTTATTTTCACTGTGTGACACAGTGAAATTATCAGTTTTAATTCACTGGTATTTCTCTATAAAGCACCGGAAAGCATAAATTGAAAAAAAGTACCTAAGATCTACAAATAATTGACACATAACATTTCAGTCAACAAAATATAGCACACACAACAAAATCAGTCATATATTTCGCCGTAATTAATATACCACTATTTTAATTAACGTGCACTGTATTTTTATTTTAATTATTTAAGAACAATTTTAATTATAGCATTTATTTTTAACTGCGCAATTGTATCTTTTCAAAATTTGGGTCTCCATCCTTGTTGAACTATTTGCGTCAGTTTTATTTCTTGAAGACCCCCAAGACCAACCGCTTGACAAAATTTCCCTAAACAACAATCCCGAAAGAAATGACCGTCCAATTTCTCTTGCAAGCACATTTCAGCCACTTTTGGGTTGTCTGGAAAACATTGCTTCATACACTCGTGTACCTCGAAGGCAGTGAAACTGTAGAAGTTTTCTTTGAGTTGCCAATTTCCAGCTGTGTGTATGAACCCATACTGGGGTTTTGAGTCTTCGACCACTTCGAATCGAGTATGCGTAGTCTTTGCCTGTTCTGTTGGTGTAAGAGGAAGTGGTCGTGGAAGTGGAAGAAAATGCCTGCGTTGTGGAGAATTTGGAACGTTTCCCGTAGATGGCGTTGTAGAGGACTTTTGGGAAATCGACTTACCAGAACTATCTACATCTGTGTCAGTGTTCTGGTCCGTATTTGATCTGTTTCTAAAAACAAGGGTCATTCGTTTTTTCATTTCTTTATGGATTTTATCGAAGCCTAGTCTTGCCTTTTCGGTGCATTTTTCGACCCATCCTGATTCCTTGTTATGAAAAAGGAATAAAACGTATTAAATAAAAATGTAAATAGTTAAATATTCAGCTTGGTATTCTCAGAGAATATATCTTTTTTGAATAACTGTTATATGACACCAAAAAGGTTACATAATCCGCCCAGTTGTGTCGTATATTTTATCATAATACCTGTGATTGTTTCTCTTTTTTGTGCATGTTTTGCTATTGATTTAATCTAATGTAGCTGTGTGGATGTGTACCCAACCATGTTTGTAATTTTAACAAAATAAGATTTTTTTTAAACTTTAAACCTACCTTTTGCGATGTTGAAGGTTGACCATCAGGTTTTGGAATTTGACTCACATTTAGGACTGGACTTTGTTCCTGGTAAAAAAGAGTTGAATACCTAGGTCCATGTCCCTTATTTCAATTCGAGGGACTGAAGGCCCTTTCTAGCTCACCTGAGACATGTTCAAATTTTATATGGTAAGAAAAAGTATTGGAAAAATGGCCTTCTTAACTATTAACGTATAAAAATAATTAACCTATAAGATAAGGCTAATTTTTACCCGCCATACCACAACGCACACAAAATAGACCAATGGGGCATGGAAAGGTTTGATCCCAGGGGCATGATTTGAACAAACTTAGGAAAAGAAAACTATGCAATATTACACACCAAATACCGGATCCGCAGCAGATATTCAAAGTGTCGTAATATGTTAGAAATTCATGCTCAGGTAAGCTAATTAGGGAAGCATTTAACACATAAGATGGAATTTTGAACCACAGGGACACAATATAAAAAACGTACATAACACACATATTAATTTATATCGATCACAAAATCGGTTGACCTTGTATTTATAGCGGATTTTTTTACAGTATATTATGTATTATGTACGTTTTATGTTTTATATCATACTGCTAATATAAGGCATAGGTAAATTCCGAGTTCATAATTATCCAAACTATTCACGTACTCCACGTCAGTAATATCCTCAAGTATTTAATTGTTAATAGGATACGTAAAGGTTATATCTGTTTTAAAATTGAATCTTACATAACAAAAACTGTTATCTAATTTTTGATATAAGCCTTTTTATTTCAAAATGCTAAAAAACATAATTATATTAAGTGGAGATGATTTTGATTGCGATACATAAAAGTTTTAATTCAAAAATAAAAATCAAAACAGCAATAAAGAGCACGTTTCTTCAGCGTAAATATGGTTTCCCGTTATTCAAAACCAAGCCTGAACTACGACGTACATTATGACAAAACCTTGTATCTGTTTCTGATTCGATTTCTGAACTTTTACTTACTGACTTCCATCAATCATGTCGAAGTGTTACATGAATCAGTGCCATAAATTGTATTTAAACAAATGCAGATCATGTTTGGAAGAAAGATTTAGCAATCAGCTAGAAAGGTGTTATTGTATATCGGAATGTATCATCCAAACCTTTCAAAAATTTAAACCATGTAGGCAACATAAGTAAATTTGTTTAAATAAGTGTTTAAAAATTATATTTACATCAAGAAAAAATTATATACTCAAGTTTAGTCACCTGAATCATCAAAATGTAGTTTATGATATATCATGGCGACAGTGTATAGTGTTCATGAACACTTTTCAACAACTTTGAAAAATGGTCATTCCAGGATTATGTACGTGAAGTTTGGTTAATATAAGTAAATAACACCGTTATCTAAATTCTCCCTAAAAGACAAAACAATTTTTCGACTGTTTCATAATTTATATTGAGTCTTCAATACTACAATCGTTCTTTTTTCCTTTTGGTTGTTTATTGTTTCTTTGTTTGTGTGCATGTGTGATGGAGGGGGAGGGGGGAGCTTACATATATACTCAATAGACAAAATTAACGTTATCATGCGAAGTTTGGTGAAATGCCATCAAGCATATATCGTTACCATGCTGTGCATCCGCACCGTTTGGCCAGCGGCTACGCTTGCGTCACTTTATATCGGAAAGCATATCTCAAGACCAGTCTACGCGTATGCTTATAAGATCCATTTGCGCAGGACGTTTATCATATGTTACATTAAATTCTACTTTATTCCAATTTTAACAGACGTTTATGTAATCTATTTACCGCTTTGGGCGTAACGGGGCTTCTTCTGTAGTCCGATGTATATGGTGCTGTAACATAAACCAATTATAAACAAGTATTGTGACAACTCTAAATCGAAAGATGAAACAGACGCAAAATACAAATATAGAAACGTTATAATTGCAAGTGGCGCTTTATCTATTGCAATAATCCGATTGCAAAACGCTATCACATAACAAAACAGAACACAACCAAAACATTCATTGAACAACAACTGAGGTCACCGCCTTGGAACGGTCTATGACAAGCTTTGGGCATTAAATCGGTTTTCAAGTAGCTGCAATCCACAAAATTTGCCCAAAGTTATTCACAAAACATTGAAGAGCCCGGGTAAAGAGCTTTTAGAAATTACATCAAAGAAAAACAATTGAAATAACGTAGCAATACAATACACCAATTTTAATGTAATACTCATTGATGTAGCAAAAACAAATTGAGACGATATTCGTAGGATTTAAAGCATCTCAAAATTGTTAAAGGAAATAAATCCTTATCGAAAAGGAAATGTAGAGTGTGACCCGCACGGTATTAACAAATGCACATTTATTTCGCACAGCTGAAACTCCTGACGAGGAAATATCGCCCGAACGGTTTCATTATTGACCATTGGATTTGTGGTATGGAACAAATAAAAGTAATGAAGCGAATTATTGAAACGTGTATGTGATAATTCTTAATGGTTGGTCGTCTAAGATTTTGCCGAAGATTGATGACGATGGACGTTCAATTATTAAAGTAGAAATAGAAGATATGGTTCAACAGGTTTATATTCTACCATTCGTGTGTCATCCAGAAGTGACTGTTTGAAGTACACAAGTCAGGGACAGTGTTTGACAAACACTAACAGACTTAACAGACAAACAAATATATCTGTATTTATTGTATTTGGAATTAATAAATGTATTTTTCGCTCGCCTCTAGTAATATCAAACATGAAGGGTTACTACTGATCAATGCGTTGTGGCCGTATCGTTGTTTTAAGACAGGTTTAAAGAATAAATGGAATTGCCAATATAGAAACCTACTTGGAATTTGTAAGATCCATACTGGGGTGCCTGATGTTGGTCAGAGGATGATCGGACGAGCTTAATGGTTGATAGTTTCAAACCAAATCAATAAAGATTCATATCGTTTTATAACGATAATAATTTGCGGTTTACGAATAAAATGTAAATACTTAGTTATATCAAGTAATACTGTTATTTTATTAAATTTGCTGAAATAAAATACTGTGTTTGATTGGCTAAGATTGTTGGCAATAGGTCTTAAGTTTATAAAACTGACAGATCGGAACTAGTTCAGAAATAGATGCTTTGTCCGTAGTTTGTTGTCTATCAACAGTGGAAACTAAACAACTCATGTTTAGGTTTTAACGGTCTCAAACAGAATTATATATCAAACGCTGGAGCAGACGATTTTATCAAGAGTTCATGATTTGCAATATATAAAGCTTTGACTGTATTTGGAAGCACTTCTCGATTAATATAATTAGTATGTTTTATTTGCTTTTTCGCTCGCATCTGATCATATCCAAAAGGGATACAAAAAAATCGACTTGCGCCGCTCTATCTCTCTAAATGATGGTGTCCGTTTTGTGAAAGAACAGTTGTTTTCAGTTTTGCTTAACAACTATAAATTCACATTTTGCAGACAGACCAGATAAACCAGTAGTATATTAAGGATTGTATCTTCAGTTTTTCTTGAGTAAAAGGAGGAAGCATTCACGGTTAAACAGTTTCCTTTTGGTTACACGAATATACATGAATCATGTATGTGTGAGTTCTTGAACATTCAAAAAAAAATTAACTGTTGTCTTGTACATCTTTTCGAAAAACCTCAATATTATTGTTTAATATATTTAACATTATAACTATAACATACATTTTGCCCTTGCCTGCATCGAGTGAGGCAACTTCATGGCCTTGATTTGAAAATAGCTACGCAAAACCAGTAATTTAATATTGTCCATCTCTAATAAAAGTAGCAAATAACTTTGACAAGGCATCGTTAAATTGTCGTTGAGGTTATTTTTTCCCTTTAAAAGCATAATAAAAATACATAAAGGAAATTATGCAATTATTTACATACGTGATGCTGGATATGGGTCCATCATTATATCACCATCTGCAAATAAAACGGAAAAATAATGTGGTGTATGTGTGTAAACTACATTTATTGCATGCAAAATATGCTCAGTTTTTTCGTCATGTTTTGCAAACACGTCATTGAGATCTAAAATCCAGTCCATTTGTTATCTTCCGACTATGTTATCGAATTGACATTCGGGATTCATGATTTGTAAATAACTTTAGAACATGATATCAGGACAAAATAACTGTTGTTTTAGAAATAACTACAAGGTTATTTCAAAATTTTAAAAATAAACACTGAAAGCGGCTATTTATTGTTGTGCTTGATTTGTATGTGCGATTGATAATAATGTTCTTGTTGAAAAGAAATTGGGTATAGTAAATAATCTCCAGTGATCGTGGTCAGTTAAGTATTTAAATGTATGATCTTTACAGAATTCGATAATAAATGTTGTCAAATGTATGAACCAAAACTCTTCATTTAAATCCCAAACAAAACGTTTTACGAAAATACTTATTTGTTGCACTAACATTATTGCATTACTTTGTCGGCCAGATATTTTATTTATTGAAAAAAAATAGGTAATTGCAAATTACAACATTATCTTCATAGAAAGTTATACAATACCTAGTTCCAGAAGAGCTATGATAGAAACTGTTACGCAGTCATGTTGGCTATGTTTTGGCCTTGCAACAACACTTATTGTTAACAGTTACAATCCCATTAAACGTTTATTGTGAAGAAACCAATGCGTAATGCATAACATTCATAACGTCGATAAAAATCAATTGGCATCATTATTCACAAACAATGTATTCTAAACACGTACCTGAAACAGATAGGTAGTCACTTGGTCGTTTCAGCCACGTCAGAGTCCATTGTTTGTCGTGCTTTGTGGGAATCACGAATAAATTCGGCCTTATCCACTCATTTTCTTGATAATCGGTAAAGTTAGCATCAAGATATTCGTTTCTATCTTTTTCACGTGCGATTTCATTGATGCTGACTTCAAGGGTGTCGCAAAACGATTTTGGAATCATCGCTAGATAGTTGCTAGCATTATCATTTAGCCCTATCTTCTTCCACGCTATTGTCTGCGATGTGCGGATAAAGAGCAGCAATTCTAATGGTCCATGAAACAAAGCGTACGCTTCGCGTTTTTTCTCATCGTCTTTTAAAACAATATCGCTCGGAGGCATTGTCTCAAACATGATGTGTTGCGGTAATGAAATGCTTTTTTTCTTCAGATCCAGGAGGCTGTAACACCCAGGGTCATCAACTTCCACCATATTAGCAACCTGGTCGTCTCGAAAATAGAACACACAATCTCCAACTTTACCTTTCAAATACCTGTACGCGGTATATTCACTTTGGATTACGCCCTGTAGTTCGAGTATTGTATTGTCCAATACAAGTTTGCCTGAACCCGGACTTAGCCCTTTAATACAGGACTGCATGTCACCGCCAATTTTTACAAATCTTGGGCGATTCTCCAGAACCTTCGCGAGAAAAGAAACAATATTAAGTCATAAAAAATGTATGAGTCTGTATTTTAGAACTTCACCTTCATTGGTTAATACCTTAAATAAAAAATGAAAATAATAAATTAACAGAACTCAGTTACACCTGTAAACTGCATGATTTTATGTATTGTATAACGTACATTATGAGAAAACCTACTCATATTACGAAACCAGTTAAAGATCATAATTATAACCGCAAGTATCCAGTCCGTTGCTATTAATAGCCCATATACTTGGTAACAATAACATATTCAAGGGACATGCTAACAGATGTTGGCATATTTTTAAATGTGTCTTTAGATGCTGTAAATTGATAAATGTAAATATCGGAAGTAAAAAACTCAAATATAAGACAACACCAACACAATATAAGAAAGAAAAAGTTAGCCAAACCATTGGCTCGAACCACTGGCCCTTTCAGTAAAAACAAAAAAATGAAACCACTCGGTCATCCGAGCTGATATCAATGCACGTGTGCTTCTACTTAATATACATAAAACAGATGGTGTCACAAAATATAACGATAAAAACAGACATCCCCAAGCTATTCAATCGTTTCGCGTTGGTAACGATTTATAATTTTCAGGTTTTCAAATCGTCAAAAAATGCATATAATTAATATTTCATAGCGTGTTACATGTTAGGTTTTTATTTTTCTTCGCACAGAACTAAAACAAAAATTTGCAAATCTGAAATATTCTTTTATTTTATTTTGTAAATATACCAAACCGTGAACAGGTCGCTTTAAAATCTTATATAATAATAACAAACCTGCGTTATAGAGATGTATCGCCTTGGCCGCGGAGATCTGTTTAAAATCTTTACTTTGCCCCCATACTCGGCAGATATCCAAAACTCTTGGCCCTCTAGCTTCTTTCGTACTTTAAGCAACACAACACCTTTAGTTTTACGAATTGCATCTTCATCGATGATAGGCAAGACTCGAACACGGGCTATATCAAGATGCTCAAGTTTATCAAGCAGAATATCATCATCATCAGGCAGGTCTTCTTCGTTTGGCACCTCATAATCTGACGCAAATGTTCGCACAATAACTGGAAATTTCCGGTTACTGCTTTTTAATTCCGTCACTGTGACAGCTCCTTCCTTCAGATACGTATTGGTCGCCATTTTGATTCATCCTTTACCACACATATTTACCATGTCAAAAGATTAAGTTTGTGCGTAAGGTATTTATTTCAATCTAAAGTTTACAGTAGTCTTTAATGTTTAATGAAATGTATTTCAAGTTGCATTGGAAGATTTGATTATTCACCGTTATGCTCTTGAAACCTTTCTTCCGATTGCACTTCTGAATGCTTGATGATTTAAAAAAGAAAGTCAACAATGCTAGTGGTAAGATGAATACTCAACGTCGCGCAAGACTGAGATTGGATAGATTGACACCATTAACGAAATAATCGCATGTCTGATTTCATCCTCACGTGAATGTAATATTTTAAACTTCCTCGTCTTTACACTGTTTTAGTAAACATGGAAATAACCGGGTTTCTTTAGGCCAGAAAAAAAGACCAGTTGTTTGACGGAAGAAGGAAACAAATTATAGCAATAGAGCGTTAAACAAATAAAAATATAATTTATTTATTTCAGTTTTCGATTTTATCAGAGGCAAACAAACAGCGCTTTATATTACATATTTTATCAATATGTATTCAACAGTTTTGTCAAACGCATTATCGACTAAAACATAAAGTAATATAAGTATTACGCAAAATGTTTTTAAATATAGATCGTTTATTAGCCAAGTTGTTGACACATCTGAAAACATTCTTGTTTATTCTTAAAAAAAAAATCAGCTCTAGAAAACACACATACACACACGGAAATATACATCATTATGTAAAATAGATAAAAAAAACAAAGCTATTGTCAAGCAATATGGTTCCCTACCGGCTCAACCATTGTCAGAATTTTGTTGTTGTTGCCATAGCAGAATTTTTGACGTAGGAACAAAATGAAAGAACTTTTAAAGTTATCGCAGGGTCCAGAAAACCACCAATTTCATCAGTATTTCTAGTCTATTTGTTGCCATAGGAACCAGAATTTTTTACGTAGGAACAAAATGAAATGACGTGCATAATGTCCATATTGACATCTATCCATGTTTCAAGTTTCATGAAAAAATATTAAGAACTTTATTAAAGTTATCGCAGGATCCAGAAAAAACTTGACTGACGGACTGACGGAGGGACAGAGCGCAAACCATAAGTACCCTCCGGTGAAACCGGTAGGGGACAAAAACAGTCAATGATAGATCGACACACGGGTGTCTTCAAACTTTTAATTAGGGTCTTCATCCTTGTTAAACAATTTGTTTCACTTGTATTGCTTGAAGTCCGGCTTAGACCAACCTCTTGAAAAATTGTTTAAAAAACGAATTTCAAATTTCTTTTGCATGCACGTACTCGCCACTTAACGATTGTCTGGGAGACTGCTTCTTTCATTCGTGTCCCTCTTATGCTGTAAATTGAAGAGGACCTCGCTGCTTCGTCAATAGCGTACTGTCTACATAACATCATATTGCGTCTTTCAGTCTTCAGTATAATGTGTGGACTCTTAGCGGAAGTGGGCGGATAAAATTCATTCGGAATGTATTGGTTTTTCGCCGTTGTGGTGGTTACGGATTTGTTTGTTCCCAATATTTTTTATCTTTCTCAGTGTCATGTATGTTTCATGTACTCGCAAAATAAAAAAAAATAAACGGGTTATTTGTTGTTCCGTATTTTGCTTTCACTTTTTATCTTATTTCCACAAACCCTCAAAATTCATTTATCAAAACTGGATTCAGCTTTTGTATCATGCCATTTTAACATATCCACTGTAATTCTACAAAGGAATAAAACGTGGAATATTCAGAATGCATGTTCATATTTATCAATCATTTTGCTAGTTAACACATACAATGTTATCTCCTCGGATTATATTTTCACCGGATTACAAATTATAAAACAAAAAAGTGAAAATCCACATTAAAGAGCTATCCACTGCAGTTATTATGATTAACGATTGTTCATTTTCGTCGTTATCATAGTCTTAGATAGTGTTATAAAAACGGGATACGAATTCATGTTGGTAAGTAAGTGTTTGTAAGTAATTATACATTATAGACTATTAAGCATAATGCTTACTATATAACACGGGACATTGCATCTTCAAGTCACCTTAAAGGGGCCGTCCAACAGATTTTGGCATGTATTAAAGCTTGTCATTAACTGCTTTAAATGCTTTATATTGATAAATTTAAACATTTGAACTAAAAATCTCCAGTAAAAAAAAAGAATACAAATTTAAAAACAGAAGAAAAAACTTTAACCTCCACAGGGCTCGAACCACTGACCCCTAGAGTCATGGTAGCTTGGAGTGAAATGTCTCCCGACTTTACCACTCGACCATCCACGCTCACGTCAAATGGTGAGGTATTTTTTTTGCTATGTAACCAATCCTCGTAGTTTTCCAAAATATCGATTCGCGTCGAACGAAGCTTTAATCTATTGGACAGACTCTTTAACCTACACTGGCTACAGTAAACCATTGATGTAAATATATCGAATATTTCGATTCTATAGCACAATACGGATAGCAGTTAAAGTACACCGTCTTCAATACATCATGAATTAGATGTTAAAGACAGGTTCTGTACATTATGCATTATACAGGTATGCTAATATCTGTTTTAGGGTTATCTCCGGAATTTAAGAAAACAAGATCCGTCTAAAAATATGCGCTTTATCTGACACATACTTTGAGGTTACGTGTTTAAATGGCGAAATTATACCTTTATAAATGATACAAACAGTTAGTTTAAACCTATTTATTTTAGCTCGATTGCGTCGAAAGCCTTAGGCTTATATAAACGCTCTCGAGTCCGTTTCCTGGGCCTAGAACCAGTACTTGGTGTCTTTGGGGGAGATCTAAAGAACGCTCCCACGGTGGGGATCGAACCCGTGACCTCCCGGTCGCAAGGCGGACACCATATACATTACACCACGGCGACCTTATACAAACAGTTTCAAAGCCAAACTAAGTTTTCATATGTAATACAAAGGTGTTGCAAAAACTGAAATTATTGTTATCCGTCAAGGTAAATCAAACCCTTGTGCAACTAAACAACGGATCAAATTACGGCAGTAAGCTCTGTATGCAGAGTGTTTTTGCAAATGGGTACAATGTCGATTATTCATGTCGAGTGCGTATTAAGGTAGAGCACCCCTAATGATTTCCCGCGATTTATTTTACGATAATTGCCGATCTTCAATGATCGGTTATTTCCGAAAGATGCATTTTATTTTTTTCAAACTTCAAATTTTGATATATGTTTACGTAATTCCTTTAGAATACATTATTTTCACAATAAATATTGACTTTGATCCAAATATCATCTGAAAAATACGAGCTCGCGATTTCTTCAAAGATCGACGAGCCTTTTTACCTGTTTACTTATGGATATCTAATTTAAGCGTACACGAATGTGAAGTTGTCGTGACCGAGTGGTAAACGCGATTGATTTCAACTCATGGGATCTTCCCGCGCAGGTGCGAATCCTGCCAACATCGCATACTTTTTGCAACGCGTTTTATTTCTTTTCTAAAGTAACATGATTTAATATAGCATATAAGCTATGTTTATTGTTAAATATGTTGACATTTTTATGCACATCCTTCAATTTTTAAAATTAAAACAACGTTATGGCTAAATTGGGTAATTTTACTGCTGAAAATACGAATGATGCATGTTGCATTTTTATTTTTATTTCAAAAAGTAAACGGTAAATCTGTCTATTTCCTGGTATTTTTGCTGTAAATAGTGTTTCTATAAAAACTAAGTTTAAAATATAACTTGAATGATACTATTTTGAATTGTATGACACTTTGTTTTTAACCGACCCAATATTTACTTGGCTGAAATCACTTACATTTCCTGGCGCTCTTCCATAGATAAAAATTTGTAAAAAATAAATGTCTGTAAAATAATACTTATTTCATCTTGTTTAAACTTTAAACACCTTTACTGCATCTGTACACACCAACTGCATGCCCATATTTGGGAATTTGAATGAATTATGGAACTTTTATATACCCCAGGGGTGAAAATATACTGGCCAAAAACCGAGCGTGGGGGTGGTTTTGAGAAAATCGGTATTTTTTTAAAAAGCATGGAATGCCTACCTACAAATTTGCATGTAAATCAGTGAAATGATGCTGATTAAGAAAATAATTAATTTGATTATATTTGGATATGTGCCCATTAGGGGTGCGCTACCTTAAATATAAAATGTTTGCAAGCGGCATGCAATATCATTGAAATCGCGTTCAAAGGCATATTAAACGTAATGTGTTTATGAATAAACAAACTATTGAATAGTTACTATTTTGTATCTATGTATGCTTTCAATGTAACACTTTTTATTTTCGAATGAATAGATGAATTGAATATGTATATTTTTATAATAAGAGAATACATAATTTAACAATTTTTGGTGCTATCGACGCCAATAAATTGCCTTTGCAAGACTGGAAATACAAGAAAACAAAACATAAACTTACTTATTCGTTGGCCACCACCTTGAAAGGTCTTTTCAGAAAATGGGGCAGGGGTCAACGTTCATCAAAACGATTTAACCGCCAATTATGTGGAGTGGACTCGACCGACATAATTATTCTAAAGTATGGTAAAATACGATATGGTCACACACCGACCGTTACTTCAGTTATATGCGTATCTATGGTTATTCCGATTTTGTGTGTGATTCTTCTGTAAATTCAAACATGTTTAGTAAAAAATGGTTATCTTTATGGAAAAAGTTACGATGTCAAGACGAAGATTTGACAAGGTCAACTTAATTGCCAAAATACTACAGCTAGTTAGAATATTACATTAACTATGGACATGTGCTCAGCACTATATAAGCACTATATCAGGTTAGGTGTTGTAAGGACAAGATGGCTTCATTTCGTGTTGTTAATAATTGTATGATCTTATATTCTTGTATCATACTCTTGTATCATCAGATATATTTAAAGGCAGTGTTTTATTTATTATATCTGTTGTTCTCATAGTTTCTAAACTTAAAACGAATCGATGTTATATGCGCCTGATATTAATGCATTTTGAAAATCAGGTATTTCATGCAAGACATTATATATACTATGCAGTATAAATACAGTTTGTTTTTTACAATGTAGTATATATAAAGTTAAAATCAATCAATTTACAACATTTCTCTTGAAAATTTGTCGTGCGATAATTGGTAAAAATTGTTATGCATTATTAAACGAAGTGCCGTTGTGAGGTCAATACCTGAACATATATGAACAACAAACAGTTATGTTTTGTCAGACCATATGAGGCTTTATTACAAACACGTAGGTAATGATTGACAAAACATCCATACCCAATCATTTTTGTAAATAAAGTATCTTAATTAAACAGTATAATAGTAGTATTACTGTATAAGGAAAGAGGACAACGACACCGAAGAGGACAACGAGCGAGGCATGGTATTGTAATGCGCATGGGGGGGGGGGGGTTAGAGGGTTAGGGTAAGGGATAGGGGTAGGGGTCGGGTTTGGGTTAGGGTTAGCCTTAACCCTAACCTTAACCCTAACCCGACCCCTAACCTTAACCCTAACCCTAACCATTACCCAGGGTTATCACCCCTATGCCATGCCTCGCTTGTTGTTGTTGTCCTCTTCCCTACTGTATGTAGTGTACACTCAAAATGTAGACAACACACACAATAAGAACACCGTTAGTTAATGCATTTATTGATCAGGATCATTAAATTTATTTGTGCGGCCGCACCATGTAATGAACCTCTATACATTTATCGGAATGTTACGGTAAAACAAAAAGATGTCATTTGTGTTGAAATAAAACTTTTTACTACCGGTATGGTAGGTCTTATCAGAGATTGTACGACGACAATAAGTCTAGACTGAAGTTTAAGTAAACAAACAAAAACATGCATTTAGCATCAATATTGAAATAAATTAAATGAAATAAATATAATTTCTGAAATGGCTATCAAGATTAATTAATACTAATAAGCTACTTCATACATAAGTGTATGGCAATTAAATTAGTCAGAAGATGATTATTAAGAAGGACTGCAACCAGTGCTCCAGTATTTCGTCAAATCTTAAGGCCTATAAAACTCGTTTAAGTGAGGCCTTTTCTCAAGCAATCAAATGCAATGATAATAAAATAGTTTAAATAGACAAATATGACCCAATATAACAGTGACATTTATTACACTACCACTATCTATGTGAAAATATTGTATTTGTTGAGAGGAGACTATTTTGCAACAATTAAAATAACAGTTCAGAATATTTAACAAACATGAACAGTTAAACATTAAAACTTAGACTTTATTTACAACATTAAAAATGAAAATTAATGTAGCAGTAAAAAGTATTCATTATTATGTAAACTCGGTCCATATTAACGAAGATACGGATATTTTCAGAATATTCAGTGTAATTGAGTATTGCGCTGTTTAATTAAGTTAAACAAATAAATTAAGAAAAAAAACAACATCAAATGAGTAAACCGAAATCACACATTCTACTCATATACCAACTGTTCTGAAATAATGCAATACTTATGCACGAAGACATCAATTTAAGGTATAATATATACTACCGCACGAACAGTATAACTTAATAAGCACAAGTTTGGGTATTCTATATCTTTATGTGTCACAATATCAGTGCGCCTATGAATTCAATGTGCATAAGCACGCAGCAAAGTGTTATTTTATTCTATGGCAACAACTTAAAAACCTTGAAATTTGATAGCTTTTACCATCTCGTCTGTTACAAAGCTCTCAAAATCGGGTGCAAAGTGAATGGTTTACATTTGAACTTTATATGGCTGTCATATGCGTTACAAGTGTTTTGAAAAATTATTCATACCCTTTTAAATTGTCTGAGGTTATTTGATTGTCAAATATTTTATTGTGTGCGAGGTGGAACGTTACTTGATTTTTAAAGAGTCCAACAAAACAAGCTTTAAAAACGTTTCAGTCACGTCATATAGTATTGTTTTCGATATTTTTTGGAATAACGAAAAACTATTTCCTGATCCATGAATTTTCTTTATAATCGGTAAAGTAAGCATCCAAATATATCGGGCTTATCTTTTTCGATGTTGGATATATATATTCTTACATTAAGTTTGCATCAATTACTTTTGGAATCATAGCTAGATGTCTGCTATCATTAACATCTTCATTTACCATGGTTCATTCCATCATATGGGAGGTGCATATAAAATAGTAGACATTCTAACGGACCCTAAAAAGAGATTAGGCTCCGTATTGTTTTACTTAAGTTCGGAAGGCTGTTCGAATAATCTTCCTTGAAATAAGACAGCTGGTCTTCTAAAAACAAATAGTGATCAGTAAAAACGATGTCGATGTCACTGCCATTGTGTACATACCTTGTGCGTTTCTCTAGAGCCTATATAAAAGATAACAAACAATACATTCAGTTATGAACACTTTTATAGAATACATTTGTATGCCAAGTGTTGTAATTTTTAGTTTATGAACTCAATTTAGACTGCTTTGTTTGATGCCATGGGGACATGGTGGACATGTGTTATCAGAACAGGATACCATGTGGTCATCATTTCATAATAAAGACTAGTCTGGTTTGTTGCTCGGCAAAGTCTGCTTGTCAAATATTTCAACAGTTGCAATAATAAATATCAAATAAATGTAGGGTCCTATCAATGTCTTTCCACACATCCAAATATGGGAGGGTGGACAGATTTGTATTAAAAGCCAGGTGCAGTGAGAAGCTGGGAGAGAGTGGAATTGAACGTAGAGATGTAATGATACAATATAAGTAGTATAGGAGAGAGTTGGTGGCAGTTTGAGAGAGAATGGATTTTACCTAGATTGTGAAGACAGTTTACAAATAAACATTATTGGTGTATAGTTATTCTCGTAGTGTGTAAATAAAATGTAGAGTATATATTTTGTATTGAGAAGTTATAAACTTTTCCCCCGAAAATCGTAACACTATCCACTATCATCAATATCATTTAACATGTTAACAAGAGATGTGTTTGTCAGAAACACAATGCCCCCTAATGCGCCGCTTTTTTTTACCTTTGACCTTGAAGGATGACCTTGACCTTTCACCACTCAAAATGTGCAGCTCCATGAGATACACATGCATGCCAAATATGAAGTTGCTATGTTTAATATTTCAAAAGTTATTGCAAAACTTTACTGTAAGGTTAAAGTTTTGGTTTTGTTGTTGTTGACCTTTGACCTTGAAGGATGACCATGACCGTTCACCACTCAAAATGTGCAGCTCCATGAGATACATATGCATGCCAAATATGAAGTTGCTATAATCAATATTTCAAAAGTTATCGCAAAACTTTACTGTGAGGTTAAAGTTTTGGGACAGAATGACAGAATGACAGACGGAAGACAGACCAAAAACAAAATGCCCCCGATCTATCGATCCGGGGGCATAAAAAATAATATAAAACACAAGTTCATATATTATTTGTTTAAATAAACGTAAACAGCTTATTTATAGCATATGAATAACACACATATACAATAGCGTCTACGGGAAAATTTCAATTTGATGAGGAAGAATCAAATAACATATAAACACATATGCTATTGACATTGGTCGCAACTTGTTAAAGCCTTGAAGTGATTGGAAACAAGATTAATTAAATGCGCTTTGTAAACATATGTCATGACAATTCTAACAACGTTATTAATTCCCAAGTGATGGTTAAATCTTACTATGGACATATAGACATATGTTGGTAGAGTCAGTGCATACATGTACGGTAATACGTGACTTAGATCTTCGTGTGACTACACATATGGATGATGTGCTAGTAAGTATCAATTCTGTCATGCCATTATGTGATAAGGAAGTGTTGCATTAACATAAAATGTATCCTTTGTCGCATGAAATACATATGTACAATGTTGTTGTTTTTGTTATATGTACATAAAGAAATACCAATGGCATTTTAAAAATAATTTACGTCAATTGTGTCACGCGTAAATACTATGCCATATACGCAATGGACATGGTCACTTCAAAGGCCAAATGTCGACCAAAGCAATAGTGCAGCTTCTTAAATAATTACCAGCATGGTTTCCTATGGGCTCGACCAAATGTTGACAGGCATATTGATAGCTTAACATCTAGTGCTATTATATGATTTTCATAATCATGATTTCTAGAAACCAGCCTTTGGACCACCACGACACAGCGGTCGAGTGTATGTGAATGTATGTGTGCCTGCGTCATTTGCAGACTGTGAATTTGTCATTCGTCGTCCATTTTCAAATTAACTTTCAGCAAACGTTCATTGAGACAACGCGCCAATGTAACAGCCGCCCCCTTATCCAAAATGTTATGATCACAATAAGTAGTCATATGTCATATTTGGCCATAAAATGCTTGTCTAGACTTCAACTGTGTCTTTCATTCATTGTGAAATTATAAAATAACGTAGTATAAAAAAACACCGTAATAAGACAACGTGTCTCGTTTAAAACCCGCCTCTTTACCTCAATGTTAAGGTCAGGGTTAGATTTCAAATGTCAAACGTCTATGTAAACTTAAAGGTCAATGTTAAATGGCAATAAATGAGCTCTTCTGGACTATAACTACATCATGGATCGTGATAATGTAAAGAAATTTAACACACAAGTTCGCAATCTTAAATCAATCAAAAGGTCGAAGGTGACTATGATTCTTTTACTTTCATACTTTAATGTTTAATTGATAGTATTTAACTATGATATAGCTTCCTTATATTGATTGAAAAATGTTTTACTAAACGTTTATCGGTCGTCCGCCCATTGCGAAAGCATTGTTTGAGCGCATAAACTCGTACTGCTTTCCTCGGAAAGAAAAAAATGAATGTGAAACAGGAAAATTTTAATAACCAAACATCCGTTTTACTCAGTAAAGGACCGTGCATCTTCATCGTACCGAGAATATCAAACTGTTTTTGAGGCCGAATTGTTATCCTTTTAATATTTTTTAATTATGATTGAATTCCTCTTTCATATTCCTAAAGGTGAAACATATATCATAGATATCATTGGGAAAAATAGTCTGACCAATTTTCATAAAGATTTTTCAATCAATGTGGCTTCTGGAGTGTGAAATTAACGTTTAACGACGCACGACGCTCGACGGACGATAGGCGATCATAAAAGCACACCATGAATTGTTCACAGGCGAGCTAAAATTGTGTATATTGATAGAGCATATTAAGTATTAAGAGGATATGTTCAGTACAAAAGCCACAACTCATTATCAGTAGATTTAGAGCTATGCCCTTTTTGTATTGACCGTTTATTATGTGGAGAACACATATGTTGCTATAGATGGTATTATAATGAACCATCATATAATGATGGTTTGCTTAAAAAGAAGACGCAAAGTTTATACACCATAACTATCTCGTCGGTACTTGCAAGGTATGTCCCGTTGTAAATGTTGCATGGTCAAATAAACAATATTTAGGCTAGTATAAATAAAAAAATCATATTTGATAAAGGACATTTAAAGCCAGTGCGAGGAACAAGAACCATGTCTGTTTTTGAAGTAGTTTTAAATAATTCACTTTTGCTTCAATTAAATTTGAAGAAATACACAACGTTATTTTCTGGCGCAAATATTTAATTACTCGATGGATTCAAATAATAATCAATCAATTGAAATTAACGGCTATTAGAGGAATAGCATGGTAAAAATACTATATATCTTTTCTTAATTTATATAAAGAGCTATTATCCCTTTTAATTGTTTTGCACAATTCAAGAACTAAAACTAGAACTATCTCTTCCGTGTTTTTAATTATAACACTTGTTTTGTTTTTTTCTTGTGTAGAGCCCATTTACATAGTATTATTTAATTGTGCAGTTTATTTCTGTATTAAAAGAATAAAAATCAATTTCTTATTATAAGATTTTAAGAAAAAGTTAGTAGTACAAGAACCACAGCGTTGTATTTGATATTTGTAATTATTTATTACCCTTAATATAAAATGCATTAATTAATAGAGAACATATAACTTATGTCTTATTTCAATAAATAAATAAAAATGTGCGAGCTTGACGGACCTTTGCAGCAACATGATTATGCATTGATTTATATGCCAAGTTTTCATTACGTTTATGTGACACATCTACAATTTGAAGCTCGTTAGCGAGTAACATATATATGCATGAACGGCACACTATGAAGTGTCCGTTTCGGAGACCAAATAGACAACGTGAAACTTTATAGCCTACGGAATGGAAGCATTACGCAAAACGAAAGCCGACATGTTGGTACAGACTTCACAAACAGTTGCCTCCTTATTCAAAATTTGGGTCGCCATCCTTGTTTGACGATTTGTGTGAATTTTATTGAATGAATTCCAGTTAGACCGACATCTTTACCAAATTTCTCTAAATCACATGTCTTGAAAAACTCTCCGTCCAGTTTCTCCGTCAAGCAGGTATCCGCAACTTGTGGATTGTCGGGAAAACAGAATTTCATGCATTCGTGTACATCGAATGCAGTAAAACTGTAGAAGTCCTTGTTGAGTTGCCAACCACCTGCTGATTCCATTACTCCATATTGGGTCTTCCTGGATTCGTAGATTTTGAAAAGTGGACTTTTTTTATTTTCTGTCTTGTACAAAGGCGCCAAAGGTTCAGATGGTGGTGGTGGAAGTGGTCGGTCCTTCATTAATTGTGAATGTTTTAGTCGTTGTGATGGTTTTGGTGGTATGATAGGCGGACTTGATGGAGGCTTTAAATTTGCTTGTGCGGAATATTCTTTTTCTGTCTCCGTTTCATTGCTTCCTTGACTCTTTGATTTAAATAAACGGTGTAATTGTTTACCGCCACTGTCCAGTATTTCGTTTGCCGTTTCTTTGATCTTTTTTCCCCAAACGTTTAGCATTTCTTTATGAAGTTTATCGAAACCAAGTTTAGCCTTTTCTTCCAATTTGTGTTTCCAATTAGTGTCTTTTTTCTACAACATGTAGTATAAACAAAATGTACATTAACATAATACTTTATTTTGATTTAAGGGTGCTGGTTAACCAACTACATAGTATTGTATTCGTTGTTTTATCCGTTAACAAACCTTTGATTCACACTACAGATGTCAATTCACTCCAATAACAATCTTCGACAATGATATTTGCACATTGTGTACTATTTTTTATTAACATTTAACACAACGTTTTATGAAATTAAGTTTTTGCAAGCAAGAAACTTGTTTATTATAGTGACCTCTGTATAGATTGTAAGAATTAAAAATATAGCAAAAAACGTAATGCATCGGAACCGTTGGTGACATGAACCACTTAAAAAGAAAACCATTTAAGTAAATACATTGTATAAACCTTTCACAATCATGTCACCATACGAATAACGTTTATTTTTCAGTTATAGATGTATCAGCAATAAGATATTACGGGCAATCTTTGGCATTTAAATTGCATTGTTGAATACTAGTATAAGTTTTGAGGCGACCTCGGAGCGATTTGAATACACAACGAATATCAAATTACGGAAGTACGTAAGTATTGACAGTTGTTTTTGTAATAAAGTGCAAATCACTAATGCATAGTTAATGCAAACGGAGTGTGCAAAGAAACAATCGATATTTGTTGTAGACGTAAAATATATAAATGTAAAGAGAGCATTTAAAACAATATTTAAAACAACGTACCTTCACTGATAATGGTAGTTTGGGATACACTTCTGGCGCTTGTCCCTATACAGTAAAGAGCACACAATAATAATCAGCCGTAATGGGTGTAATGTGATAAATTTGCATTTAATTAAAGCGACTTAATTTCAAGACAAAGTGTCGATAAAGTAGAGGAAATACGTCAGCAAATAATATGAATATTGCTATAAATTTAGGTATCGCTTTGCAACGCTGAATGCAGAGCATTGAACACTGTGCGTGTCCGCGATTTTAGACATGTAGAACTTAAATAAATAACTGAAAATCAGTATAAACATAACTACACTTAAATTATTTAATGGTTCGATTCAAAGAAGAGAAAACAATTAAAGCAAATAAATACAGATATTGTCTTGTTTTGTATAAACTAACATGATGTCAATATCGGTGTACCTATTACGACAAAGACGTAATATGGAGCGTACAGGATAAGATTTCTAATAATAGCTTTATCGCTAATGATCAATTGAAAAACAAAAAATGTCCATTGTCGTTAACATTCGGAGCCTTAAACAAGCTTTGCAAAACAGAACAAGTCAAAGATAAATTTAGAGACTTTTAGATTTAGAGATAATTAAAAAAATATCATTGATTATGTATTGTCTTAAAACATCACAGGTTATTCGCACAAAAACTCTGTATAAAACAGCAGCATTATATTTATTTAATTTATTTTTTAGCAATTTGTGTAAAAGTTATGCCCTTACCACTCCTTTTGCAAAGGCGCCATCAGTGGAGGGCTTTGCAATAGGTGCTGTGAAATAAAACAAGCCAACCTTTATCGGTACAGTCACATTATATGGATCGGGTTTACTTACTTAAATGGTTTCCAGAGTTATCAACAACCGTGATTCACAAAGGTATGTTGTGTTTTATTATATGCATAGAATAATGGCGATGAAAGACATAAAGTCATAAAAAAGTCATCGCGTTTACATCTTACCGTAACGTAAGTTATTCATACACATAGCATATTAGTACATAAATGAACTGTAAAGCTGGTAGTTGGATTATTTCAACAAATAGTAATGTGTTCTCCCTAAAAATAAAATAAAAAGTATTTAAAAAAAAACAGACACAAAACAGGGCAACTTCACATGAGGCCATGTTCGCATGCAACATTAACGACGAATCGTCATAGCACAAATAAAAACATAGCCAAATGCTCCTTCTTATATTATCCGAAAATACTGCAATAATAAATTACTTGTGTATTTGTTTTGAAATCGCTCTACAGTTAATACACTAATTTACATACGTGATGCTGTACTGTAGCCCGTCAAGTCTTCTGTGGGCAGATCGTATTCTGTAAACAAAACATCTCAACTATAGTGATTAAACAATATGATTTACACTCACAATTTGCCAATTGAACATGAATTTAGATCAAAGGATACAAGTTCTCAAATATATTTGATGATGCTATGTAAAACAATTCCGTGTTAGAGTTTAGCTAATTAGAGCAGCTGTGTTTGCTGATCGAACAAATTTAAGATTTTTGTGCGAGTGGTCCCATGTTATGCTCATCTATAAGTCAATATACATGAATGCCTTCGAGTGCTGTTAAATGGCCATTGGGACATAATGTGTGTTAACACAAACCAGTGAACACTCTTGATACAAAAATATATTTTAATACGCCATGCCAATAATTATCAAGCTTTTAATACTATGTCAAGATTTAAGTTTAAGTATATGTATATACTGAATAAACTGAATATGACAGTGATGGGTATTTTAATTATTATAGATTATTAAAAAAAGAATTATGACTACTTTGGAGAACAACACATACACAGAACCGATATCCAAATTGCGGAGTCAGTTTTAACATGTATATATACACTTTTCTTCCAATATTTACGTTTCAATGAATGTAGCAGTCAAAAAACTATTTTTTATTGAAACTCTCTCCAGTGGAATATAATTTCTAGGGATATTTCCAGAAAGTAGTATGATCCATATACTTTTTTTATATGAAAATTCTGCGATTTAAATGCGCACCAACATACGTGATTGTACATTTGATAAAAGTTAAAAATACCTCTGCGACAAACAAGCACACAATCTCCGGCAAAGTGCCTACGATTTAAAACCATATATAAAAAAGGTGAAATGCAGAAAGTCGTGTGCCATATTTTCCTTGCACTAATAAGTTCCTTTAATAACTACATGCGTTAATTGGACGGAAATTTAGTTTTCACCCGTACCATTCTGAATATTTTAGTATATGGTGGTTTTAAACGATTTAGTGCGCAAATACAAGTCATTTCTGTTGATAAGGTCTGTCTGCAAGGAAGTCACTTACAATGCAATAACTTACAAAAATAATTTCATTAATGAGACGCGTCTTGCTCAATTGGATCTTATGCCGTAAGCGTAAAGCGTAGTTCCGAACAGACTAGTCATTAAGTACGCTGTCAACTAATGAGAACGCGGAACCTTGCGTGACTTAATTAATATTGGACAGTGTGGCTTCTGAAATGTGCAGACTGGTCTAGAGCTACGCTAGCCGCCTTTGGCATAAAACCCATTTTCGCATGATACATTTGTGTTATAAAAGAAAACCCGTCTTTACTATAAGCAAAACGCTTACGTGTTTGTTTCTTGAAGAGTCATAATGGGAGTGCTTTAATTTCTTTTGAATCTGCACACAAGCACGCAATATAGTGTACCAAAAAAAACCGTGAAATTTGATAGCTAGTTATAGCCAGTACAAACTTATACAAAGCGACTCGTTAACAGTTTTGGTAGTGAATATGTTCAAATTCAGTCAGGTATACTGCACTCAGTCGCAAAAGATCATTCCACAAGTGTGGCTATGATATTAATTAGCAAAAACATCATTTTTTATGAAAAATATTCCATACAAATATTTAATGAATACAATATTTATGTAGATTTAATTGTTTCAAGGCCATCTGTTTATTAATAGCGGAGCTACTTATATTTTAATAATGTATTACACAGATTATCAGGATGCAGGATCACGACGAGATCTTGTGGGTACCGGTAAATGGTGCTTTTTTTCGAATAACTTTTTTAAAACAATTTTTTCTTAAGAATTTCAACTAGTGCATTAAATAAATAAAGATTTTTGTGTTGCTTATGGCAATGTGTAATAAAGCAGAATTACGTTATTTAATAAGCCTGTATTCTTGTTCACAAATTCTATGTGTACTGCATTCATTTATACGGTAATGCTTCATGCAACCTGAAATTGTGTCAACGATTTCAGGCGTATTCAAGGATTTATTCTTATACCTTAAGCATCAACACAAACTACAAGAAAAACTGTATTTTATGCAATAAAGATTTTTGGAAATGAATTTCAATAAAATGAGTTATTTGCAAACATAAATTTCTTAACGGTGTGTCTACATTGTGTCCAGCCATTGTGTAAACCCCTGAAAAGCCAGTTGATTCTGCACCATGATTATGCACACATTGATTCACTGTTTAATTTGTACATTATTGAATATGTTCAAAACACAAACCTGGAATGGACATGTACAGACTCGGTCGTTTCAGCCACGTCATATAGAATTGTTTGTCTCGTTTTGTGGGAATAACAAATGAATGTTCCCTGATCCATGTGTTTTGTTCATAATCTGTAAAGTTTTCATCCAAATATTCGTTTTTGTCTTTTTCACTTGTGGGTTCATAGACGCTGACTTTTAGGGTGTCGTGAATTGATTTTGGAATAATGGCGAGATGTCTGGTGGAGGGATCATCGTTTTCCACCTTCGTCCATGCTATAATTTGGGCGGTGCATACAAATTGCAGCAACTCCAATGGACCGTGAAAAAGAGCATATGCGTCGTATTTTTTCTCGTCGTCTTTTAAGCTAATATCATTCCAAGGCATTGAATCAAACATGATTTGTAGCGGTAATGGAATACTCTTTTGTTTCAGTCCCAGAAAGCTGTACGACGTTGGGTCATCAACTTCCACCATATTAGCAACCTGGTCGTCTCGAAAATAAAATACACAATCACCAGCCGAACATTTCAAATATTTATATGGCGTATTTTCATTTTCAATAACGCCGTGTAGTTCGAGTATAGAATTTTCTGGTACAAGTTTTCCTGAACCTGGGCTCAATCCTTTTAAACAGGAGTCCATATCACCGCCGACTTTTACAAACCTAGGGCAATTCTCTAGTACCTATAAAATAAAACAGCCAATGTTGACGTTAGTCGTAAGCAACTATAAATGTGTACATGATCACAATTTCTAGAATAATATATGTAAAACTTATGAAGCTACTTAGTCAACCTTAATTTTAAAGTACATGTGGTAAAAATATTTAAATATACAATATAACTAACACAGATATAAAAAATATGCAACCTAAAACTGAATTTGTTAGTTAACAGTTACATAAGTTGAAATTAAGACCTGTGTTATTGTAATGAACCTCCTTGGTCGTTGTGAACTTTTCAAAATCTTTAGCGTTCCCCTATACTCCGCAGAAATCCAAACCTCTTGTCCTTTTAACTTTTTTTGCGTGGTAACCAAACGTTCACCTTTGTATTTACGACTTGCATCTTCATCGGTGAATGGTAGGACTCGAACACGGGCTAAATTAAAGTTCCCAAGTTTATCCAGTAGAACATCGTCATCATCGGGGAGATCTTCTTCGGTTGGCACCTCATAATCTGAAGGTAATGTCCTTACAAGAACTGGAAATGTGTGGTTACCGTTCTTGATAGCAGTCAATGTAATAGCTCCTGTCTTCAAAGGAAAATGTGTCGCCATTTTGATCTCAAATACCCGAATACCACAATTTTTCACCATGCCAAACAATTCATTTTATGCACTGTACTCCATTCGAAGTTTACAATTAACCATTCGCCGTTCAAAACATTCAGCCTTAGCACATTATGTCCCAATGCTCATATTAACGGGTTTCAAGTTACATTAGCGTGCGTTCATGATTCAATGATTACTCGTTATCTATGTAAATGTGTCATCAAACAAATACTAAGAGCATGTTCGTAAACTTAGATGTGTTTTTGTTTAAATCGATTTTCGATAAGTTTGCTTTTACATTATCGCGTGATGTAATTGCAATTTTACCAACCAATCCTGTATACGTTTTATAAACTTCCTGAATTATTTCAGCAGCTGACAGTGTTCGGAAATAACAAGTTTGTTTTCCTATTTGTTTTTATATTTAGATCACATTGATGATACACATTCAAAGTAAGCGGAAAGCATTCAACTCACGATTGTTTGGTAAACACTTCGTTTTTTTCATATGACAAACAGCTGGTGTATGATAACATACTTGTTCGGAAAATTCGAAGCCACTTTAAACTATAGAATTAAATCATCTGCTAAGTACTACGAAGTGCTAACTTAATTATGCTTTCATCATGGTAGTTTCTGCTAAGTACTACGAAGTGTTAACTTAATTATGATTTCATTATGGATTTTTTTATTAACATTAATTTACAATGAACACTTCATGATTGCACGAAATGCATATGTAAACAAATGTAAATTTGATACTATAACAAATCTTAAATCTTATCTCGTCGTGATTTTATTCTTCTGAATAAAGATACAACGTGTAAGGAGCTTGCCTGAATACTGTTTTTACATAAGAAATTTAATATATTTGCTTAAGTAAACAAGACAGTGATTTGACATAATATTTAAATTCAACTGCTTCCATTGAACATAGTCTAACGTTTATTGGTTGATTTAGTAAAGTTCGATCCGTACGTAAAACGATTATCGGGTTGCAGTTTGCACGACCGTCTGCACGAAACTCAAAACAACAACTTACTACTGGTGTTGGCTTGTATATTTGAATTGCATACAAAAACGTTACCTATGTTCACTAGTGATTCAGCTCGTAAACGGCAGCCTAGTCTTTTAAGAATCGTGATGCACTTAAATATAGATTGAAGTGTGTGTGTGTTTTCTTAACAAAAACGGATTTGATACATTGCAATAGTTAGTATACAGAATACAGCGAAAATTTTGTGTTCAACACGGTGTCTTTTCTTATCGAAACGGATTTGATAAATTGCAACAGTCAGTATATAGAGTACAGAGCAACTCAATGCATTGCAAATCACCTCATTAAATGTCCATGTCGGGTCTTGATGCAATGGTTTGCCTGGTTTCATATGAGCATACTTGCAGGGCACCAACATGATCTTGCTTATTGTGCATGTCTTTATATAGACTTAACATATTTTATAAATTCCACATCGGACCCATTTATGCAGGCAGTATGAAAAGTTTCGGTTCGCATGGGCCATTACTTGCTTAGCGGTATAACTGAGTACTTTTATAAGTAATTCGACGTAAAGACTGACCAGTATCTTAAACGGATGTTTGTCACTTTTTGCAACAATTCATCTTCGATATTCTTTCGCAAGCGTAATTGCGAGACGTACTTAAAATGTTCTTCTTCTTCTTCCCTTAAAGGGACCGTCAACCGCGATTGACGAAAAAAATAAAAATTCTAAAATACCGTAATTTTTTTACAATTATTAGTTTCTATTGATTAAAATATCACGACTGGTATATTACATTGTGGAGTACAAGAGTCACTTGTGGGGTAACTTGTCGAACGCTTTGCTACTATCAAGTAGCACAGCATCAGTCTGGTCACCGTCGTCCAAGCACGAGGCAATGTCTTGTATCGTTAGTACAAGTTGGCTTTCGTAGAGATGTCTTTGCCTGAAATCATGCTGGATGTCGGTGAGGATACTATGGTGATCCAGGTGAATCATAACCTTATGATATGCTGCATGGTCTTGCAACAGACGGAGCTCAGGGATATCGGCTTGTAGTTTGCAGGAGTTGTGCGATCGCCATTCTTGAATATTGGAGTGACCATAGCGTGCTTCTAGACGTCGGGTACTCGATCTTGCGTGAGGGAGGCTTGAAACACTAGGGTCATTGCAGGGGCAATCTCATTGGAAAATTCCTTGAGGAATCTTGGTGGTAGGCCGTATGGTCCTTGTGCCTTGCGCATTGAGGGGGTATGTCAAGCAGAAGCTTTCTTATACCATTTTCAGTGATTTCGAAGGGTTCTACCGTCGGATATTTATCTGAGTCCATTGATGGGGTGTTAGCTAGGTCTTCTTCAGTGAAGACGCTGCTGAAATGTGAGTTTAGGATTTCAGCTTTGGTCACTATGGCCGTTGCCTTTTAGGATTTGGATCCCGGAACACTCACACAGTTTGCTGTTGATAAAGGAATCAAGCTTCTTCGGATTTTAGTCGCTGGTGACGAGGTCTCTGACATAGTTGTTGTAGGCCTTTTTACATTCCTGTTGGGTGTCTGTTTGGAGCTGCTTATGTGTTGTTATGTCCTCAGGTGTGCTGTTGTTTTTAGCTTTTCTGTATGCTTCATTTTTCCTATTTCAGAGGCGTTTTACCTTCCTGTTTATCCAGGGTTTATCCAGGGTTGGTCGAATCTGCTCAATGTAATTTTTGAAGGTACGTTTTCCTCCATGATAGAGATACAGCGATCCTTGAAGGTTTTTTCTTATTAGGAATTTCTTATTTATACTGTTGTTTTAGTTTGAGAAGATGCCATTTTGGCTCTCCCAGTCTATATCGCGGAGGTTTACGTCTCCTGCGAACCAGATAGTAGAGTTTGGATGCTGAATGTGTAGGCTGTGTAGGGCCTCCCTCATATCTTGCATGTAATTAACATCGTTACTTGGAAACATGTGTACATGGCTGCATCGATGAGTGTTTTTGTTAATGATAAAACTAGTTACTTTATATATATTATAGTGTACGAAGGACAAAAATATAAAGGGACCGTTCGATATTTTTGTTTTACTTTAACTATTCTTTAAATTAAATTATTTAGTTTATTTTTCTGAATAAAATGCAAATGGCATACCAAGAAAAAATAATATGATTAGGTATACTTGAACGCACCAAACAAATAAGATTTTTTTTCCTTTTAAGGAGGAAAAAGATCGACAAAAATGTGAAACGGATCATTTTTATTACTATTCCGTGGATTATATCGTAGAGTATGCGTATACAGATGTCTGTTAGAGTGAACCTAGTGAAACAAACGTTTGTATACATTTGGGTCGACTTAAAATGTGGGAATGTAGTTTAGTTGTTTGTAGTCTAAAACTTTTTATTCACAACAAACTTTAAGGGCAACGAAATAATATTTTGCAAAAAATCCTATAGAATCAACTTAGTCTACTAAATCCTACAGATAATTCAGTTTTAATCGAAATGGATGTGTAGGTGCTGTTTTAATGCACGTGTAATATGATGTTAATAGTATTCTTGCAAACAAAATGTGCCTTCATTTCGAACGAAAAATATTCGGATAACAACCGATTAACTATAATAAATAGTGTATTATTGCGCTTCTAGTTTGAAAACGCAATAATTTAAAATATCATTGAGTAATTAGATCATGTCATATCTAGTGCATGTCAGTATTGACTTTTAACATTGGCTTAATATATCGTACGATTTCCTTGTATCGAGTGTAGCAACTAGCATACTATTAATTGGCGAGGGACGTTTTGTGCCACTACCAGTTCGTGCCACTGATATATGTGAAGGTAGGCATGGGACGTTTTGTCCCACGGATACTATAGAGGTGGATAAGTGTGAATACTACCGTATATTGGGTCTGAATCATAATGGGAAACTGTCGCACCTTTGATTGTCACTTCTGTGCAACAAAAAAAAAACAACAACATGGTTTTATTTCAAGATTATTTATTCTGGTTTACAATACACAGAGCAGATACATTACACATTTCAGAATTAGGGGGGGGGGGCTATATAGGAGTCACTTTGTCGGTCGGTCTGTCTGTCCTGAAAATTTCATCCAATCTTCACCAAACTTGGTCAGCAGTTGTATCTAGATGATGTCTAGGTCAAGTTTGAATATGGGTCATGCCGGGTAAAAAACTAGGTCACTGAGTGCGTTTTAAACCGAAAGTTTGCCTGGACCATAACTATGTCATTTATCGTTAGATTTTAAAATGACTTGGTACATTTGTTCACCATCATGGGACAGTGTGTCATGCGAAAGAAGTACGTCGACATCTCCAAGGTCAAGGTCACAGTTGGAGTTGCCCATAAATGAGCTTGTTCTGGCCATAACTTTGTCATTTATTTTGAGACTTTAAAATCATTTGGCACATTTGTTCACCATCATTGGACGGTGTTTCATGCGAAAGAATTAAGTCGATATCTCTAAGGTCAAGGTCACACTTTGAGTTCAAAGGTCAAAATGGCCATAAATGAGCTTGTCTGGGCCATAACTATGTCATTAATTGTGAGATTTTCAAATCATTTGGCACATTTGTTCTCAATCATTGAACGGTGTGTCATGCGAAAGAATAACGTTGATATCTCCAAGGTCAAGGTCACATTTTGAGTTCAAAGGTCAAAAATGGCCATAAGTGAGCTTATCTTAGCCATAACTATGTCGTTCATTGTGAGATTTTAAAATCATTTGCCACATTTGTTCACCATCATTGGACGGTGTGTCATGCAAAAGAATTACGTCGATCTCTGCAACGTCAAGGTCACACTTTGAGTTCAAAGGTCAAAAATGGCCATAAATGATCTTGTCCGGGCCATAACTATGTCATTCATTGTGAGATTTAAAAATTACTTGGTACATTTGTTCGAAATCATTGGACGGTGTGTCATGAAAACAAAATTACGTCGATATCTTCAATGTCAAGGTCACACTTTAAGTTCAAAGGTCAAAAATGGCCATAAATGATCTTGTCCGGGCCATAACTATGTCATTCATTGTGAGATTTAAAAATTACTCTGTACATTTGTTCACAATCATTGAAAGGTGTGTCATGCGAAGAATTACGTCAATATCTCCAAGGTCAAGGTAACACTTGGAGTTCAAAGGTCAAAAATGGCCATAAATGAGCTTGTCCGTGCCATAACAATGTCGTTCATTGTGAGATTATAAAATGACCCTGTATATTAATTTTGTTCACAGTCATTGGACGGCGTGTCATGCGAAAGAGTTCAGAGTTCAGGCCTTTTTCTGTCTTTTTTGGGAAAAAGTACCTAGCAAAATTGTGATTTTTCGAGTCGCGAAATCTTCCAAATTGGGAAGAATTTTCATCGACAAAAGCATTATTTGGGCAGGGAATTTTTCCAACCATTTTGGATAAAAATCACATAAATTATGGTTATATATTTTTAAGTTGTTTAAAAAATAACATTGAGATATAGAGTTTAATAATCATAAGTCTTAAGACACTTCTTTAAATATTTTTTTTTTTTTAATTGGGATTTTTTTTAGAATTGGGAAAAAATAAGCATATTTGGAATTGGGAATGGGTTCGACTATCGGAACCGTGAGATAGGCAGAAAAAGGCTTGAGAGTTCAAAGGTAAAAATGGCAATAAATGATAATTGCATAATAATTCTTAAAAATCGCCATAAATTAGCTTCTATTGTTTTGTTAAAACAGCATGCAAAATATTCTGTGTTAATGCAGCATGTGGGATATACGTCACGTCTGTGACAAAGCTCTAGTTTAATAATGAAACCAACAAGTATATTATGTATTATTGTATTATATAATTTTTTATTTAAGTAGAGTTTTTTTCTGAAAATTTGAAGATGTGTGCAATATTTCATGTAACTCCTATTTTTTTCCATTTCCAAGTTAGGAGTCCAAAGACCCCTATTTTAAAATCCTAGTGAGACCCCTGTCAATGTTGCTCAAAAGAAAATTTGCCGATATAAAAACTTGTTAAATATTCCATAAAAATTGTTGTGACATTTTACCAAAAAGCGGGATTGTCCTGCCGAGACACCTAAACTGATCAATAATTTCACCTTTACGTTAGTAATTATTTGGTATATTTCTTACAAAAACTTTATATTTCAGGCCAATATCTATGATAAATGTGTTTAACAATTTCATGAACACAAACGATTCTGAATTTTTCCGGAAGTAAGCAAACATGTGCATGCGTGTGATTCCATAAAGGGAAATGTGGCTTATACGTAAATTAGATATCCAATCAAGACACTGTATTCCAAATGAACATGTGGAACTCATGTAACGTGATGTGAACGCTTCGAGCAATGTTATTATTCAACCAATTGTTAATTTACTCTAAATTTAGATTGATGCAATATGTTCGAACATTCTGAAAATCAGTTGAAAAGGAAACAAAATTTATGTGGAACATTGATGTGTAACAGTCAGCATTCAGTTTGTTTGATTTTTTTAAATCAGTGTTTTTGACATTTTTTTAACTGAGGTGACAGGGCCCTCAATCTATCAAATCTGCAGCCGCAGTTAGTATCATGATTATTATATCTCACCTGAAAAGATTTTTTTTTTTATAGAAAGATGTGTCTCATGATTATTATATCTCAATTCTATTTCAATTTAATCTTGTCAAACATATTTAATTATGAAAAAAGAAATGAATATAGTGCAAACATGTACAGATGTAATAATGAGAGAGAGTAAGTAAAAAAATCCCCCAAAAAGGGAAACGCCGCGAAAATTCTCCTTCATGAGGGTAGCGACCCGCTTCCCCTAAAATGGATTGAGGGCCCTGGGTGATATCATACACAGTTTTTTTTACTTGATAATGCGGAATTTGGCTTTTTTTCAGTACATGTATGACACATCTATCGACAACAAATAAACCCCTATCATTAAAACACCATGTTGTGAATGCCTGATAAAAAAATAATTCGCAGAAAAATCACTGATAATATGTCAAAAACAACACTATTAGCAGTGGGTTGTAAAATTGAGCAATTAATGGATTAGTGATGGTTAGTTTTAGCTGAACATTTTTTTTGTAAATTAATGGAAGGTATGTCAATTTTTACAAATGTCGGGACAAAGTGTCTCATATGGGGATGCGCGGACAAATGCCCCAATAGCAGGATTTTTCCTTCAAGATCAGGACATCTGGCATATGGATATATGTTTTTTAAATGCTATGGCCTTTTGAACTCTTTATAGAAAGCAGAACATCCATTAAATTTGGTGAATTTATTATCAAAGAAATTTTCATTTTGGCGACAATTATTAACAGTTACATGTAATCCTAGCAGTAATCAATTAATGAATGGCTATTTGTCAACGAGCCCTCAGGTCAATCAGTATATCAACAAGAAACATAACGTAGCCTTAAATAACCATATTAGTCTATCTTTTGATATCCAATCTGGTGGGTTCCCTAGCTTCCCAATCGCTTAAGTAACGCTCCATTGGTCATTGTCGGCTCGGGTACTACTTACATGTACTTCGGGTACTCTTAAGTACACTTACATGTACCCCGAGTACGGTAAATATACTAAAGCGTACCCAGGAATTTTACGCTAAATCGGTCGTTGTCGGCTTTGAAAAAATAATTGTGTTCACATTTATGTCAATTTTCTGTTAATTGGCTTCTATATTATCAAAACTTATACTCAAAAAGCATGTTGATGCAGTTTTTTTAAAAGAGAAGTTTGTTTAAGATAATCAATTTCGTTTAACTGTAATTGGTAGCGCATTTTCTGACATCGTATTTTGGGAGGGAATACAACTTGGGTACAGTCTAATATTTACCGAATACGTTAAGTTTATTTACCGTACCCGGGGTACATATAAGTAAACTTACGAGTATTCAGGTTACATGTATGTAGTACCTGGGCCGACAATGACCAATCAAGCTTAAGTAAACCAATAAACATGTTCACCGGTTGATTTTTTTTACTCTTTTTATGAATGTAAATTTTCATTTATACTTATGAAGTATGATAACAAAACTTGGTCACCAATCAGAGGGTTTGGATAGCAAAGTAAATGACAGATATATTCTGGAGAAAGATAAACAAACACAAATGTATAGGGTTCTTTTGAAAAAGAACTGTGTGGACCTCTTAAATCTTGCTTAATCCAGGGAATCTCTAAGCAACTCTTTAAATATGACATTGACACAAATATTTTAAATTCTAGCAAACCTTACACTTTTGCTTTTACAATCCTAGGAGGCTGAATTGGGAATTAAAAGACTCTGGTCTCTGCAAGATTCATTTTAATGAGTATGGGGTTTTAAAAAAATGGTTATTCAAGTGTAATAAAACAGACAACAGAAGAGCATCCTTATAGCACTTAGATGTGTTAATTGCATCTTAAAACCTGGTCTTGTGACACACGTGAGTCATCCAGGAAGTAGGGTAAATTGAAAACAGAAATCTTCATGTATCAGATGTGGCTAGAGGTGCATATATCAGTGGATCAACATTAATATTTGCAAAAAAAAGATTAATGTAAAGATAATTGTTTTAAGAGAATTACTTACTAATAAAAATGTCTTGATGGTTTAATTTGTTGACAATATATTTCATTTCATAAATAGTTACCAAGAAGTGATAGAAATAAGAACAAATTCCCAGGCAGTGCACTGAAAAATTCTTAACAGGGCTGGCTAGTTTGAGTTTCATAAAAACAGGCTTGTAACATTTTCTTGATCTCTGGTAATAACATAATAATTTGGACTTGGTTGGTCCAACTACTGATTTTTAGCGAGGCTGTTGTCATAGCCAGCTCGTTGTGTCGTGTCGTCCGCCGGCGTCATGCTCAAACCTTAACATTGCCTCTAAAATCAAAGTGCTTCCACCTACAACTTTGAAATTTCAATTGTAGATGCACCTTGATGAGTTCTACACGCCACACCCATTTTTGGGTCACTAGGTCAAAGGTCAAGGTCACTATGACCTCTAAAACAAAAAAAATTCTGACAAGCTTTCGCAGCCGAGCGTGGCACCCGTTATGCGGTGCTCTTGTTAAATCTTGCCATGAATTGAATGATTTGCGAAAACAGAATAATTATTAGTATTATTAGTCTTGCCATTCCACATAGTGGAATTATAGGTCTATAAAAATTGGTTCATTTTTTATTGTACCTCTTTGTTAGTGGCTCAAGCATTTGAACGGTCTGAAAAAGACCATGTCGCTTACGTTTCCACTCCAACAGTTGCATTGTTTTCATCAGATCTTCACAAAACTTTAAGAAAATGTTTCTTTACAAGTCAAATAACTCCAGTATGTTGGAGTTACAGCATTTGAAATACATAAAATTGGCTATTTGGACCACAATTTCCTAGAGGTTTGTGCAGCAAACAAAATTGTCAAGTTCAATTGTTATAGCTGAGTAAAGCCAATTTGGCTGTTT